>NC_081557.1:165227445-165366431 GCF_022355385.1 Mustela nigripes | reverse complement strand
TAGCTTCTGTCATCTGGAGACCGGTCAGGGTCAGAAAGTTAAGAGTCCAGACTGAGTGTCTGTGCTTTGATACCATGCCAGGCTCTTAGGGGTGAGAGGGCCTTAAGAAACTGAATGTGGATGGGACAGGATTGAGAAATATGTCAATAGCTTCTGTCATCTGGAGACCGGTCAGGGTCAGAAAGTTAAGAGTCCAGACTGAGTGTCTGTGCTTTGATACCATGCCAGGCTCTTAGGGGTGAGAGGGCCTTAAGAAACTGAATGTGGATGGGACAGGATTGAGAAATATGTCAATAGCTACGGTAAAATCAGAAAACTTTGTAAACCTCTTTTAAAAAGTGTATCATAGATTCTAAAATTCCTTTTGCTTTAGTAGAAAAAGAAAAAAAATTCCAACTTGTCTTAATTGTGTTCGGAGGAACCTAGAAGAAGAGACTTAAGAAACTTCCCATGATTTAACTTCATTTTTTAAATTAAGATAGGAATACATATATGTTGTCTAAAACTTTGGCAAATATCGAGAAACAGAAAAGAAAAATAAAAATCACCCATAATTTCATTACCCCAAGGTAAAACACTGTTAAGATTTTGAAGCATACATCTCCAGGTTTTCTCTAACCCTGTTCATAGCAATGATGTCACTCTATGAATATTATTTCATGATACTCTTATTTCCCTGAATGGTGTTTCATAAAACAAGGTGTCTTTCTTCAAATAGCATATGTAGGAAAGGCCCTTTTTCTCTCCTCTTAAGGAATAGTTTGGAGAGTGAAATGTGAACATGTGCACGTATGTGCATGTGTGTGCTTGCATCTTTGTGTGTCTATGTGTATTCTGGGTGGGACTTCCTGAGCACTCTAGTGGCATAAGTAAGAAACATAAGAAAAACTTGAGGGAAAAATGAAAAAAAAATTAGGAAAAGAGAGTCGGGAATCACTTGATTAGCCATTTCTATAAAACTAGAGATCACTTACCTGGAATGTTTTTTGCTCAAACCTTTGAAAAGTCTGTCTTATCTTGGTAAAAGAGTATTGAGAAAACTTTGGAAAGGAAAGTAAGAGGGAAAAGTTCAAGAGAATGTTGGTAAGTGTGACTCAGTGCATTTTTATGTTGAGCAATATCAAGGAGGTTCAGAAGTGGTATGTACTCACGTTCCTTGTGACTAAGGTTTGGTCGTTCCGTTATTGCATCAGTAACAAATCTGGAAGTGGTGTTCTCAGTTACTCTTACTTCGAACACTCCTGGTGCCAGTGTGATTCTGGGCTGCCACTGCTTGTGACCTTGTGCAGTCACCCCAGAAAGGATAAGTACATGGGACTGTTCACTTGTTTCAGGGACAGAAATGTACCTCCCCCCATTGTTAAACTCAAATTCCTCTTTAAACATTTAAGTATTTGAGTTGTTCTTCTGGGAACCTTGGCTAGTTGCCATATATGAAACACTCTTATGTATATGTCACTTTCTGCACTTGCTTACTTTCCTGTAATTTCATTTAGGTTACGACTGTGAACTTGAAATGTTTTTGCAATTGGCTTTTAAAAATACCATGAAGATGAGTGAGGAGTTCATTCATACATTTAGGCATTCGTTTATTCAACAAGTATTTACTGAGCCCTACTGTGTGCCAGGCACACAATATTATATTATTAGTATTAGGATTCATGAATACTGGGGTAAATATGATCTCAAGGATTCTAGAGGTTCTTGCCCATTACATACTTATTTTGGATCTTCATCTTTTCCTCCTCTTCATATGTTCTGACAACCTATGTCAGTCATACTGGTGTCATAGTCCAGTGTGGTTATGTGATGGTAGCTCGGGTGGATAAATTAACCTGTTGACTTCTCTGCCTGAGTTACAAAAACACTGACTCTAAAACAGTGATGGGGAAGTGAAGCATTCAGAATGGCACATGTGGAGGTACTCTAGGTTTGACAGTCCTGTTGCAGGAGAACTTCATGGCGGTGTCAGCGGCCAGGCATCGGTGGCAGAGAGGACTGTGCCAGTTCCACACACTGCTGCGCTGGTGTGGTCATTGTGTCCAGCGTTCCTGTTTGGGTGGTGGGTAGGAGGGGTCTTTGAACGGCAAAGAATCAAAACCATTATGCATTTCCTTCTTAATTCTCACCATGGTGAGAAAACCTGGCTAATGTTTGAGTGTTTTGAAGCTCTGTCTTTGGGTATAATGCTAAATATGATGTAAGAGTAATTTAACTCTATCACTCAAGTCAATTTAGGGGCAACAGATATACTCCTCACCCTGGTCTAAGTGGTCCTTTTATTATCTGTGTTCTTATCCATGTTCAATCAACAAAACATAATAAGGGTATAGCCCCAAGAGTAGGGGCTTAGAAGTTAGAAAACACACAAAAAAGACATTGGTCTGAATTCTGTTGTTAACAGTTACAGGTTATTTCATCTTGGACAGCTTACTTTTCTAAGATATTGATTTCTTCATCCCAGATTTCTCCTTAAATCTACTTTAGTAATTGATGTGGGGATTAGAGGAATATAGCTTTTCTATGCTTCTCAGTACTCGTGTAATAACTATTGTCTACAAAATTCATTTGTCAACTGATCACATACTTACTTGCATTACTGATTTCTGCCTAATGTAAGTTTTTGTGGTTCCTGTCTTATCTCTCCAGCCAGCAGAAGCACTGAACGAATATTTTGGACTCAGCACACGTATCTCGTTCTTCCGGATGCCTTCCCAGACCTCTTCCCTCACAATAGCTTGCACATATCTTTATTATTCTCCTTCTTACATTGTTCTATAGCTATAAATTTGTATGTATATGTTTTGTCTTCTGAATGGTGAGCTTACTGAAGATGGAGCCGTGTCTTATTCTCAGCACCTTTCAGAACACCTGACCCAGAGAAGACGTCATCCATGTGTGCTTGGTGAATGAATACAGGAATGGCAGTGAGGGAGGAGTGGGATTGGTTTTGATGGGAGTAGCGCCGATGAAGATTTTCGTAGGAGTCTTACTCAAACTCTTACCCGTTCAAAGAACAGCATATGAGTCATTCACTTGGGGTCTGGGGAAGGAGGAGTTGTTTGGCTTTCATCTCGGCTCCATATACGGCAAGTTCCAGAAGGTAGCTAGAGTTCTTGCTATAAAACAACAGGTGTGCAGAGCAAGGCAAGGTAGAAGAGTCACTAAAAGAGAAGGGTTAGACAGGGCTCTTTCAGATTTGGATTCTTTAAAAAAAAATTAAAAAAAAATTTTATTTATTTGACAGAGCGAGAGAGAGACATCACAAGTTGGCAAAGAGGCAGGCAGAGAGAGTAGGAGGAAGCAGGCTCCCTGCTGAGCAGAGATCTGCATGCGGGTCTCAATCCCAGATCCTGAGATCATGACCTGAGCCAAATGAAGAGTCTTAACCCACTGAGCCACCCAGGCACACCCAGATTTGGATTCTTAATTCCAGTTTTACTCCTGGCTTCTCTGGGGCCTGGTAATGAAATTTAAATTTTGTGTGGCTCAGTTACTTGACATCCTAAATAAAAGACTGGACTAGGTGTTTCATTCTAATTTTGAGTGTCCCTGAGTTTAAGTACATTACAAGGTGCTCTCTCTTCCTACATTGACCCTTGTAAGAGAGAGCACAACCATACCTAGCAGTGTCCTTACTGGGTTCGTGAATTGCTCAGCTTCCGCAGAAGCACAATTCATGGAAAAACAGAATCTGAAACCATCTTTGGGGTGACTTTTGAATGGGATGATATTTCACTTCTGGTGTGGTGTGAAGGCTTTGGCACGATGGGTGTGGGATCGGGTGGTCAGAGTGTTCTGTATTATTTAATCTGTGCCATTTAACTAGAGAAAATGGTCTATGTGTTGAGAATAAGAAGACTGGAGAAGATTTAAAGAATGGAAAAGCTTATCTTTTTGCTTTCCCTGTAGGTTCTGTATGTAGCATTCATTTCCTAGCTTTGAAAATGATTATTTCCTAGCTTTGAATGATTACTTTATGTATCAATCAGGACTCTTACATTTGTAGGTTATAAAACTTCTTCGTATGAATTAGCTTAAGTCACAAAGGCCATTCACTGTCTCAGATGCCTGAAGAGTCTAGCTTCAGGCACAGGTATATCTAGGAGATTAACAGTGGTGTTGGAAACCTGTCTCTGTGCATTAGTTCACCTTCTTTCACATGCTAGAAAAATGGCCTGAGGAAATCCCAGACTCACAGCAATACTAGTCCAAAAAGATTTTTTCCAGTAGCTCTACCAGACAACGGACATGTTCCCTGGTCAGCCCCAAATACATCACGTGGAAGGAAGCTCCCATGGCATGAAGGTGGTCTGTTACTGGAGGATGAGGATCTCAGGCAGGCAAAACCAATAGGCATTCACTACATGTTACTGGCCTAGATGACTTCTGTTTGGTGCTTATATTGCTCTTTCTTATTCTCTGGCTCTTTCTGCTGCTTTTGCCCAAATGAAGTTATTTGTTCCTAAAGCTTTTCTCTGCCTTCTGTGCTCTGTGTCCTGATGATATCCTTTCCTCCCACTCATCTCTTATCTCCTCACAGAAGACAGCCACATCCTTATCTATGGCCTCTACTTTTCTCAGAAAAAACTCCCTTGCCATTTTCATCTGGTATCCCACAGGCATTGTTACTTAAAATGTCTAAAACCAAAGTGGCCATCAACCTCCCAAATGTGTTTCTTTTCTGAAGGTCCCCCAGTCACCCCTGTGGCAATATCCTCTGTCTACCTTCTGGGAGGTCTAACCTCAAAGTTGTTTTTGACAATTTCCTCTGCATATCATTTCTCTTTTATAGAAACTTTCCTAGTTTTTTATAATTATCTTTCATGAATTTAACACTTTTTCTCTGGTTTTATGGATATGGGTGTGAGATTTATTTCTGCCACAATTATTAGGTTTCTTGATGGAGAATCTTAGGACTTACTACCTTTGTGCAATTTCTTTCTTAGTTGTCATCCTTCAGCTTCCCCCACCTTCCCCATCTCCCATCAATATTATACCCAGACTTTTATGATTCCAGAAATATTTTTTGAATGAAGAAAAGCATTTATGCAATGCATAGTACAATTACATGCTTATGATACTTATAGCATAGTACAACAGTAGTATAAGTGATAAAGACAGATTTTATTCAAGAACTGCTGCAGTAGAGGAGAAGGGACCTCAGTGTAGGACTGGGCTCAGTTCCAAATACATCATGGACAAGTGGGGATTTATAGCCACGGAGCAGGTGGGGGTCATTGAATGGAAAATTACTATGGGGAAGCATCATGGGTGGGTGGGAGGGATTTGGGTTGAGCAAACTTAATAGGATTCTTGCTGAAGGCAGGCCGGGGTGATCAGATATGAAAGATGGAGGATTATCTGTAAAATAACTTAGCAGGATTCTTGCTAAAACCAGACAATGCAGGCCCTATAAGGATGGATGCAAGACTAAGGCTTCATGGGCTTAGAGGAACCTGACCAAATTTAGTCAAGTTCAGTGCCTTTATCATTATCCACACTGTGTAATTTTTCTTTCTTTCCTTTTTTTTTTTTTTTTAAAGATTTTATTTATTTATTTGACACAGAGATAGCACAAGTAGGCAGAGCAGCAGGGAGTGGAAGAGGGAGAAGCAGACTCTCCACTGAGCAGGGAATCCAGTGCAGGCTCTATCCCAGAATTCTGGGGTCATGACCTGAGCCTAAGGCAGTTGCTTCACCAACTGAGCCACTCAGGCTTCCCACGCTGGGTAATTTCAAATCTTGCCTGACTCTTTGGCATTTACCACAAGCAGATTTTTAACGCTACAGAATGTTGGATGAGGAAGTGGCCCTTATCATTCAACCCTGCCCCTCCCCTCCCTGTATTAGCATTTCCACAAAGTAATGTCGGGGAAAGACGCAAAAACAGCAAAACAAAACAAAAATTTCTGGCTAGTCAGAATTGGTGAGGAAAAGGGAGTAGGAGAAGTAGAAGAAGTGCATGGAACTCCTTGGTTAAATGATTTCAAATATAATCTGAGATCACGTGTATGATACAAATCTCAACCCCCTTACCTCTACTCATTCCTTACTTGGGCCCTTCTTCTATAGAAGACCCATTTGAGATTTAAGATCACCTTAATGTGGCAAGAGACTCAAGGAGTTTAAGTCAGACACTGAGAAAATATCTCCAAATTAGACGTCAGCCCACTGAATATTAGGGTGTTGGCTTGCTGGAGTTTGCCTCTAGGAGCAAAAAGCTCAAAGGACCGCAGCAAACAGCAGGGTGGTACTCTTGAGAATAGGGGTGTTGTAAAAACAAATGGATGGAAAGAAAAAAGCTCAGTACATAAATGTAAAGCACATGGTAAAAAAGCTCAGGGGGTTTTATGAAGACATACTATTCAGGCTCATCATCCTCCCCTTGTGGCTCCTGCTGGTTTCATAATTTATTCCTTGTTTGTTTTGGAGCCGAAGGGGTGTGTTTGACAGGATGTTTGACCTTCCTCAACGGTTCCACCGGTTTTGTTGTCACCTCAGTGTTCAGGCACTGGGCTCTCATCCTGTTTGTCCTTAGGGTGTTGGCTGGGAAATACCACCCTTTCTTAGACAACTGCTCTCTTTGTTGCCCGTTCAACTTTGTTACATCAAAGCATTATGGAAATTGAGATTGTAAAGCTAACTAGGCAGCTGCTTCAAGCTATAGGCATCCTACTTGCTGGCTGATAGCAAAAGATTTTAAATAAATCAGGCCTGCCATCAACACTGCTAGGATTCTGTGAATATTCTCTCCTCATTCTAGGCAAGGCGTAGAGGATTTTTTTTTGTTTTTAGTTTTAGTTTTGGTTTTTGGTTTTTTTTTTTTTTTTTTTTTTTTTTAGTTTCTCTTTAAATTCCAGCAGTTTCATGTGTGTGATTTAGTGATTTGGCACTTCCGGGCAGTACCGGGTGCCCATCCCGACAAGTGCACTCCTTAATCCCCATCCGCTATTTCCCCCATCCATCCACCCACCTCCTCTCTGGTAGCCATCAGTTTCTTGGTTCTCCATAGTTAAGAGTATCTCAGTTAGGCGAGGCCTAGAGTTTTGTCATGTCTCCACCTCCTTGTTCTTTCTGGAGATGGAGCAGTTGCCCGTGTCCAGGTGTTATTATCCATGACAACCTGTCCAGCCAAAATTTCTACATAGATGCTGCACAGATCTTCAAGACTCCAATAAGCTATTTTCCAGTACTGATTGTATGTTCCTTTGGCTACACGATTTTTCCCCCCAGCTGTATGGAGGAGAGTGTCTTTAATGATGTGTGATGCACAATTAAAACATTTTTGAGGGCAGTGATTTTCAAACTCCTCACTGCCATTTATAGTAAAAAAATGAATTTTACATTGTGACCCAGGAGTTGTGTGCTTGCTGTCTAACTGGAGCAAGTCTCACTACGTAACACTTACTCTTGTGAGGTGCGGCGGTGCTAGTTTCTATTATATTTTTAGCCCCTTAAAAAATGCTGACTGTGACGTGGTAAGTGGATTTCTTGACCCACTAATGAGTCACCTTCTGAGTTTGAAAAGAACTGCTTAAAACAGTTTCAAGTTTTAGGAAGTCTTAGTATGCTAATTCTGAGAAGACTTTGGAAATTATCTATGGGCAGCTTCCCATTTTCATCCTAGTTTAGAGTTGGAGGAACTTTAAGTCCAAGTAGGTTAAGACTTCCTTGTAAGGGAACAGTACCATTTGATGTTTATGCTACTATACCCATTTATTCCTGGAATCATGCTGTGGGCAGTTTGACCACATGGACTCTAATGTTTGAGTCTAGCCATTATGCTCCTGGGCGGCTTCATCGTGACAAGGAAATGTTTCCCACTTTCCTTCCTCCAGTTGAGCTATTTTCTCCTTCCATTAGCTTATCATCCCCCTAGTTGGCCAAGGACAACGGGAAGACTGTTAACAGAGCATTCAGAGTGGTGTCCCCTCTTCTACAGATGACACACATCTATCCTTGTCATAAATCCAAACCCATTGTCATGGCTTGGACAAGAAATAGCTTTAGACACATACTTGGGCATTAAAAAAACAGAGAGATGTCGAAATGTGCACTTTAAGGCATTTGCAATTCTATTTCGACATCTGCACACATCTTGGTGTATTGGATGTTTTTTTCATCTTAGTAATCAGTAGTAAGTGATCTCTTTTTACGCGCATCTTACATGTTTAGTTTCATTGTTTCTGTTGGGAAGGGAATTGCAGAGCTTCATGGTCAAACAGTTAACACCAACTTTCGCGTTCTCAAATGCCATGCATAGAGTGTCAGTCAGCTCTTGCTGCCATAACAGAATATTATCAACTGGATAGCTTAAATGATGGAAATTAGTGTTCTCACGGTTTTGGATGCAGGAAGTCCAAATCGAGGGCTCAAAAGGGTCAATGTCTTTCTGGTAAAAGGTCTGTCTTTGGATTGCAAATGGCTGACTTCTAACTGTCTGCCATGGTGGAGAGAAAGGTCAGGCAAGCTCTTTGGTGTCTTTTCTAATAAGACCACTAATCTAGTTGGACTAGGACACCACTCGCATTACCTCATCTAACCCTAATTATTTCCCAAAGGCCCCAACTTTAAGTATCATTATATTAAGAGTTAGTGCTTCAATATATGAATTTTGGGGGAGAACGCAGTCCAGTCTGTAGCACAAAGCCAAGTCAGATCTTAGTGGGGTTTAAATATTGGCTGAAGCATGCAAAGAACTTTTCTGAATTGTACTCATTAAAGATAGAATCTCTTCTGTTTGAGTGAATGGATATTTTTCACAGTCTGTAACTCTTAAAATGATTATTAACCACTGTAACACATTTAATTTCTTTTATATTCTCATAATGTAAGTATATGGATGATATGTTGATATGTTGTTCATAGTTAAAATATGCCCAAGAATAAAATGATACCTTTAAAAAGTGATTTTCATAAAATTTTTGGCCTAAAAATTTTATTAATTGTTAATGAATTTCTAAGCAGCCTAGTACTATTTTCAAAACCTTGTATAAGGAGAAAAGCTACCCACTGTCATTGAGAACAATACACATTTTAGCAAGTAACTGTATGTGCTAAAGACATACTTTAAAAAGTATTTTAAGTTGGAATTATTGTTGCTGTCTAGAAGCATGGATGAATTTCTTAATTAAGAAGGTGTAAGGGAGCCAGGTGTTTGTCTACAAGAAATGTTGTAGAGAGTTACTCCAGTAGACTACCCAAAAGATCCAGTCCAAAGACAAAGAGAGAGGAGAGATTGAGAATATAGAATCTTCTTTAAAGCTTTTGATTTGAAAGCTATTGGTCAACTTTTAATGTTTGTAAAGTGCTTGGGAACTTTCAACCCAGTTCTTACCTTTTTGGGAGCCATAGGTAGACTATTGGTCAAGAAGGACCTTTTGTTTTTTGGGTTTTTTCTTTCTTTCTTTTCTTTTTTTCTTTCTTTTTCTTTCTTTTTTTTTTTTGTATTTTTTCTTGTTTCTAGGTTTATAGAAGTAAGGACTGTTTTAAAATTTTAGGGTATAGAGTTAGTGCTGTGGGTCTAAATAAAATATTCTCTGTCTCTTTAAAGTTTGTTTGCTGGCATGCTTTTCCTATGTTAACACATACATGTTTACTTTGTTTATCCTGTTTCAGTGTCTGTCAGCTGAAGAGATCTTTTCCCTTCATGGCTTTTCAAACGCTACTCAGATAAGCAGCTCTAACTTCTCTGTCATCTGTCCAGCAGTCTTACAGCAATTGAACTTTCATCCTTGTGAGGATCGGCCCAAACACAAAACCAAACCAAATATTTCAGAAGGTATGTTGGAAGTTTTTTCTCCTGTTTGTCTGAGAAGTCTATAGGCTGGTCTGAAATTGAATTAACTTCTTTCTTTGCTTTATTGCTTTTAATTAATCTGCGTGAAGGTCCTTGGTAAAATACTTATATTCTGAAAGTATTTAGAGTAAGAATAATTAGAACTCATTTAAACTTCATGAACTGTGCTCTTCTATTTGTGGAGTCAAAATTATACTTGGTACTGCTTAAAAATTTGGTAAAATGCAATATTTGACTTTATTCTATGATTTATTTACCTATTTATTTATTTACTTATTTATATTTAGAGAAAGAGAGAGAGAGTGCATGGGGTGGGGAAGGGACTGGAGGGGAGGGAGAGAGAATCTTAAGCAGGCTCCATGCTCAGCCCAGAGACGATGTGGGGCTTGATCTCACAATGCTGAACCAAAGTCAAGAGTCAGACACTTAACTGACTGAGCCACCCACATGCCCCTCAATTCCTGATTTTAAATAAAACATGCTTTGTAGTGCTCATGTTTAATTGACATGAACTATTTGGCTCATAACTGATCAATTCCCATTACCTGTGCTTATCATATTATTTAAAAGCTTCTCAATTTATCTGTAATTTTCAGTAAAGGGATAGGGAATAGCATGGTTCTAGATTAAATATTAAGGTACTGAGTTATTACTGCTTTAATTTTTGTAAATGAAAGAAAAAGCCAGTGACTATTTTAGGTGCCTCTTACAGTGTTGGGATAGATGTATTTCAAAGGAATAACCTGCTGCAAAGAAATTTTAAAACATAAGAAAACAAGTGTGTGCTTACTATATGGTTGACACACTTAAACATGTAGAAGAAGAATTTTTTTTTTTTAAGAATTCTTTTGCAGGGGCGCCTGGGTAGCTCAGTGGGTTAAAGCCTTTGCCTTTGGCTCAGGTCATGAGCGCACGGTCCTAGAATCGAGCACCGCATTGGGCTCTGTGCTCGGCAGGGAGCCTGCTTCCCTTCCTCTCTCTCTGCCTGCCTCTCTACCTACTTGTGGTTCTCTGTCAAATAAATAAATAAAACCTTAAAAAAAAAAAAAAAGAACTCTTTCGCAAATGAAATAAATCATTTATTTGCCATCTATGTGCAGTTTCTTGGTGTCCTCAAATTGTTAACCTGACCCATATGGGCATTTTAGTTCTCATTTTTCTGTACATTATTCATTCAGTAGGTGTTTATTGAATGACATGCCAAGCACTGTTCTGGGCATTGGGGATTCAGTAGTCAACAAGAAAAATTCCCTGCCCTTTTAGGACTTAGAGTATAATGGAGAAGAAAAATAATAAATGTTTATTAAATAACCAACTAAATAATATAATTTCAGGGTGATAACTGCTAAAATAAAGTAGGCAAGGAATAGAAGGAAATAGCGGGCAAATGTGGTTTTTGACAGGAGGCCTTTCTGATGAGATTGTTTTCGAGCAGAGTCCTGACTGAGGGGAGGGAGAGGACCAAGGCGAGATCTTCTCTGGGAAAAGAACATTCTTGGTCAAGGGAATGGTCAGCATAAGTTTGGGAATGAGCTTTGTGTCTTTAAGGAATAGCTAGAAAGTGTGTGCATCTGGCACATGGTAAGCAGGAGGGAGAATAGAAGGAAATGATTGCTGGGGCCTAGTAGGGTACAGTAAGTTGACTGGACTTCGTTCTGAATGTGGTATGAAGACACTGTAGGGTTCTAAATGGGGGAATCACATGATTTTGTTTGGATTTGTAAGAGATGATTCTACCTGCAGTTTGAAGAATTGATTATAGTAGGGTAAGAGGAGAAACAAGGAAATTAGTCAGGAGGCAATTCCCAGGGGTTGGTGCTCAGATGATGGGACTTCGACTAAGGTAGGTGAGGGAAAGAGAGAAGTGATCGGATCCAGGATGGATTTTGGAAACTGTGCTAGAACGGTTTGCCTCTAACTGAATGTGGAGGTTGGGAAGAATGAATCTAGGTTTGAGCCACTGAAACTGGAGAGATGGTTGTGCTGTTTCACAGGATGGAGAAGACTGGAAGAAGTTTCCTCTGGGGGAAGCAAGGGGTGAGGATCAGGTGTAATTTTTCACACGGTCAGTTTGAGACATTGACATAGACCCACAAAGAGGGATGTTCAGTAGGTAGTGACATGCATGCATTTAGTGCCCAGAGCACGGGTCAAGGCTAGAGATTGGTGGCCTTAGTGATGGCCTGTGAAGCCACTGGTCTGAGTGAGCACATCTGACCTGAGTATAAAGGACTATAAAAGAGAGAAATGGTGGAGAAGAAAAGGGACACCTCAACAAAGGAAGTTCTTAGTCTACTGACTTTTGGATTCCTTTGTGTATATATGAATACTTTGATCTCTCTCTTACAACAATGATGAAAATACTGATAATAGCCAACTTATGTAGTACTCACTACATGGTGGATACTGTTCCAGATACTTGACCTATATTAACTCATTTTACCGTCATACAGCTCTATGGTGTAGGAACTGCTGTCCGCATTTTATGACCAAGGAAACTTAAGTCCAGAGAGTTCCAGGTCGTTTGCTCAAGAATATACAACTTGTACATGATATAGTCTGATTCAAAACCGAAGCTGTCTCAGCTTTAGGATCCACATCCTCTTTTGTAGTTTATTTACAAACATGAAGAACAGAAAGCCCCAGACATACTTTATTAATAGAGTTAGCAATTTTATGACTAACAATGATTTCACAACTAATTGTTTAAGAAAATATTTTTCTAGATTACATACTAAATAGGAATATGTTTGTATCTCTACAAGTTTGTTTAATATGATTTGCATTTTATATTTAAAAGTAAATTCAGAAAATGTTTTACGTATCAATATTTAATAGTGTATAACATATGAAAAGCATAGGTTCTGAAGCCAGCCTACCTGGGCCCAAATCCCAGCTCTATAATTTTCCAGCTATATTGGGCACATGACTATGTCTTTATACCTCTGTTTTCTTATCTGAAACAGTATCTTTATCATAAGGTTACTATAACGATTAATAACTTAATATTTGTAAAATGTGTAGAATATAGTATAGCATGTAGTTAGGCCTTATATACATGTCTGTTAAATAAAATATATCTACCATGTACATAATTATGGACGTAGGAGATGAAGCTTCAGAAAAAGCAAGTCCTCTACTCCGTGCAGCTAAGTGACTGACACTCACAAATGTTTTTAACTTTAATTCCAGGTTTCCTTTAACTTAGGAATCAGGAGGGTAGGATCAGAGAATTAGGAAGCAGGAAGTGAGAGCACTCCATGGTCAACACTTCAAAGTCATAAAATGGAAAATCAATAGTTCTAAGTTACAAGATTAGACAGGCACCAAATATTTGGACAGAGACCCAATAAGGACAGAAATTCCTCTTAGGGTACACATTATCTTAGGAACTGAAATGGGGCTGGAGTGGGTGGGACAGGTTAGGAGAAGAGACAGAAAAATTTCTGGAGAATTAGAGAACCTGGTGAAGTACTCACTATTACTAATCTAAGATGTTTAATTTGACACTACATTGCCTTTATTTGGTGTACGCTTTTGTTTTATTTTAAAATGTGCAGTTGTGTGTGCAGCTGTGTTGAGTAATTTATTCAATATCTCTGTGCCTCAGTTGTCTTCATCTGTCAAATGGAGATAATTATAGTACGTTCCTCCTAGAATCGTTGGGGGTATTAAATGAGTTAAGATATGAAAATATCTGGAATAGTGCCTGGCACAGAGACGGAACACTATGTCTTCCCTCCTCTTTGACATGTGTTCATAGGTTCACTCCATTTCCTGTTCCCTATGTAAGCCTCTTCTTTTCCCACAAATAAATTATTTTTTAAGTAAGGAAAGGCACTGGATTCTTGAGGTAACTGTTCACTTAATATAGAGCCAATCCTGAGTTCCTTCAAAGACAAGAAAAACCAAAGTAAAACTAATTCAGAGGAGTCATGATATAAGGATTTTATAAACATGGTATGTGGTCCAATTACCTTTAACCAAAGAGCCATGGGACGCCTGAGGAGTGAGAGACAGCTGCCTGGAGGAGCTGGGAAAGCTCTAGAGAAGATGTCTTGGAGTCTACTTAGAGAAACCCCATGAGTTTCTCAGGCAAGGAAGATAGAAAGATGTTTTCAGATAAAGAATCACAAGTAAAGATAATTCTGTACTTGGAAAGCATTGTGTTAGCATAAAGGCCATGTTGAGAAGTGTGTAAATAACACTGGAAAAGTGTGGGAGTCTGTTTATGAACAGCAGTCTCAAATAGGGACATGAGATGATCCAAGTTGTGTTTTAGGATAGTGAGTCTGGTTGGTGGCCATGTCCTGTAGGGGGAGAAGACTGTCATAATGTGTCAGAAGAGGGAGTGAGCACTGATGAGGGCCCGAACTCCAGGCATTGGCAAGGAGGACAGAGAAGCTGGATGAGCTATGTCTCGAGCAAAACTGATAGGATTTGGTCGTCAGTCATCTATGAAATTCACTGGTGTGGATGAGATGTTGAAATTGATTGTAACGTCTCTGCTATCTGTGGAGGTTCCAGATTTCTAAGGGGAAGGCAATGTGTTTCATAAGTGTATGCGATTTTGACTCAGTCTGGTACTGAGGAACTTCTTTGTGTTTTAATTTCATTTTCAGCATTACGTATCCTGTCTGAGATTATAAATATTTGTTGAATGAATGAGTGCATGTAGGCTAGTGAAGGGACAGAAGGCTATTGTGTTAAAGGAAAGTATACATCGCTATACCATGGAGGGAGAGGTGGGATTGCGAGTTTTCTCTAAGGGGAGAGTCTGAGGGGAGTAGATAGTATTGTTTGAGGTGATAAGGTAGTAACCGGGAATGAGGTGGACCTTCCTAGTTCTACTGAGATGACTTTGCAGGGCCTGGTCAGGGGTCTGGAACTGATAGGAAAGCATCTGGGGAAGATAAAGTCGTGGTCAGTGCTGTGATGATTGTCATGGAAATAGGAATGTTTACTCTCTGTTCATTTTATTTGGTATGCAGCATAGACAACCTGTATTGCCTTGTGTGCGTGTGTGCCTACACATTTCCCAATTCCCCATGTAGAAGATCTAGGCTCCTCGTTGGCAGGAACCATGGTTATGTCTATCTGTGTGGCTCCATAAGCATTTGCTAAGGTTGTTTATTTGTAGATAGAGTCGCTTGAACTGGAATAATGGTGAGCAACCTTATATTCACGAAGCACAATATAAAATATCTGCAGTTTCGCTGAGTCCCTGGGTTTTTTTTTTTTTTTTTAAACTAGAATATCTCTATGGGAGGAATGAAGCATATTGCTCAGATTTGTCAGCTTTAGAGCCAGACTGCCTGGGTTCAAAATCCAGCTTTCTGTCTGCATGGCTTGGGCATCTCACTGGAGCTCTGTATGCTTTGGTTTCCTCAACTGTATGGGGAAGGAGATAGTAGTCCTTACCTCACAGAGTTTTGTGAGGATCAAATTCATGAATACATGTCAGTTTCCTTCCTTCCTTCCTTCCTTTCTTCCTTCCTTTCTTTCTTTCTTTCTCTCTCTCTCTCTCTCTCTCTCTCTCTCTCCCTTTCAAGATTTTATTTATTTGACAGAGAGCGTGAGAGATAGCACAAGTAGGGGGAGCAGCAGGGAGAGGGAGAGAGAGAAGCCGACTCCCCACTGAGCAGGGAGCCCAATGCGGGGCTCCATCCCAGGACCCCAGCATCGTGACCAGAGCAGAAGGCAGCTGCCTAACCGATGGAGCCACCCAGGTGTCCCTCCATGTCAGTTTCTTAGCATGTATCTGGCAGTGGCAAATACTCGTTAGCATTAGGTATTGCTACGGTACTCCACCGAGAGTCATAAGGAAAGGGACCTAACATTTAAAAATGTTTTCTGGGCATTTTTAAGAAGCGAGAGGGCAGAGGCAGCTTCCTCATCTTTCACGCTGTCCTTCGTGCACAGCGGGTGGGGCGGAGGTAAAGCCATGTTGCGTGGTTCCGGAGCCTGTACTGCTGACCGCAGATGTCCTGGGTATGCTTCGCTTGCACTCCCATTGTGTCCTTAAATCAACACCCACCGCCCCGCCACCCAGGATGATTGGGGAAATGGAAGTCACACACACCACTCACTGTAGAGCTTAGGATAACATTCATGCATTTCATTGGAAGCAATATTATGCACCTATTGGGTACCAGACCTTACGGGACAGAGAGTCAAAAGACTCGCCACCTCCTTCTGTCATCAGAGTCCTCATTGCACAGCCATTTTTGCCCTGATCTGGGAGAGTTGGTCAACACAAGCTACTCCCTGGTTCCCACGTGCTCCCCTCTTGAGTGCTCACCGCGTGGGGTTGAGTCCAAGTCCTGGGGGCCCCAGCTGGAGGGCCGAGGTGCTGCCTTCCCAAGGAAGTGCACTCCACAGGATCCTGCAGACCAGTGATTATGACAAGCGCAGTGTCAGCAACTCTGGTCACCTTGAAGCTAACTTCTACCCACCCATCTCCACCCCTACCCTCCACCCATCACTTTGTACTTTTCCCCTGAAACTCACACCATCTCTGTATTCCTCTGAAAGGCTGAGTTTTAAACGAGGCTTTGAGCTACAGATGAAAGTAGGTGACTTGGAGCCTCTGAGGTTTAGGTGGTTTGTCACCATTCCAGATGTCTTCCACATTTCTTGCAAGCTAGAAAATTCTTTGAGCCTTTGAGTAGTTTAGGGCTGATGACAGTATCAGCAGTATTACTATTAGTATTTATTATTCTGCATTTATGTTCACAGTTCTCTGCATAAATTTTGTGGAGAAGATCTTGTTATTTTAAAGAAGATCTGTTTCAAGCTTTCAAAGAAAAAGTTGTTTCAGGCTTCTTGTACAGTAAGACTTCATTTGGCTTCATTGCTCTGATTAATTTCTGCTCTTTACTTCTGATCTACAGTTTGGGGATATGGATTCCTGTCAGTGACAGTTATTAATCTGGCATCTCTCCTCGGATTGATTTTGACTCCACTGCTAAAGAAATCTTACTTCCCTAAGGTTTTGACCTTTTTCGTGGGTCTGGCTATTGGGACTCTATTTTCAAATGCCATTTTCCAGCTTATTCCAGAGGTAAGGATCTTGGCTGTTTGTTTCTGTGAATAATTGTTCCTTTTAGATGTTTTAGCACTTTGTACATTTTTAAGGCTCCATAATTCTCACAGCATTTTATGGTCTGGTTGATAGTGTTGAAGAAGAGAAAGCTGAATCACAGTGGATGAAAAAGCTTGTCTCAAGCTACAGGGGATATCAGTGTCAGAGATAAAATTAATATTCTAGGAGGCCAGCCACCAGGACGTGCCCAGACGGCTCTGGGATACCTCTGAGGGCCTGAAATTTTATTTTGTCTTGCATTTGGCAAACTTAATTTTTCTACATACTTTTATTATTTACTTATTTTTTGAAGAGCCTGCAATGTCAGATTTACTGATGAGATACCACAAAGTGTCCTCAGACATTGATTGTAGCTTTTATTTAAGTTTGTGTGTCTTGTCTGGTAGGAAAACCTGGACTCTTCATAATTTCAAACTCTAGCTCTTTCCCTGTGTCCTTTAGACAGTAGATTATTTCATTCTCATGGGTCTGTGTGGGTGTGAAAGAAATCTTTTCTTCTTCATTCTTGGGCCCAGCCCTTGAATTCTTTATCTCTTTAGGGCCAACCAGGATCTTCTGAGTTTAAAAGGATCTCTCTTGAGAAAACAGTAATCCAAATGGCTTGTCATATTTGCTTTAAAAATTTGAACCTGGATATAATGGACAAGTATATTATTTTTAGAGAAAATGGATTATCAGTATCTTATTTTTCTTTATTATTCATATCTAATATTATCTATAAAGGTGGGAATCAGTGCTTCTCCTTTACTATGAAAAGCTTTCTCTTCCAAGGTAAATATTGTTGAAGGTAGGAAACTATCTTAGAGTCAGGAAACCAAGATACTCGGGGGGTTTTAGTAATAGAACTTCTTCTGGTTATAAGACTCCTGTATGATCTCTTACAGTTTGGTTACTTAAGTTTCAGAGTTTTTGTTTTGTGATTTTTGTGGTTAAATTCCCCATATTACCTGATCTGAAGATGGGCTTAGAACTTTGATGAAAATTGTATACTGAAAGATGTATTGTTTTCCAGAAATCAGGTTAAATTACTTGTTTTACCTGATTTTTTTTTCCCCCTCTCTCAGGCATTTGGATTCAATCCCAAAAGTGACAACTATGTTGAGAAGGCAGTTGCTGTGTTTGGTGGATTTTACTTGCTTTTCTTTTTTGAAAGAGTGCTTAAGATGTTATTAAAGACATATGGTCAGGTAAATAGACTTTATTGAAAATGTTTTTTTGACCTCTTAAAGCTACTTTATATAGCTTTATAGGCAAATAAGGTAAGAATTTTATTTTATTTTATTTTTTTGAGGAAGAGAGAGAGAAAGCATGAGCAGAGTGAGAGGCAGAAAGATAGATAGAGAGAGAATGCCCAGCGCAGAGCCTGCCACAGGGCTCCCGCCATCTCACAATTCTGAGATCTTAGCTTGACCTGAAATCAAGAGTCAGTTGCTTAACTGATGGAGCCACCCTGGTGCCTCAGGACTTTTATTCTTATAATTACGTGAACAGCTCAGTTATTAGACTTGTGAATGTGAGGAGAAAGAAAAGAGTCAATATATTCATAAATATAAGAGAAACGATTCACAATGTAGAATTTGGAATAAGTACCAATAATTTAATGTCAAGAAAAATGTGCACAATCTGTATTTATTTGTGTTCATCAGAATAAGAAGGCATACATAGCCTAACATGAGAAAGCACAACATAATAAATGAAGATATATTTGTAAGTCTAAAAAGATTATATATTGAATAGATGTGTGAATTTTCTCTTACAAATAAAAAGCTCTAAACTCTCTACTTTGTGTGAGCCATCATTTTTTATTCTTATAACCTCCTCTTGCTTTTTAAATTTTTTTATGTAGAATGATCACACTCACTTTAGAAATGATGACTTTGGTCCTTCTCATGAGAAAACTCATCAACCTAAAACATTACCTGCCATCAATGGTGTGACGTGTTATGCAAATCCAGCTGTCACAGAACCTAATGGACATATCCATTTTGATAACGTCAGCGTGGTATCTCTACAGGTATGGTGATTCCATTTTTTTCTTTGCTATATTGCATCCTTTATAAAATCTGAAGACTTCTGTGAATGTAGCCAAATCAGTATTTTACACACTTAAATGTGTCTGACTTATTTTTGTGTATGAGGGATCTGTGGAATGTTAGTCTGTATTCTTTTTCTAATTTTCCTCCATATATTTACCCTGAACAAGTGAGTTAAGTAAGAAATGGAGGGTTACTGGATCTCAGACTTTATTATTCTCTAAGATTATTTAAGTATATGTATGAGTTACTTAGACTTATACAGTGATATGTAGCAAACTTAATCAGAGCATTTCTCTTATTTTGCAATTCTTTCAAGATCCCAAACCAAAGAATCCCTTTGAGTAATTTTGAAACTGCAAGAAAAGAAAAAGATTTATAAGCTATTAAAATTGTGTTCATTAATTAATTGATTTAGAATTTGTAAAGTAAAGCTAGTACACAACTTCTAAGTAATGTTAATAGGTATCATTTCTTTCTTTTTTTCTTTCTTTTTTTAAAAGATTTTATTTGTTTATTTGACAGAGATCACAAGTAGGCAGAGAGGCAGGTAGAGAGAGAGGAAGGGAAGCAGGCTCCCCGCTGAGCAGAGAGCCCGATGTGGGGCTTGATCCCAGGACCCTGGGATCATGACCCAAGCCGAAGGCAGAGACTTTAACCCACTGAGCTACCCAGGTGCCCCAGTAGGTATCATTTCTTGAGTGAATATTATATGCCAGGTACTATGCTAGGCACTTGTTTTATTTCTTTTACTTTTACTTTCAATATTTTAAAAAAAGGTTTTATTTATTTATTTGACATAGAGAGCATGTACAAGTAGGGGGAGAGCAGCAGAGGGAGAAGCAGCTCCCCATTGAGCAAGGAGCCTCGACTCGGGGCTTGATCCCCAGTCCTTGGGATCATGACTTGAGCCCAAGGCAGACGCTTAACCTACTGAGGCACCCGGGTGCCCCTCTTGTTTTTTATAACAATTATTCAAAATAGTTTATTTTCTACATATTAGAGCTATTTTGGTTTCAAATGCTGGATATCAAACCCAAATTATGTATGCAGAAAGGAGACTTTATTGGAAAGATAGTAGGCTGTCTAATGGAACAGCCAGGCTTTAGGAAGAGCAAGAACTTAGAAGCCATTAGAACCATTAGAACTCCTTGTCTTCCTCTTCCCTATAGCTTATAGTAATTTCTTCTTTCTCTGTGCACTGGCTCCTTCCATATGTGGGAAATAGCCACTTGCAACCCCTGAGGTTTATGTCTTGCAGTTTCAGTCACTAGAAGGAAACTGACCAGACTCTTTCAGTCCTAAGTCCAAAATTCCTGGCAAGTGTCTCCTTGGTCAGGCTTGAATTAGATGTGCACTTCTAGACTAATCTAGAGGGTTGGACCCTTGTACGGGTGCAGGGCATATGGATGGAGTAGAGGAGCAGATATTGAAAAGGGTGTTAGGTGACAGTATCATTGGTGCTCACAACAGTTCTCATTTGACAGACCAGGGAAATGGAAGTTCAGATGTTGAAAAAGTTCCGGAGGGTCACTAAGTTGGTAAATAGTAGAGCCATAAGATACAAAGTTAAACACAACATAAAAAAGAAATAGTGAAAACAAAATCAAGGAAAGCCAGCTAAGAAAAAATAAAAAGTAGAAAAAAAGGTATCCGGAACAGGTTATTATGGCAAATGACCTGAGTTTCCTTCTGGAAAGAAAACATCAGTCATATATTTTGCCCCACCTGATTAAGGAAAATCTCAAGTGTGGTTGAAGAGGCATTTTTGTATTAGCACTGAGCTAAGAAAGAAATTATTTCTTGCAATATAATGAATGGTACTTTCAGCCAAGATTTTGCAAAGAATGTGAAAATGTTCAAATAGATAATTTTTTGCAATAATTATAGATAACATTTATTAATTCTCAGGGACTCTGCCTGGAATTTTAAATGAATGATCTGCTTGGACCCTCATCATAGCCTAGGAGATAAGTACTGTCATAATTCGGAGACTGTAGCTTAAAGAGGTTAAATAACAAACCCAGGGACAGGTAGCTCCTACATGGCAAAGCTTGGATCAGGACCAAAGTCATCTGATACTGAAGCCTACATGCTTGCATACCTTGCCTGATTATCTTCTTTAGGTCATTGCTCTACTGGAATCAAGATGATGACATTAACTCTTAACCTAATAACTATGAATTTTTTGTAAGGAAAGGAGATAATTTGGCCCAAGACTTTTGCTTTCTGAAGACAAATTGAACTGTTAAAAAGTTTGATTTTAGTTTTAAAGTTTTTGGACTCCTCCTAATTTATAATTTACTATTGCCAGAAGACATGTTTGTAGTAAATATAAACACCATGACAAGAATGGGATCCTACACATGATCCTGTTTCATGTAATTTAGAAATATCAGTTGAAAAGTTATTCTTACTCTACTTCTGGAAGTAAAGCTAGTACACAGGCTTTATTCATTTACCCAATAACCATTTATTGAGGACCTGCTCACTGTCCTAGGCACTGGGGAGTCAGAAGCACATGAATTCTTGTAAAATTAAAGTTTATTTAATGGACAATATAGAAAAGAGTAAAACTAGAAAATACCACATAACAAGATGTACTTTGATTTAAATAAAATAAGGTGATAGAGGGGGTCCCTGGGTGGCTTGTCAGTTAAGTGTCTGCCTTTGGCTTGGGTCACGGTCCCGGGGTCTTGGGATTGAGCCCCATATTGGGCTCCCTGCTCAATGGGGTGTCTGCTTCTCTTTCTGTCCTCTGCCTCTCCTTCTACTCAGGCTCACACTCTCTCTGTCTTTCTCTCTCTCTGAAAATAAATAAATGGACTCTTTAAAGAAAATGGTGATGTGGGAGTGGTATGTGGGAACTTCCTTGATCAAGAAAGATCCCTACAGAGATCAGCAGAGAATTAGATAATGAGAAAGAAGAGCCAGCCATGCAGCTATCTCAGAAAAGAACGTTCTAAAATCTTCGAGACTAACCAAATGGGCTATATACATACAAGGGCGCTAGAAGCTAAATAAATGGCTTTGGATTTCCTGACATCGACGCTGGAGATGAATGGCACAATTCTGTCAATATTGAATAGAAATGACTGTGGAGGGTGATAGGGTGGCTCAGTCAGTTAAGCATATGACTCTTGATTTCTGCTCAGGTCATGATCCTTAGGGTCCTGAGATGGATCCCCGTGTTAGGCTCCGTGCTCAGCGTGGAGTCTGCTTAAGATTCTCCCTTTCCCTTTGTCCGTCCCCACCCTGTTTGTGGTCTCTGTCCCTCTAAATAAATCAGTCAATAAATCTTAAAAAAAAAAAAAAGAATCAACTGTGAAATTATAAACAGTAATAGGCTATAGATCTAGTGAGAGAGTGTAATGAAGCTAGGATTCTGGAAATACACTTCTAGGAATGGGAAGTCCAGCTGAAGGCAGAGAAGATGTGTTCCAGGATGACAACCATGCACCAGGCCTTGAAATGAACCGTACTAATAGCCCTGACACTAATTTCTTATGGAGTCTACTTTCTGGCTCTTTTGGTTGAAGGCATAGTATTAAGTGGAGAGAGACTTAAACTGAGTAATGTATCATTATTTTTGGTTTGCTCTTTGTATTCAATTAAAAAAAATTGAAAGAAGTAGAATTTAAGAAATGCCGTAAAGTTTTAGATATTGCTTTAATAGACAGTAGATAGTGTAATATAAATGATAGTGATTTCAATAATAAAATTAAAATACTCTCTAATATTTTATATAATAAAAATGATTAACCTGGATGCTCCATTGTGAGAATTGAACAGGATATAGAAGATTCATGGTTCATGTCTAAGTTCAAGTATTGCCTTAAGAATTTTGTTGATGATTCTTGTTGCTCCTACTTCAAAACAGTCAAGTTTTTTCAAATTGAAAATAATAGAAACTAAGAGCAAGTTAAGAAAAGTAGTCTAATTTGACATTCTATTAATAGAATGCATATTATCTGACAGTCTAGATGATAATAGTTTATTTTTGATTTTGCTGGACTATATGAAGAACAAAAGAATTACAGAATAATTAAAATCCGAGATTTAGAGATATCTTTACTGGTATTCACTCCAAACAATTCTGGTCCATCATTGAATATTCAGATATGCAATAATACTTAACTTTAGTTGCCTTTGATATTTTGTTTGTGTTCAGTCATATAAAAACCATAGCTTTACACATTTAAAAAAAGTGTATTGCCATGGAAGGGTATCTATGACCTTTTAAGAGGATAGGAGAGATTTTATTCAACAGTTCTTTAGTTTGATTATAACTTTTACATACTTAGACAAATTAGTGAGACTTCCTTAATAGCCTTGTTCCAGACCCTGTAGATGCACAATCCATGGGACCACAGGAGTGTGTGTGTGGGGAGAGGGGGGGAGGTGTGCACGCGCGCACGTGTGTGTGCATGCACGCATGTGCACAGGCTCACAGGTGCCTGTATGCCGGAGCATGCATATTTCCAGGACAACCTGGGAGTCACAGGGGAATAAAAGAAAGCTGTTACGAGGGAAGAAGGGGAGCACAGTTACTCAGTTACTGCTACGAGGTAGTGTTTCACAGCTCAGCTTGTGACACTTGCTTTGTTCTCCCTCTCTGACGATTGTACAACCCTGTAGAGGAGTCATTTCAGTATCTATGCAAGCAAATGGGTCTTGTCCGCGTGAATCTACAGCTTTAGAAGGACTGGATTTTTATTAGGTGTTGATTGCTTAGGCAGGGGTGGTACTCCAGAGAGTGGTAGTTTTCTAGGTCACTAGGGGGACCATCTGGCTTATTTCTCCTGTAGTCTGTAATCAGTCTTTCTCTAAAGGAAACCTTTTGTGCTTTTCTTTAGGAATAAGTGTCAGTAAATATAAAGTGATAGGCATCACTTTTTTTCCTAACAGAAGAAACATTAATATCAGCTATTTTTAGAAGTTAACTGTTGTACCTTTTATCTTTAAAACCGAGGTGCAGGGAAGTGGAATTCAGCTGTAAAATGTGGCGATGTTAGGGACACTTCTTTGTCAACAACTGACATGAAATGATACTCTCCAAATACGGAGAGAATATTTTTGAGTTGCTTGGATCTCCATCAGAATCTAATAGCTGTTAAATACATATAATTCATTCCTCAAACATTTATTGAGCACCTGATATGTTCTTGGCACTCTTTTAAGTACAGGTACATATCAGTGGGATAGAACAGACATATTTTGTGTGCTTTCATAACAAGTGAAATATTACACTGAATGTGGAAAGCATTCTTTTTAAAATATGAGATAGAAAAAAAAAAAGAACTAATCAGGAAGCCCATATGTGAAGGGCTTGTCCATTGGTCTTTTCTCTCAGGTGGTTGGTTTTTCTCTGTTCTTACCTGGAGGTGGCAAGGGTGGTGAGCCTTCCTGGCTGCCTGTGTTGGAAGTGGGGCGGGAGCAGAAAGGAATGGGGCACTGTGCAGTTTTGACTTAATACCCCGCCTTCAGCTCCGCATCTCACTGCAGACTTCAGTTTGCCTTGTGTCCTTGAAGTAAAATTCTCTCTGGTTCAGTAGTCTCAAAGGGTGAATCTCCGAGAGTCATGTGGGGTGTTTGCCTTGCTGCATTGTCTCAGGAGCAAAGAGCTGGGGTTCTGATTGCTCCTTAATAAACTTACAATGAATTCTCTTATTTTTAGTTTCATGCTTCACCTGTTCGAGGTACTTGGTGCCTTCATTTCCTAAACTTCTCTGAAGTTCTGGGCCCCACATCACTTTGTTTCTTGTTGACTTTTTTTCTCATAGGAAGTCAGTTCGACTACATCCTCCACTTTTCATTTTCTAAAATAAGTATCTCCATGTTGTCATACAATCTCCCATTCTTTTTGTCCTGTAACATGATGACTCCTTTATTTATTTATTTTAAGGAGTTTTAGGAGGGGCTACAGATAAATATACATGTCCAGTCTGCTGTATTTCTTTCCTTTTTTTTTTTTTTTTGGCCTTACTTATCTATCTATTTACTTATTTTTTCAGTGTTCCAGGATTCATTGTTTATGCACCACACCCCAGTGCTCCATGCAATACGTGCCCTCCTTAATACCCACCACCAGGTTCATTCATCCCCCCAAGCCCCCTCCCCTCCAAAACCCTCAGTTTGTTTCTCAGAGTCCACAATCTCTCATGGTTTGTCTACCCCTCTGATTTCCCCCAGCTCACTTCTCCTCTCCATCTCCCAGTGTCCTTCGTGTTATTCCTTATGCTCCACAAGTAAGTGAAACCATATTGTAGTTGACTTATTTCACTCAGCATAATCTCCTCCAGTCCTGTCCAGTTGATACAGCTCTGCTGTATTTCACCAAAAAGCTATTTGCTGTTTAAAATCATAGTAGTTCATAAAATAGAAATCGGTTACTTTCCTGTACGTGGTTATATTAGCCATTAGTTAAAACTGAAAACTACATAAGTAATAAAATGATATAAGAGATAATTTTCATTGATTTTGATCGACTGCTGTTTATGAAAAAGCTGGTTTAGTGACGGGCACGTGATGCCCCTAGACTGTGGTGAAGGAGAATTCTGGGTAGGGCTGGGCTGTCAGTGGAATTTGCTCTGGATCCGGCTCAACACTTCTTGCCCCATGCACCATTTTACCTGGCTCTAGTCTTTGTGTTGGAAACGTCCCAAAAGCTGATACCTGAATCCTCTCTGAATTTAGCCCACACTTCACCAGTATTAACTCTACTTTTACGCATCTCTAGTGAATCTTTTGAAATTTTCAAGAATCTCTCTTCTAAAATCTTTTCATTAGTCTGCAAAATTCCCACTCTTACCTTTGCTTCCTTTAGTGAGATGGAGGTCTTTCTTTGGAATCTGTGACCTTTGCTATCTCACCTCCTCGTTTAAGTCCTGAAAACTGCTCTGTTTCCTCTTCTGCTCTCCACCTCTTCATTGTATCAGGACTTGTATTCTTTATCTTTTCTTAAGGCCAGTTCCTCCAAATGTGTTCATCTTTCCCACAGCTTCTTCCTGTTTCCATTGACCTTTCCTGAATTTCTCCTTCTCTCCATGTCCACAAACATGCTTGAGGACCTAACATACCCTAACATATTCTTCTTTTCCTGACTCTGCTTCTCCCCAAGATTTCTCAACCTTACTCCTTCCCTACACTCTGCAGCTTCTTGAAAGACTAGTTAATACTGAAGACTCTGTGTCAGACATTTTCTTCAGTGCTTCACATACAGTAACTCATTTACTCCTTACAGTAACAGCCTTGTGACATAAGTATGGTAATTATCTCCATGTTAACGATGTGGAAAGTGATGTACAGGGAAGTTAAGTAACTTGACCAAGGTCACACACATACCAAGTTAGGGTTTAAACCCAGACATCCTGATCCATGGACCCATCTGGTTAACCCTTACTCTGTGCTACTCTATTATTTCCGTCTGTGAGCTAGTCTTCATGTGCACCTTCCTCTTTTTCATCATTTCCTCAGGTATTTAATCATGTATAAAAAAAATCAGTACTCTTTATCTAAAATTTCCCTTTGGGGTGATTTTTCTAGATAGTACACAACTTTCTTTTTCTTTTTCTTTTTTTTTAAAGATTTTATTTATTGGAAATAGAGAGAGAGACAGCGAGAGAAGGCACATAAGCAGTGGGAGTGGGAGAGGGAGAAGCAGGCCTCTTAGTGAGCAGGAAGTCTGACGCCAGGCTTGATCCCAGGATTCTGGGATCATGACCTGAGCCGAAGGCAGATGCTTAACTACTGAGCCACCCAGGCAGCCCCAACAGTGCGCTATATTCTTAACACTCATTCTCATTTTTTTTGAGATGTTCCTGTAGTTTAGTACATATTTGAGTACTTATTGTTGACTGAAAGCTAGGAATATAAAGGCAAATTTTTCCCTGGAAGCCATTCCCTCTGTTTTGGAATTGCTCATTAGGTAGTGTCTGTGATGCTGTACTAACCTTCTCCTGCCATTTTAGCTACTACTTTTCTGGTGCTTTCTCTGTATCTCCTTTTCCTTGCAGGGCAGCTAAATGTGGAGGAGGAAGCAAGGGTTTTGCAGTTACATGGGCCAGTGTTCACATCTCAGCAGTAAAATGTTCATTGTTATGATACAGGGAAAATCAGTTCACGTCTCTGGCCTTTGTTTGCTCTTCTGTTAAATGATGAGCAGAAATATTTATGATAATACATTTTTATGCAAATGGAATAATTTGTTACAGGTTAACTGTGTACCAGTGTCTGGTGCGCTATATGCATGTGATAAGTACATTATTTCTCTTCTCCTGTTTGTCATTTTTTTGGTTTGTTTTTATTTTGTTTTGTTTTGCTTTGTTAATTCCTTTTTTATTAACTTACAATGTATTATTTGCCCCAGGGGTACAGGTCTGTGAATTGCCAGGCTTGCATCCTTCATAGCACTCACCATAGTACATACCCTCCCCAATGTCCATAACCCAACCATCCTCTCCATACCGATCCCCCCCCGAGCAACCCTCAGTTTGTTTTGTGAGATTAAGAGTCTCTTATGGTTTGCTCCCTCCAGATCCCATCTTGTTTCATTTTTTTCCTTCCCTACCTCCCAGACCCCCCACTCAGCTTATCAAATTCCTCATATCAGGGAGGTCACATGATAATTGTCTTTCTCTGATTGACTTATATCGCTCAGTGTAATACCCTCTAGTTCTCTCCATGTCGTTGCAAATGTCAAGATTTCATTTCTTTTGATGGATGTATAATATTCCATTTGTGTGTGTGTGTGTGTGTGTGTGTATACACTATATATAATAAAGAATATTATATACACTATATATGTAATAAAGAAGACTACACACACACACACACACACACACACACACACACACACACCCCACATCTTCTTTATCCATGCATCTGTTGATGGACATCTAGGTTCTTTCCATAGTTTGGCGATTGTGGACATTGCTACTGTAAACATTTGGATGCACGTGCCCCTTCGGATCACTGCATTTGTATCTTTAGGGTAAGTACCCAGTAGTGCAATTGCTGGGTCATAGGGTAGTTCTATTTTCAACTTTTTGAGGAACCTCCATGCTGTTTTCCAGAGTGGTTGCACCAGCTTGCATTACTGCCAACAGTGTAGGAGGGTTCACCTATCTCCACATCCTTGCCAGCATCTGTCGTTTCCTGACTTGTTAATTTGAGTCATTTTGACTGGTGTGAAGTGATACATCATTGTGGTTTTGATTTGTATTTCCCTGATGCCAAGTGATGTGGAGCACATTTTCATGTGTCTGTTGGCCATCTGGATGTCTTCTTTGCAGAAATGTCTGTTCATATCTTCTGTTCATTTCTTGATTGGATTATTTGTTCTTTGGATGTTGAGTTTCATAAGTTCTTTATAGATTTTGGATACTAGCCCTTTATCTGATATGTCATTTGCACGTATCTTCTCCCATTCTCTAAGTTGTCTTTTGGTTTTGTCAACTGTTTCCTTTGCTGTGCAAAAGCTTTTGATCTTGATGAAATCCCAATAGTTCATTTTTGCCCTTGCTTCCCTTTGCCTTTGGTGATGTTTCTAGGAAGAAGTTGCTGCAGCTGAGGTAGAAGAGGTTGCTGCCTGTGTTCTCCTTAAGGATATGGACGAATTCCTTTCTCACATTGAGGTCCTTCATCCATTTTGAGTCTGTTTTCATGTGTGGTGTAAGGAAATGGTCCAGTTTCATTTTTCTGCATGTGGCTGTTCAGTTTTCCCAGCACCATTTGTTGAAGAGGCTGTCTTCTTTCCATTGGACATTCTTTTCTGCTTTGTCAAAGATTAGTTGACCATAGAGTTGAGGGTCTATTTTTGGGCTCTCTATTCTGTTCCATTGATCTATGTGTCTGTTTTTGCATCAGTACCATGCTGTCTTGATGATGGCAGCTTTGTAATAGAGCTTGAAGTCTGAAATTGTGATGCCACCAACTTTGACTTACTTTCTCAACATTCCTCTGGCTATTTGAGGTCTTTTCTGGTTCCATATAAATTTAAGGATTATTTGTTCCATTTCTTTGGAAAAAAAAAAAAGGATGGTATTTTGATAGGGATTGCATTAAACATGTAGATGGCTTTAGGGTAGCATAGACATTTTCCACAATATTTGTTCTTCCAATCCATGAGCATGGAACATTTTTCCATTTCTTTGTGTCTTCCTCCATTTCTTTCATGAGTACTTTATAATTTTCTGAGTACAGATTCTTTGCGTCTGTGGTTAGGTTTATTCCTAGGTATCTTATGGTTTGAGGTGCAATTGTAAATGGGATCAACTCTTTAATTTCTCTTTCTTCGGTCTTGTTGTTGGTGTATAGAAATGAAACTGATTTCTGTGCATTGATTTTATATCCTGACACTTTACTGAATTTTTGTACAAGTTCTAGCAGATTTGGAGTGGAGTCTTTTGGGTTTTCCACAAAGTATCATATCATGTGTAACAAGTGATAGTTTGACTTATTCTTTGCTGATTTGGACACCTTGAATTTCTTTCTGTTGTCTCATTGCTGAGGCTAGGACTTCTAGTACTGTGTTGAATAGCAGTGGTGATAATGGACATCCCTGCTGTGTTCCTGACCTTAGCAGAAAAGCTCTCAGTTTTTCTCCATTGAGAAAGTTATTTGGTGTGGGTTTTTCATAGATGGCTTTGATGATATTGAGGTATGTACTATCCCTACACTCTATCCCTACACTTTGAAGAATTTTGATCAAGAAAGGATGCTGTACTTTGTCAAATGCTTTTTCAGCATCTATTGAGAGAATCCTATGGTTCTTGTTCTTTCTTTTATTAATATATTGCATCACATTAATTGATTTGCGGATGTTGAATCAACCTAGCAGCCCTGGAATAAATCCCACTTGGTCATGGTGAATAATCCTTTTAATGTACTGTTGGATCCTATTGGCTAGTATTTTGGTGAGAATTTTCACATCTGTGTTCATCAAGGATATTGGAAATTCCAATAAATAATAAATAATAATTAATAAATTAATAATAAATAATTCTCTTTTTTGAGGGGGTGTTTGTTTGGTTTTGGGATCAAGGTAATGCTGGCTTCATAAAATAAGTTTGGAAGTTTTCCCTCCATTTCTATTTTTTTGGAATAGTTTCAGGAGAATAGGTATAAATTCTTCTTTAAATGTTTGGTAGAATTACCATAGGAAGCCGTCTGGCCCTGGGCTCTTGTTTGTTTGGAGATATTTATTTATTTATTTATTTATTTATTATTTTCAGCATAACAGTATTCATTATTTTTGCACCACACCCAGTGCTCCATGCAATCCATGCCCTCTATAATACCCACCACCTGGTACCCCGACCTCCCACCCCCCGCCCCTTCAAAACCCTCGGATTGTTTTTCAGAGAGATTGTTTAGTCTCTCATGGTTCACCTCCCCTTCCAATTTTTGATGACTGTTTCAGTCTCCTTACTGGCTATGGGTCTGTTCAGGTTTTCTGTTTCTTCCTGGTTCAGTTGTGGTAATTTATATGTCTCTAGGAATGCATCCATTTCTTCCAGATTGTCAAATTTGCTGGCGTATAGCTGTTCATAATATGTTCTTATAATTGTATTTCTTTGGTGTTGGTTGTGATCTCTTCTCTTTCATTCATGATTTTGTTAATTTGGTCCTTTCTCTTTTCTTTTTGATAAGTCTGGCCAGGGGGTTACCAATCTTATTAATTCTTTCAAAGAACCAGCTCCTAGTTTCTTTGATTTTTTCCTGTTTTGTTTTTTTTTTTGTTTGTTTGTTTGTTTCTATTTCTCTGACTTCTGCTGTGTTTGTTTCTTTTTCTCTAACTTCTCTTCTCCTGCTGGGTTTAGGATTTCTTTGTTGTTCTTTCTCTAGCTTGTTTAGGTGTAGGGTTAGGCTGTATACTTGAGACCTTTCTTGTTTCTTGAGAAAGGCTTGTATTGCTATGCATTTTCCTCTCAGGATTGCCTTTGCTGTGTCACACAGATTTTGAACCGTTGTGTTTTCATTATCATTTGTTTCCATGAATTTTTTCAATTCTTCTTTAATTTTCTGGTTGACCCATTCATGCTTTAGTAGGATGCTCTCTAGCCTCCATGTATTTGAGTTCTTTCTAACTTTCCTCTTGTGACTGAGTTCTAGTACACGTGGTCTGAAAATATGCAGGGAATGATCCCAATCTTTTGGTAGCAGTTGAGACCTGATTTGTGACCCAGGATGTGATCTATTCTGGAGAATGTTCCATGTGCACTAGAGAACAATGTGTAATTTGTTGCTTTAGAATGGAATGTTCTGAATATATCTGTGATGTACATCTAGTCCCGTGTGTCATTTAAGGCCTTTATTTCCTTGTTGATCTTTTGCTTGGATGATCTGTCCATTTCAGGAGGGGGGTGTTAAAGTCCCCTACTATTACTGTATTATTGTGGATGTGGTTCTCTGATTTTATTATTAATTGGTTTATATAGTTGGCTGCTTCCATGTTAAGGGCATAGATATTTAAAATTGTTAGATCTTGTTGGACAGACCCTTTGAGTATGATATAGTGTCCTTCCTCATCTCTTATTACAGTCTTTGGCTTAAAATCTAATTATCTGATAAAAGGATTGCCACCCCAGCTTTCTTTTGATGTCCACTAGTATAGTAAATTGTTTTCTACCCCTTCACTTTAAATCTGGAGGTGTCTTTGGGTCTAAAATGAATTTTTGTAAGCAGCATATTGATGGGTATTGTTTTTTTATCCATTCTGGTACCCTTTGTCTTTTGATTGAGGACATTTAGCCCATTTACATTCAGGGTAACTATTGAGAGATATGAATTTAGTGCCCCTGTATTGCCTGTAAGGTGACTGTTACTGTATATTATCTCTGTTCCTTTCTTGTCTACTACTTTTTGGCTCTCTCTGCTTAGAGGACCCCTTTCAATATTTCCCATAGGACTGGTTTGGTGTTTACAATTTACAATTACAATTAGAGACAAAACTAAATTCTTTTAGTTTTTGTTTTTCCTGGAAGCTTTTTATCTCTCCCTTCTATTTCAGTGATAGCTTAGCTGGATATAGTATTCTTGGTGGTATGTTTTTCTCATTTAGTGCTCTGAATATATCATGCCGATTCTTTCTGGCCCACCAAATCTCTGTGGATAAGTCTGTTGCCAATCTAATATTTTTATCATTGTATGTTGCAGACTTCTTGTCCGGAACTGCTTTCAGGATTTTCTCTTTGTCACTAAGACTTGTAAATTTAACTATTAGACGACTGTGTGTGGACCTATTTTTATTGTATTGATTTCTGTGCCTCCCAGATTTTGATGCTTGTTCCCTTTGCCATGTTAGGGAAATTCTCTGCTATAATTCACTCTAATATACCTTCTGCTCCCCTTTCTCTTACTTCTTCTGGAATCCCAATTATTCTAATATTGTTCTGTTTTATGGTATCGTTTATCTCTCGAATTCTCCCCTTGTGGTCCAGTAGTTGTTTGTGTTTTGCTCAGCTTCTTTATTCTCTGTCATTTGGTCTTCTATATCACTAATTATCTCTTCTTCCTCATTTATCCTAGCAGTAAGAGCCTCCATTTTTGATTGCACCTCATTAATAGCTTTTTTAAAATTTCAGTTTGTTAGATTTTAGTTCTTTTATTTCTCCAGAAAGGGCTTTTATCTCTCCAGACAGGGTTTCTCTAATATCTTCCATGCCTTTTTGATCCCAGCTAGCATCTTGACAGTTGTCATTCTGAACTCTAGATCTGACATATTACTAATGTCCGTATTGATTAGGTTCCTAGCCTTCGGTACTGCCTCTTGTTCTTTTTTTTTTTTTGTGGTGAGGTTTTCCAACATGTCATTTTATCCAGATAAGAATATATGAAAAAGAGAATAAAATACTAAAAGGGTGGCAAAGACCCCAGAAAAATGTAGGCTGACCAAATCAGAAGAGACCCCAAATTGGGGGAAGAAGAAAGGGGTAAGAGGAAATTAAAAGAAATTTTAAAAAATTAAAAAAAATATACATTAAACTGTTGAATAGAACCGAGCCACTCATTTGATTTTGGGTGTATTTTGGTCTCTCAGAAGAAACTACCTCCCAAAATTTCAAAGAAAGAAAACCATATATATATATATATATATATATATATATATATATATATACACACAAAGCTAGAGTAAACATGATGAAGGGATGGAATAGGACTGTAAAGATGAAAATTAAAAATAAAATTCTAAAAAACAGATTGATAAGTTTGTTGGAAAAAAAAGAAAAAGAAAGTGGAGAGAATTTGCTCAGGCTGGAGGCTAGAACAAAGCCCTGTGCTAGATTTAGGGTATATTTTGATCTGTAGAAAGCAGAAGAAATTGTATCCCAAAATTTCTTAGGGAAAAAAAAAAAACCCTGTATATATATACAGAAAATAAAGTTAGATACAATGAAGGATAAAATATGACTATAATAATGAATGTTTAAAAAGGTTTTTTTAAAGAAATGTATTGTTAAGATAAACTAGTTAAAAATGTTAAATGAGGAAAGAGGAAAAGTTAAAAAAATTAGAATAAGAAAAAAATAAAATTAAAAAAATTTAATTAACTTTGCAAGGCTAAAGAATCATGGGGAGAAAGCCATGAATTCCATGCTTTGCTTTCCCCTCCTTTGGAATTCTGCTGTTCTCCTTGATCAGTGAGCTTGGTCTTGGCTGGATGCTATTGCTGATCTTCTGGGGGAGGGACCTGTTGTAGTGATTTTCAAATGTCTTTGCTTGAGGCAGAATTGCACCACCCTTGCCATGGGCTGGGCTACGTAATCTGCTCGGGTTTGCTCTTGGGAGCTTTTCTTCCTTGAATGCTTTCCGTAGAGCTGTGGAGGATGGGAATGAAATGGCAGCCTCCCAATCTCCACCTGGAGGAGCCAAGAGCTTGGAGCTCCACTCCTCAGTGCACATTTAGAGAAAAGCAGTGAATCACTACCATCTCTCTGGTGTCTGGCTGTGCTCAGAGTTCTCCGGCCTGTGACCAAGCATTTCTGTCTCTGGCATACAGCCCCATTTGGAGTCTCCAAAACCAGCAGATTCCTGCCTTATTGCTTTTCTGGTGGAGGAAGGTGGATCTCCTCGGATCTGCCAGTTGTGGGGTCCCTGCTCAAAGAGCAGTGGTCTGACTGTACCACAGATCACAGCTTAAGGTAACCACAAGCTGAGAGCTCACTCCTCAGCTCCATCTCTGTAGCTGGCTTCCCCACTCTAAGACCTGCAAGCTCTGCTACACTCAGATGCTCCCAATCCTTCTGTGACCCCACGGGACCTGAGACCACACTGTCTCTGTGAGGGCTCCACCCCTGCTCTTTCTCTAGAGTGAGGTCCCTCAGTGGAGCTGACTTCTAAAAGTTTGGATTTTGTGCTCTGTTGCTCCACCACTTGCCGGGAGCCAGCCCCTCCCACTGCATTCTGTCTTTCTGTCGCTTCAGATTTACTACTCTGCACGTCCTACCTTTCAGAATGTGGTCAATTTTGTGTTTCTAGAATTGCTGCTCTTCTTCTCTTCAATTCCCTGTTGGGTTTGTTGGTGTTTGGAATGGTTTGATAATTATCTAGTGGAACCCCTGTGACCTGATGTCATCTCAGTCCGCTACTCCTCCGCCATCTTGACTCTGGATCTCATTCATCAGTTTTTATCCTTCTCTTTACTTAATTTTTAATCATAGCGATCTTATCAAATCCTATCACTTGAACTTTCAGTCGTCTGGAAATAACTTCTAAATTTATATAATTATTTATACATCACCCTTTATGAAGCCATAAAGGCTTTTGAATCTATTTGCATTTTCTATTGGGAAACACAGAGTAACACACTGAGAGGATAAAACATACAGAATTTCATTCCTTCTTATCTTTATTATTTACCTTTTTAACAATTTGAGTACTTTTTCTAAAAACTAAAGTTTGATTTATATATATATATATATATATATATATATATATAAAGATTTTATTTATTTGTTTGACAGAGGGAGACATAGCAAGAGAGGGAACAGAAGCAGGGGGAGTGGGAGAGGGAGAAGCAGACTCTGTGCTGAGCAGGGACCCCAACACTGGGCTCTATTCTAGGACCCTGAGATCATGATCAGATGCTTCATGACTGAGTCACCCAGGTGCCCCTAAAATTCAATTTTTAAAACTTGAAGGCCATCTGGTAATAAAGATAAGCTTCTGAATGTAAATGCTTGCAAGTCAGGCATTAACTTAGACTATGAGAATGTGAAACATTTATTCTCATTTAATGGAGTAGAACTTTAAAGTCTAATTTAATTTGCCATTTGAATGATATTATCAGTTTTTGCACCCCAGATTCTCTGTCATAGTTGTTCAGTTATGCACTTTAAGTCCAGTTGTATCTGTCACACTATGAACATCAGTTCGTTTGAAAGGACATTCCTAAGGATGTTCTTTTTTTTTTTTTTTTTTTTTAAAGATTTTATTTATTTATTTGAGAGAGAGACAGTGAGAGAGAACATGAGCGAGGAGAAGGTCAGAGAGAGCAGCAGACTCCCCGTGGAGCTGGGAGCCCGATGTGGGACTTGATCCCGGGACTCCGGGATCATGACCTGAGCCGAAGGCAGTTGTCCAACCAACTGAGCCACCCAGGCGTTCCCCTAAGGATGTTCTAAAAGGAAATTCCTAAGGAGGAACTTAGGGTTATCTGCTGTGACTCATTAAATGAGCCAGTCATTTGGACATCTAGAACATACCTGATTTCACACAAGGAGGCTGGTGTCATCAGAGGCAGACATATTAAATCATAATGAAAAATGTTGGTACTGCCAGCTACTTACTAGACCAGCTGAGAGGATCAAATAAGTTAATATATATGAAACTGCTTTGAAAGGTAGCCAAACCTATACTACTTAACCTGTTTGAAAGACAGTTGCTTAATGGTTTCAGTCAGGGACTGCTATGATATCCAATCAAAAGGGGAATATATTAGTTTCCTGATAAACATTTAAATGGTTACTATTTTTTAAAAGATTTTATTTTATTTGACAGAGATTACAAGTAGGCAGAGAGACAGGCAGAGAGAGAGAGGAGGAAGCAGGCTCCCTGCTGAGCAGAGAGCCTGATGTGGGGCTCGATCCCAGGACCCTGGGATCTTGACTTGAGCCTATGGCAGAGGCTTTAACCCACTGAGCCACCCAGGTGCTCCTAAATGGTTACTATTTTTGTGGAGTTTATAATTTTAATCAATTGATATGTGCTGTCAGCTTCATGCAAATATAATTAAAATATGATGCAGTTTGACTTTTGGGTATAATTTGTAGATTTTTAGGCCTTTTTTCCTCTTTTTTATAGAGATACACAATCTATTTTCTGTTGACTGAATGATTATCTTGAAGTAAAAAGACAAGAGAGAGAAGATGTTCAAAGACTTTCCAGTAGAAGTCTTCTCAGTCTCCCTAGAAATTTCCAGAAATATCTGACCATTTCTTATCCCACATAGTGTTTGCCAAAGAATCCTTTAAAATACCCTCAAAAGGTCCAACTCAAAGCAGACAGAAGCCTTTTAAGAGTTTTCAGATAAGATGCCCCAAACATCTTGGTTTTGAACTTGATTTATAAAACACAGAGTGAGATAGAAAACAGAAGATCTGTTTAATGTTGGTGGCAAAGAAGGAAAGACAAATGTGATAAAAGTTGCAGTCTGTATTTGTCAGTGTTGGCAAGAGTTGGTCCTCTGGTGTTGAAAGACCGAAAATGAGGGGATGCACCTAAGTCACAGAAAAAATCACGGTGTGATTGACAGTAATGAGGCAGTCGGGCAGAGATCCCTGGGAAGCAGGGGTGGGCATAAAGGAGGATAAGTGATTAAATTTTGTCTGAATAAACATTTTCGTCAAGAAAAAACATACAGAAATATGAACAGGTCTCCAAGGTAAAGCTCTATACCTTTTTACAAAGTAGATTCGTTCCCAGAACCACCACCTACACCAGGAAAAGGACATCACCAGCAATTCAACAATCTCCTTTGTCCTCTTTCCAGTGATCGTACCCTTTCCTCCCAAAGGGAACGGCTGTGAGTTCTAGCATTAGACGGTGGATTTTCGTAAAGTTTGTAATGTGTCGTATCTGCCGACTTTTGCTCAGTATTTATGTTGTTGCTCATAGTAGTCATTTGCTCATGTTCATTGCTTTATAGTATTCCTGCAGGCATAGATCAGTCACATCAGTGTCATTATCGTGAATTTATTAAATTACCATATCTATTTATGCTCATCTATTTCTTATACATCGATATATCTACAAGATATATTGAATTTCACATTTTAAAAACTGAAGGGCATGTGGGTGGCTCAGTTGTTAAGCATCTACCTTTGGCCCAAATCATGATCGTAGGATCGTGGGATTGAGCCCTGCATCGGGCTCCCTGCTCTGCAGGAAGCCTGCTTCTCTGTTTCCCACTCTCCCTGCTTGTGTTCCCTCTCTCACTGTGTCTCTCTCTGTCAAATAAATAAATAAAATCTTCAAAAAAAAAAAAAACTGAGTGAAAATAGTATTTTGAACATTTCATTTTTCAACTTGCTTTTCTTTGGCCCATATTTTAGTACTTCTGTTATTAGTTCATTCCTTTTAACTGCATGATGTTACTACTACTTGTTTATTTATTTCCTCTGACATTGATAATTTTTTTTTTTACTTTTTTGCTATAACAGCAATGCATATTCTTTTTTTTCTTTTCTTTTTTTTTAGAGAGAGAGGTAGGGCAGAGGCAGAGGGAGAGAAAGAATCTTAACTAGGCTCCACATCAGCGTGGAGCCTGTTGCTGGACTTGATCTCACCACCCTGAGACCATGACCAGAGCTGAAATCAAGAGTTGGATATTTAACTGACTGAATCACCCAGGCGCCACTGCAATGTATTCTTACCATATGTCATTGTGTCTGCACGTAGAGGTTGTCTAGGGCTGAGGTGGGTGCCAGTGACATTTCTGGCAGAACAATTCTTTGTGTTAAAGTGCCCTGTGCATTGAAGGATATTAAACATTTAAGACTCCCGGGGTGCTATTTGTCAGATGTAGGACTCCAGTCACTAATGACAATGGAAAAATAGCCTCCATTACCCTCACATTTCTCAATGCCCTTGGGTGATATTAGGTAGTTTCTGATTCAGAATCATTGATCTAGAGCTCTTCTCAATTGGAGTTTTGTGAGACAAGTTTTGTGAGACAAGAAAATGATTTAAAATGATTGTTTTCTCTTGTCTTTTGAGGATGGTACATAGTATCATTCTATATGCACAGAAGAGAAAATAATTTATTATGCATGATGGATACCTTAAGGCATTAAGACGTGTCTTTCAGAACATCTGTGAGAAAGACTGGTCTGTATAGCTAGAATTATAAGAAATGGGTCATAAGGTGGGCACACAGATAATTTTATTGAATAACAACAAATTGTCTCCCAGCTGTTACTATTATTATTATTTTTTACATTCGTATCAACAGCAGAAGAGAGTTCACATTTTTTTCACATCTTTAGTAATACTTGGGAATTTCAGGCTTCAAAAATTTTTTTGCCCATTTTCATGGGTTTGAAATCTTATCTTTTTTGTGATTTTCTTTGTATAATTCTGATTACTGGTGAAGTTGAGTATCTCATTATCTGCTTATTGGTCATAAGTTTATTTTTGTGTTTTCTGTTCAACTATTCTACATCTTCTTGAGTTTTTTAATCGATTCACATTTTAAAGAAAAAATTATTCTGATGCTTGTTAAAATGGTGGAGAGGATTTGAGTCCAGGTTATTGCAATACAGTTCTACTCTGTAGAGGACGGGGATTGGACTCAACTTGGACTATAGAAAGGGCAGCTGGGGATTTGTAGCTAATGAGCAGAGTGGGGCTCAGTGGATAGGAAATCACTTAACAGGAGGCATGAAGGGTAGGGGAGCTCTCAGAAATCTGACTCTGCGGATTCTTGCTACTATTGGAACTTGCAAGGACACAGAAGCCCAGGATTGAGGCTTGGTGAGAAGAGGGCTCAGAGGAGACTGAGAGAGGGTTGGTCAAGGAGTCTCTGTTATTTGTAGGTATTTTACATATATTCTGGATCCTAATCTTCATTGAGTAAATGAGTTACACATATATTCTCTAAGTCTGTGACTTTTCTGTTCACTTAGTTTGTATTTTATTTTTAAAAGGTATTACTTTTAATGTCATCAGTAAATTAATATCTTCTTCAGGTTTTCTTTTCTTCTGGGTTTGTTTAAAAAAACCTTCCCTTGCCAAAGTAAAGAAGGTATGTTTCCATACTTTCCTCTATAAGTTTAATTTTCCATGGGGAATTTATTTTTATAGATTATAAAAGAAAAAGATCTAGTTTTTTTTCTGTATAAGTAAGTTGTTGTCTTAGCTTCTTTATTGAATAGATCAGTGTATCTCTACCATATATCAAGTTTCTTTCCTTTTTCTAAAGGTTTTATTTTTAAAATTTATTTTAAAGGCTTATTTTATTTATTTGGCAGAGAGAGACACAGCAAGAGAGGGAACACAAGCAAGGGAGTGGGAGAGGGAGAAGCAGACTTTCTGTTGAGCAGGAAGCCTGATATGGGGCTCAGTCCCAGGACCTTGGGATCCTGACCTGAGCCGAAGGTAGATGCTTAATGACTGAGCCACGCAGGTGCCCCAACCCCCTGCCCATTTTAGAATCTTTGTTTTCTGATCATATCTTCATCAGAGATAAAATGCATAAAATGCTGTCTTCTTTCTAGTTGACATGTGCTTATAAACCTGGGATATGATCCCACAACTTTGTACAAAGTCTGAGCTGCTCCATACTTGGCCATTGAACTTAACTTTGAGTTCACACACAGTTCTGTCCACTGCTACTCCGATTTAATCTCATTGCTCCTCCGGAACATGGTATGTGTGATAATGTGGTAGTAGCAGTAATATGATTTAATATTTACTGCATACCTTATACATTACGTTTTAAGTATTTCATTTAATCCTGGTAATAATCCTGACTGGTGGAGATTTTTCCAATTTACAAATGAAGACATTGTAACAAAGTAAAGTAATCTGATTAGTTGTCAGAATCAGATTTTAAACTCAAATCCAACTGACTCAAAGTTCTATTTTTTAAAGTTTTTTTTTTTTTTAATATTTTATTTATTTGACACAGAGAGTGAGAGAGAGAGATCACAAGCAGGCAGAAAGAGAGAAGGGGAAGCAGGCTCCCTGCCAAGCAGATAGCCCAATGTGGCACTTGATCCCAGGACCTTGAGATCATTACTTGAGCGGAAGGCAGCGGCTTAACCCCTGAGCCACCCAGGCACCCTGACTAAATTTTAAACATTACTAATCAGTTACATATACTGAATAATACTGTAGTTCAGAAATGACACAAACATAGAAAATAACTTATTTATTCATTGAGTCTTTCACCCTGATTGAAGACTCCTGAATTCTGAAAGCAGAAAAATTAACTCTTATAGATTATCCATATTTGGTCATAGTATAGAAAACAACAACAACAACAAGTCCAATAAAATCTAACACTGAGAACAACACTTAGTAAATTCTGAATAGGAAGGAATTTTCTTAATCTAATTAAAGATATATATTTTAAAAAACACTGAAGCAAGCAATCTACTGACTTTGGAAGTATTCCTATCAAAGTCAAAAACAAGACAAAATGCTGACCATCACAACTTCTGCTCAGCATTATCTCAGGAATCCTCATCAGTGTAATGAAACAAGAAAAATAAGAGTTTTTTTGACAATTGGAAAAGAAGGAAAAAATGTCCTTACTTGTTCTTCAATGTCAACAGAGAAAAGCCAAAAGAATAAGTAAATAAGGGGCGCCTGGGTGGCTCAGTGGGTTAAGCCGCTGCCTTCAGCTCAGGTCATGATCTCAGGGTCCTGGGATCGAGTCCCACATCGGGCTCTCTGCTCAGCGGGGAGCCTGCTTCCCTCTCTCTCTCTCTCTCTGCCAGCCTCTCTACCTACCTGTGATCTCTCTCTGTCAAATAAATAAATAAAATCTTAAAAAAAAAAAAGAATAAGTAAATAAAATACAAGAAATAATGGGGTGCCTGGGTGGCTCAGTGGGTTAAAGCCTCTGCCTTCGGCTCGGGTCATGATCTCAGGATCCTGGGATCGAGCCCCATATCAGGCTCTCTGCTCAGCAGGGAGCCTGCTTCCCCCTCTCTCTCTGCCTCTCTGCCTACTTGTGATCTCTGTCTGTCAAATAAATAAATAAAATCTTAAAAAGAAATACACGAAACAGTAAGAGAACTCAGCAGTGCTGCAGAATACAGTTACTATATGAAATCTGTCATTTCTGCATATCAGTAATAGCCAATTAGAAAATACAGTAGGGGAACTGGTTCAGTCCAAATGCGACTCTTGATTGATCTCTCTTGTAAGCTTATGCCCCACGTTGGGTGTATAGATTACTTAAAAATAAAAATCTTTAAAAAAAGAAAAAGAAAAATATAGTAGGAAAAGAATACTAAGAATATCTGCAAAGCTACAAAATAATTAGGAATAAATCTAAATGAACAGTTTGAAGAGGTTCATATGGAAAATTATAAAACAAGGAAAATCTGAAATATTATAAAGATGTCAGCTGTCCCTCAATTGATCTCTAAGTTCATTCAAAGTCAATCAAAATCCCCCAAATCACATTTATATGGAAGAACAAGGTTAAGTTTCAGTGGGGCGTAAAAATAACCAGGGTGAGGAGTCTTGTCTTAGTCACTGTTTACTACAAACTATAATATTAGGGTAGTGTGGTATTGGGCCCCCAAAACTCATTTTTAATATGTATAAACAAAAGAGAATAGAAAGCCCAGATATAGACACATTGATATACAGAAACTTGGGTAACGCCTGGGTGGCTCAGTTGTTAAGCGGGAAACCACTTCTCCCTCTCCCACTCCCCTGCTTGTGTTCTCTCTCTTGCTGTCTCTCTGTTAAATAAATAAAATATTTAAAAAAAAGATTCAAAAGTAGATGGCTAACTTCAGTGCAGGAGCAATTTATACCTAAGAGTTATATTAATGAAGGTGTCTAGAATAGAGGAGGAGAGCAGAATTTCCATGACAGTTTGCAGAGAACAAAACCAAGTAGCAAGTTTGAATAAAAGATCTGGAGGTAGTTGAATCAAAATTTTTTTTTTTTTTTTTTTGCTTACCTTTCAGAAGAAATGTCCCAAAGTCAAGGTTCATTAGAAGAGACTTTGGTGGACAGAGTCCTGTATACTAGGCAATGCTATCTTCAGGGACATTAGAGAGAAAAAGTGGATGAAAATGGCCAGAGCCTGGGGTGGAATGGGGTGGTGCTGTGTTTCCATCTGTGAAAGAAGACCCCCAATGGGTCCCCAGTATAGTAAATCCTCCTCAATGAGTCTTTGTTTACAGTAACCCTAGCACAGGGTAACGAAGGAGAACAATGGATCAGCGTCCCCAGCAATGAGTTTATTTGAAGATGGAGAACTGGTGTGGGATGGGGAGAGAAACTGTGGGAAGAATTTTCAAGAAAGATGAGATATGGAGGATCTGCTCTGATGACTGGAGCTATGGGTGAGGAGACAGTTCTGAGGGATATTTAGAAGTGGTGCCAAATGTGTTCTGAATAATTCCTTCCTCAGTGTTTTTGAAAAGGCTTTGGAAAAGAATACATACATTTTTCAATGCTTCTGAAGCCAGATATAGCTACTTTTGGAGGCATTATTATGCTGCAGTGGGCTATAAGGAGAGGAAATGCCAGATTTAATAAGTACAGAAAAAGACTAGAAAAATGAACTATTTTAAGGAGTTTGTCATTGAAGGGAAGAATGAGATTTGGGAAATGCAAGGGAGATTTCCTACAGGGAGGAAAGTTGAGTAGACAGGGAAAACTTGAAGATGCAGAAGAGAATGGAAGTCATGGGAAGAATATCGGTTGGAGCAAATTCTTAGAAAAGGAATGAAGAGGGAATTAGAACACAGATGGAGCTGTTGATCATGAAAAGGTGCAGGGGGTCCCACTCTAAGATGGAGTGGAAGGTGGAGAAAGTGTCTGTGGGTAGAGGAGAAGGTGTGTATGTCAGATGGCTTCCATCTCAGGCAGGTGGGAAATGGTGGAAGAATGTGGGTTTGGGGAAAAATGGAAAAGGTTTGGACTGGACTCTGTTACTGTGGTGATCGTAACAGATTGTAGCAGATTGCTGAGCAAAAAGGCAGAATTCTCAGAAGTCTCAGTAAGGACAATTGAGCCCGTGTCCTTACTTTCAGGGATGGACATGTTGACCTTCACAGCCTTGTGTGGAGCCCACAGACTTGAGCACTACTCTCTACAGATGTGAGACAGAAAGCAATAGGCCATCTGGGTGGAGTCTCAGATTATTGCAAACAGGGAGAATGACATGACTGCTACTTTCAGAGGGCTGACGGGCTCAGGGAGCCAGGCAACCACATATGGAAATAGTTTGCTTTGACGTTGAAGTTCCAGAAACATCATTTGGACTCCATCTCTTGGAAGGCTGTTTCTGCACAGATTTTTCGTTTCTTCTAGTCTGTAAAACCTAGCCAGTATTAGGGAGAGCAATCCATTTGTATGCATGTCAGATTTCTATTACTTGTCACTCTCGAGTAATTCACAGCAAGGATGGTGCTGGTGGTAGTTGGTGTTGTGATGGTGGTGGTACCTATCACGAGCAGGGAGTATTCTCAGTACTTAACAAATATTATTCAGGTACAACCTTGATTGGTAGGTGTGATGGGGTGATCTCTATTTTCACAGATGAGGAAAATGAGTTTGAATTTACTCAATTCAATGAAGTCAGAGTTTACTTGAACTAAATTCAGTCATGCTCAAAGTTCTTCTAACAGAGCTAAGCTGCTTCCTGATTTGCATGCTTCTCATCAGCTACAATGACTACTTCTAATGAAATCCAAATATAAATAAATTTTTGTGAGGAAAAAAAATTCTCACCTACTTGACAAGCACCTACCATGTACTTGGTCCTCTTTAAAGGTCTTAGAGACAAGTGAAAAAAGTTACAACACAGTGCGATGAATGCTGTAGGTGTACACGTGGTGACATGAAAGATTTGGCATGTTAGGGTGGGAAGTGAGGCAAGTGATGTGGGTATGTATGGGTGCTTTCCTGAGATGATGCTTGTACCATCTTAGCAAGGGCGGGTTGGAGGTTACTAAGTAAATAAGATTTGATGAGATGGTCACCAAGCTGCAGAGGATACTTCCAATTATGATTTTAAACATTTGGCCATTTCAAATTTTGAAAAATTCAGGGAAGTTTGCCTATAGAAGATTCTGAAGCATTTCCCCCAGGAAGCTGTTTGATGAAGCGTGTTAACTTTTGCAACAGAAGAATATACATACTCACCAATTATTAAATATAATTTAAAGCGATTCTTGAACCCACTGAATTGCTTCTGTAACCTCCCAGCTAATCTGCTCTGATGTAGAGAGACAGTTGACAAAAGAAAAGGAATGCCCAGGGTAAGAGTAGGTAGCACTTACGGTAGGTGCTTTACAGCTATTATTATGTTTGGTTCTTACAACAGCCCTGTAAAATAGGTATTAAATTAATTTATGCTTGAGTAACTTAAGGACTCTTAAGTCACTCACTCAGGTTCAACCAAATAATAAGTGGCAAAGCTATGATGAAATCCCTTCCTGGGGTTCTGAGTCCCAAGTCCATGTTCCTTCCACACACGTGAGACTAAGTTCCTAATGGAACATTGCTGGGATCAGTTCCAATTCCTAACAGTTAACTTACAGGTGAACTTCTGGAATATAACTTGTAGTGAGTTGAGGATTGCCTGCATAGTAAAATCTCCTTAATTTTGACTCTACTAATCTGTCATAGCTGATGAATTATGATTTGTTAAAATTTTGTTTATATGCCTGTGAGCTGGGCTGTAGAGTATCTTGGCAGCATCTGTAAAAATTGCTTTTAAACAATTTGTAGGCAAGATGCACCTAATAAGGTTTTTAAGTTATCTAAAGAAATAATAGCCAAGTTATTATTATGTAATTGAAATACTATACTAGTCTCATCCATATAATATGGCCGATGGCTTAAGGACGTCTCACTCTGCACCATGCTTGTTGTGGGAGCCATTCCTTGGTGTGAGTTCTAGAAAGCAGTAATAGTGTATTTATCTAAACATGCTCTATACTAAATTGCTTTCACTAATCAAACAGGACTTATCCCTATTTAGAAGAATTAGTGAGGTTTTACTCAATTAGGCTTGATGTCAAGTTAATTTTCCCCCTGTTAGTATAATGAAGAATTGCTGTGTTGCTCTGTCATGCATGCTGATTGAGAAAAAAAAATAGAGAATGAATGCCAACACATTTTCCTTCTGATAAGTGACGAAAAAATTTGAGAGGTTCAAGTAAATTATTCCAGTCTCATCCGAAAGTTGCTTAATTCTATTGTGTAGAAAGCCCATTGCAAACCAACATAAGCAATGGAAGAATTTTAAATACATATTCTGTTGCTGATTTCTTTAACATCAGGTTTTTCAAAATTTTGTAAAGGTTGCACTATAAAGGATGTTCTTGTCATAAATACTGGACTTGCCAACATGTGTCTGTCTTTTCTTTGACTTCTGCTATTTGCTCATTTGAAAATATTTATAAATTACTATATTCTTTGCATGCTACATCGTGCAGTTTGGGAATAATGGATCAAGACCTGGTAAGTAATGTTTACTCACATGAATTGCATGATGGAAAATTTGTCAAAGCTTGAGTTGTTTTATTATAATAAATACAATTTATTTTCTAGGGAGAAGCAGTTGGGGAGGTAGATTTTATTCTATATTCAGTTATTCTAGGTTATCTTTATCCTGTATATTTCAAAATAAATATCCTAAATTAGAAAGATTACAAAGTGAAAGCATCTTGTAAATGAAGTGTGGACTTGCCAAAATGTTTTTTGAGTTTGGGAGTACTACACTATAGAGTATTAGCAGATTGTTACACACACACACACACACACACACACACACACACACACACACAGACAGAGTCATCTGTAGATACTTACCTGTCTCTCTGTTCATACCTATCCAGTTTTATGTCTGAGGTACATGTCCATATCAAAAATATCACCCTTATAACTATTAATACTTCACTAATAATCTTAGTGAATAAAAAAATAATTGCAGGTTTTGAAGACTGAATTAAGTGCTTTAATAGTGTTGTAACAACTATACCAAGTTAGAGTCAGATCACTGATTGGGTGATGAAATTTGATATTACTGTATGGCTGCTTTTTACATAGGGGATTTCAGTCTCTTTCTGAGGGTCTTATTCCAATTAAGTTAATAACTCATTTATTTTAATTAACTGGTGACTTTATGTCTGTAACTTTTCTTGGTATGTTAATCAGTGGACCAGATGATTCAGATGTATTAGAAGTTTTGAGTTCTTATGGGTAGGAAGGAGAAGGCCTAATGTGTGAGCTCCATTATTTTTAAAAAGATTGGGAAATTATTACTTTATATTTCTGTTAATCAGGTATAAGAGTATTAAAAGTAAAAAAAAATTATTTTGTATTAAAAGTAAAAAAAGGAACAAAATTTATTTTACTGAATCTTCTTTGTAGGAATATCAATTGCTTAATGAAAATGACTTTATTTACCTTTATAGCAACTTAGTGAAAGCACATTAAAGTGAAAATAAGTTCTATAGCTGAGAAAGCACCAAGAAAGATTATTTTTGCAGGATCAGTAAACCTTGAAATTCTGGTTTATATTCTGGTTGTAAAGTATGTATCAGAAAAAATGAAGCGAGGGATCACTGTTAATAGTTTTCTAGGCTGCAAAACAAATACTTAAATCTAGAGATCGTTTTACTTTTAGGAAGTAAAATAGCAAAAATCTTTTACTGGGAAGAAATAGTCCGTATTTTCTCTGGGTTCTGTATATTTTTTGTGACTTTGACCAAAATTTCAGAGACATGCAACTTATATGTTAAAACAATAATCGCTGTATATATATATATATATACATATATATATAATGTTAAAACAGTAATGGCTGTATATATATATTTATTTACTTATAAAAGTAAATATAAAGATTTATTTACTTACTTGAGGGGGAGAGAATCTCAAGCAGACTCTGTGCTGAGTGTGGAGCCCACTGTGGGGCTTGATCCCAGGACTCCAAGATCATGACCTGAGCTGAAATCAAAAGTCAGAAGCTTAACCAACTGAGCCACCAGGTTCCCAGAGATTGGCAGTTTTATTTATTTAATTTTATTTTTTAGATCAGGTATTAGATGCTTCTTTCTTTCTTTCTTTTTTTTTTTTTTTTTAAGAGTTTATTTCTTTATTTGTCAGAGAGACTGCAAGAGAGGGAACACAAGCAGGGGTTTTGGGAGATCGAGAAGAAGCAGGCTTCCTGCTGAGCAGGGAGCCTGATTCGGGGCTCAATCACAGGACCCTGGGACCATGACCTGAGCTGAAGGTAGACACTTAACCAACTGAGTCACCCAGGCATCCCAAGAATGGCAATTTTAAATTGGGACTTTTGTGGTAACATTTCTTGTTTTGAAAGACATTCTAGTGTATAAGGCAAATCAGTGAAGGTGTATTAAAGGGCAAGAAGTGGTATTCATTAATTCATCTGTCAGTCACTCACTTGTCATGTATCCTGTGACCCTTGCCCAGTGCTGGGCTCTGTTCTCTGCCCTCTTAACACTGTGGCAAGTTAGAAAATGGTCCTGCTTTCTGGCGCTCTATTCCAGTGGGACTCACAGCTCAGTATCCTAGGGTTACACATGATGTTCAGGAAATTAAAACATGGTGGTGTGATGATGTCTGGGTGACGACTTTAGTAGTTCAGGTGGCCAGGAACACATTAAGTTAAACTTTGAACCTTAAGAAGCAGCTATCTGTGCAAAGATGAGAGAGAAAAAAGTCATGGTGGAGGGAATAGTCAGCACAGGTCTCTAGGGTGGGAGTTTGGTGGGTTTTAGGAATAGAAAGAAGGTCAGGGTAGCTAGGGCACAGTGGATGCTGGTAAAAAAGGGACCTGGAGAAAATTCAAGATGGGATTCTTTCCTCAAATTTTTACTGTATTCTGACATTTAAATATCTCAATAACCTCAAATAGGTGCCTTGTTCTAAAATTACATTTTGTTAAATGTAAAAACTTAGGAAGAGACAGTGAAGAAACCATGTACATTTTTCCATCCATAATGCCGTCTGTAAATAACAGATTGTGGATTTGAAAGCCCAAGGATGATGTCTTTTCCCCTCAATGACGGGAGGCATTTTCAGTGCATATGAAGTGTTAGCAAACCTTTGAATACCAGCTTAGTGCATTCTACTCAAAGCCAGAGAGAGGTACTTGAATCACTGGTACCTAACAAGATGGAGGCTGGCGTCAGCAATAAAATAATCCATTATTGTAATGACAGACTACTGAATTCGGAAATTCTTACTTGAAAAACCCAGTTTTCTTTTGAGCAGTTTCTGGCTTTTACTGCGTGGGTTTAGGAGCCAGATCATGTGGGTTCAAGTCCTGGCTCTTTCCATTGCTAGCTGTATGTTTTCCCTGTTTGTGATTAGGGTGTTAAAAAAGTCAGGAGAGTACCTTGAAACAGTAAGCACGCCACAGTGTTTGTTGGGTTTGTTGCTACTACTCTTACTTTTATGCCTCCTTCTCCAGCAGTCTTCTGAAAGATTTGTCAGTCACATGAAGTGAGATGCAAGACGGCTGCTGATAAAAATATTCTGCCCTTTAACGGTCTCTGGAATGGAGGTGGGAGCACTCTGAGCTCTCTCTGCAAGAGTGTCATTTCCACATTCTACTTCTCTACTGGGTTTAGCAAAACAAGTCCCCATTCCCCATCATTTATTTAAAGAACATACTTACTGAACACCTACTAATGTTGAACTCTGGGCTGAAATGAAAGCAAATCCTGTCCTCCAGGAGCCTTTGATCCAGCTCGATAGCTTTTAGTCACAAAGAATTGGCAAGGAAACAAAAGACAACAGAAACACTTCTGCACTTGTCCAGTTTTTTAGTGTAGATGAACCAAATTAGCATTGATGAATGAACATTCTTTAGTGCACACCCTTCTCAGTGTTGTATGCGAGTGTCCATGTGTTTGTTCTTTGGTCACATTGGAATAGATTCTTCACATGACAATGTCTTGTGAGCCTATCGTGAGAGAACATGTATTTTACTATAATTACACCTTCATTTCTTCAGCCAAAAATGTTCGGAATGCCTGCAGCAGTGCCGGATACAGGAGTGAACAAGAAAGAAGATAAAATTCCACATCTCCTAGAGATCAGGGGTGTGGTTTGGCATAGGTGTTAAATCTGGTTGATGAAGTTCTAGAATATAAGTGAGGTTTGGTGGGGTGAGGTCCGGAGCCGATGACCAAGAAAGAATTCTTGAGATGTCTTTGGTGCAAAATGGTGGTTTATTAAAGCCCAGGGACAGGACCCACGGGCAGAAAGAGCTGCTGCCCTGGGTTTGGGAGAGGTAGCAGGTTCTATACCACTAGGGTGGGGGAAGTAAGGAAAAGCGAGTTTTCAACAGAACTTTCATATGCTAAAGTGGGCCTAGGAGATACCAGATGCTGAGAAACCAGATGCCTCGCGGGAGCCCTTGCCTTCGCCAAGGTCGTTCTGCCCTTTTTAGCAAGCTATTAAGAATAGTTGGGAGATTCCTAAAGAATGTCACATATGTCCCACCCAGGAGTGGGGGTGGGAGAAGGCTGCTGGGTGTCAGCTTTTGCTTTGTCCTCAGCCAGCCTTCCATCTCTTCTCCTTTCCAGAGGTATAACTTCAGGAGTGTTATTTAACCTCTTAATACCTCAGCTTCCTCATCTGTAAGATGGGAATAATAACCACCTAGGGTTGTTGGGAAGAGTAAATAACTTGTACTACTAATGTTGTTAGGATTACTGTTCTGGGCCAGTGAGTATGCCCTGTGTTTTCCGTGCTCAGTTCCCCACTATAAAAACAACTAGTGAGCAGATCTTCACAGTGTCATAGTGACATCTTTAAAAGGGAAGGAGGTCCTGGTACCCTTATCTCCTGTGCATTCCCACTCCTCACTTTCCAAATATGAAGTAAAGATAGCCTCTCTTTTCCTGAACTACTGAGGTACAGAAGAGAGCAGCTTTTGATTTCTAACTCTGGTGCTTATTTCCCTTTCTACCACAGGCCGATTGCCTATTTCTTAACACCTCCTCTGGAGTCCTAGTTACCTGCTTGGTCACGGTGACAGCAGTTAGCCCTTGCTCTCACCCCTCTCCTCTCTTGTCTCTCCACTTGTCCCAAGCTTCTTTCCCTAGGGAGCTTGCATTTCTAGATCCTCTCTGCCAATCCCAGAGCTCTCCTTCATTTAATCGCTAAATGAAGTTAGCTACATGACCCAATGTAATACAAATGAATAATCATTTGTATTACATTGGGTGGGGCCATCTGCGTTTCAATTCTTTTGACATAACTTCCCATCAAATGGTAATTACTCAATGGGCAGCTCCCACAGGGGGCTGGTTCCTCTGCTTCATGCTGTCCTACCCCTATTCTCTTGTTTGAATTGTTCTGATGCTGAGCAAGATTTGGGGAAACCACTTTTCAAGAGCCTAGCAACATTCTCCAGCTTACATTAAAACTTAACCAGTTTCCTGGTGCCTCCTGACTCCCTTTAAGACTTCTCAGCAGCAATGCGGGTTGTGTGGGCTGGGGTGCATATTATATAGGCTTTTTTGTAAGAAATGATATCTTGCTTCCCAAACGTCCCAGAGAGCATTAATGCTATCCCCATCTGTATTAGCAGTAGGCAACCTTTTAGAGTGGTGTAAATGGTCCATTAGGATAACTGCAAATGCTTAATTAGTGTATACTTTAAATTCCATTGGCAAAATAGTAGCATATTTCTTGAAAACCTGTCAGATTTCTCCTAAGTAATTTTTTTTAAGACAGTAAAATGATACAGTCCCAGGCTGAAAATGAAAGGCAATTACTTCAACTCCTAAAGACCAAAACAACGTTACTCACATTCCACTGAAGGGATAGAGGGAAAAGAAATAATTTTCAAGGTGTCTGGAAATTGTTATTTTCCTGTTAATGGTTATTTTCATTAGCGAGGGGAATTTTGGAAGTAGTTACGAGATTTTCCTAAAACCAAATGACTAGTGACTAAGTGCATTTGAATTATGTTTGGTTGCATACATTAAAGATAAAATCGGTTTCTTCTTTCTTATATGAAGTTTCATTTTGCTTAAAGTGATTTGAGACTGACTGTTCTGGGCCAGAGGAAGGACAAAGGAACCACTAGCTGTAAAGTACATCAAGATTACTAGAAAATACAGTCATAAAAACAAAGCCCACTAACATTTTACATTTGCTCTTTTAAAGTTTATTTTTATTTTCTATTTTTAGAGATGGGGGAGAGAGAGAGAGAGAGGGAGAGGGAGAGAAAGAATCATAAGCTGGCTCCACCCCAGTGTGGAGCCTAATGTGGGTCTTGATCTCAGATCAGATCTCGGATCTGAGATCATGACCTGAGCTGAAATCAGTAAGTCTGACACTTAAATGAGTGAGCCACCCTAGCAGTTCTCTGCTCTAGCAGACCAGGATCAACTGTGTCAAAAGGCTCCCATGCTCTGGCTTCTAGTTGGTTCCAAACAAAGAGCTCTACCATGAAACTGGTTTTTACATTTGTATGGTACCTTTAACTCTTTATAGTATCTTTATATTTATTTAATCCTTTTTGTAAATATTCCCATTAAAACATATTTGATGGTACTGTTAGGTCCCCCAGTATTGGGTCCGTGATTAAAGGAGCGAGACTGATACAAAGCGAAGGTCATGCAAAGCTTTATTTTGCGCCAAGCATCAATAATCAAACTGAAGGTTCGGGGCCGCGCCTCTTACAGAGAGGGCAACTTCTCTCTGCTTCATAGACTAGCTTTTAAGGGCTAAGGCCATGTGGTGGGGGCCTGGCCACACACAGGTGGCCAATGAAATTGTAACACACAGAGAAAGCTGCACAGTCATGTTAGGTCCCACATAAGTGAATTACAATTTACCCTAGTAGATATTTGAACCAGCCTATCACCTTAGTCAGAATTGGCGCTCAAAAGGTGCCCAAAGGGCAGGGCCCATACTCCTTGGTAACTAGGGAGACAGTATGCGTCCTCCCACTGATGGGATGTCTCCACCTGGCCTGACTCACCCTTGTATTTGGGCTTTGTTACCTGGGACTGGTTTCCGGAACTTGTTTTTAAGTACGTCCCCTGGCGGAAGGGGGGCAGGGACAGTTTAAGTTTTAAACAACAAAGTTATTATTTAACTGGATGGAAGCGCACTGGCTAAATAGGTCCTTACAGTAAGTGTAGAGTCTGTGAGCATTCTGTGTGGAAAGAGCATTAGACTTTAAATCAGTCATGTTCTTTCCAGAATGAGTTGGCACATTTAAATAAGGATAAATAATAAATAGGAAAGGGACAATTTACAAAACTCTGAGCAAGGTATAAGTGAGCCACAAGGGAGGGTGTAGTAAAACTGGGACTTGGAATAGTGGAACTGTGAGTAATCTTACCAAGCTAAGAATAATCAAAGGGAAAGGGAAGGAAGAAGTTACTGGAACCTAGGAGGTAGTCTTGCACAGAAAAACACTGTACATTGAATGGTGATCTTTAATTAGGGACAAGCTCAGGTTACCCCTCAAATAAAGAGCTCAGGAAATAAGTACCTTGGTCTTCCTCTCTTTCCCTCCAGTTTCATGGTAGAGCTCTTTGTTTGGAACCAACTAGAAGCCAGAGCATGGGAGCCTTTTGACACAGTTGATCCTGGTCTGCTAGAGCAGAGAACTGGAAAAAAAAAAGGGTGGAAAGTGGATCTAGAAGGGGGTAGGAGAAATGAAAGATATCTGGTATACTCTACCCCTTTGTTTTCTGTCAGCTTCCACTCTTGCTCTTCATCTGGGTGAAAAATGCATTGTCCCCAGCACAGAGACTGCATAAATCCCCATCCACTACTGTGTGGTTGTATCATCCCTTTGTGATAGCAATTCAGTAATAAGCAATCCAGAACTAAAATGTTGGCTTCCACCAGTATTCTTCATATGAAATACCAGCGGATAGAGGTAGGGAGAAGAGATGTAATTAAAGAATATAAATTTAAATTAGAGCTGATCTTAGCTTCTGTAGATGGTTTTAAGACCTAAGCCAGTAATTACAGCTGCCTCCTTCCACTAAACTTTTGTATTTACCTCACTGTCTGATACCACCTTGACTGGTAACGTCCTTTTCAGGTGAGGTGATCCAGACCTTGATTCCTGCCAGATCTGAGTCCTTGGTGGTTTGGTATTCACTGGGTTGTTGCTCTTCTTCCTTGACAAGGATCATTGGAAGGGGTGTATTAAGAAGTGCCCCAGTAATTTTCCTGAGTTTCAAACATTGTTCTTATCTTTATTCTGTAGCAGAAACTCAGGTTTTCCTGATCATTGGATGCCATTATCCTGGGCAATATAGTGACTTTCCTCATCTGCCTGTGGTTTACAGATAAAAAAAAATTTAAATGTCCTAGGGTTAATCTCCAGTTCCAATGAATCAGAAAATGACCATGTTTTCTGGTGGATTAATTATTCCCTTGGACATTAGGACCTTCAAACTCACCAAATCTAAAGTATTGGAGACAGAAAGCAAGAATACTTCAGGTGGGTTATTAGGTATAAACATGAAAAGGGCCACCCTAATCTCCACCGGCTCTGTGCATCCCTATGGTAGTGGTAGTTCCCTATATTTGCCTGCGGGTGTAAGGCACATACCTACATCCTATGGGCAGAGTTCCAGTCTCTCAGGCTTTCATCTCTTGGCTTACACCTTAACTGAGCCTTCACTAGGGCATTCCATAATTCTATCAGGCTAGTTTTTTCTATGAAGGGGAAAGTGATATGGCATGTGAATTCTAAGGATTGAGTCTATTGTCTCATTTGCTTTCCTGCAGAATGGCTTGGAGACAGTTTATAGAGGTTATTTTGGCTATATATCAGGCATACTATAAATCTGTGAATGATGATTCTAGCAGAAGCTGCAAGCAGGGAAGGCATTTTTGTGAGTCCAAAGAGTACCCCCTTATGATGGGTGGTATCATCAATATAATCATCCTACCTCTGCCTATAGCCAGGTGGGCCTTCCACCTCATTGGGTGATGATACCTTTTTGGAGGTCCAGCATCAATCCTGGTTTTTGACAGGTTGGACCTTGTTTGGTGCAAGCCAGATAAACCCTGGCTAGAAGAAGAGAATGCTGAGCTGTGAATAATCATAAACTCCACTATTCTGACTCCTTTGTTTATGGACCCAGTGAACCAACATTGGGATGGTTGAAAGATACCAACTGATGTTTATAATTAGATCTTCTTGTTCACTTTTTCATGAAGACTGCTCTCCTTGATGGTCTCTATGAGATTTATTTTGAGTAACATAGTATAGCTGTCTGGTGCTGGCACACTTATAGATGTCCTCGTAGTTTACTGGCTTTAGGGAGCTATCCATGAAACCTTACTGTTGTTGAGGGAAAAGAAAAGAAACATCAGGCTCATATAATAGAGCGGTCTGAATCTCCTGCCATTGTGATTTGTTTGTGTCTCCTAAGGCTGGTGTGGCCTGTTCTTACATATATAATTTAATAATGGAATGCTGCTGTGAACAGCTGATTTTATGACTTGCTGACCCAGATAACATCCAGTTCATGTTGGGCATGATCTCACGGCCACTTACTATTCCACGGGCATGAGATAAGTCTCTGTAAGGATCCAGGAGCAAGGGACACCTTGAAAAAGGGAATAGTTAGTGGCAAAGGAAGACATGGCTTTACTCTAACATCTTAGGGGTTTGCACTAACATCTTAGGGGTTCTCTCACCAGGGCTTCCAAAGCCTCCTTTCAGCATCTCTGTCTGCCATAGACTCCTCTAATTTCACTGGTCCACTGGGTCATAAGAACCAAATGACAGGAAGGCTTGCAACATGGCTCAGACCTTGCAGAGTGCTTTTATGTTCTGGGCATCACTATAAAATGCAGCCCACTTATGGGTAACCAGTGTACTATTTCCCCATTCTTCAAATATATGAAAAACCCAATTAAATTCCATTTGGGGTACTGGTTGTTATGGCCATGTCCAACACCAGTGATTGTATCATTTAGGATCCCAATAGAAAACTGATGGAATGCTCAAATTAGAATAGTGTCTGGAAGATATAGGTATAAGGTGTGAGTGGGGTGTAAGAGGACCACAGGGACCAGTGATTGCAAAATTTTTACCACTGCTGGACCTGAAAGGGTGGAGGGGAGAGAGCAGTTACTAGACTCTACAGAGTTGTCTTGAGAAGAGATGTGGCCTTCATGTGAGGGTCATGGACAGCCTTAGATGACCACACAGATGGGTATCAGAGGAATCAGTACCCTGACTTCTTCCTCCTTTCTCCCCTGAAGTAATTTTCGAGCTCCCCAATGGTTAATCTCAAATGAGAACTGGAGGACAAAGAGCCTGAAGAGGTGGCTCATTTGGAACAGAGAAGCGTGAGAGGTTAGAGGGTTATTCAGGAAGGGCAGATAAGAGCTATTTATCATAGGCCTTGAGTTTGAATCCTGACTCTTCCTTTCTGGATTATGAATTCCAGCCAGATGGAGATCCTCTGATTTATGTTTCTATCCTCAGTTCTCAGCACAATTCCTGCCTCGTATAAAATAGCTGCTCAGTGAACAATTGAGTAGCCTCATCCCAGCAGCTCTTGTATGACTTTGAGAGAGTTATTTATATTCCTGGATTGCTATTTTCATCATCTTTAAAGTCAAGATGCCAGTATCTGTTTCGTTTCACTCATGAGGATGTTGTATAGGTAAAAAGAAAATGAAGACCCAAACATATGGAAGTGCTTTGTAAACTGTGAAGTGTTCAGTGTGCAAGGTATTATTTTACATCTTGGAGATTCCTTTTCTCCTACACTCAGTCAGCTATCTGACTTACCAACTCAGACTTCATACTTTTCACAGTGGGTTTTATTAATTAATCTCCTGGCCCTTTCATGCACCTTGGACTCTAGTAGTTGAACGTTCAGTAGTTTTCTGCAAGAGTATATTTATGCTCAAGCTCAAGCATCTTTTTAAAAAGTTTTCCTTTTTTTCTGGTTAACAAGTCTCTTCACCCCCTCACTTTTCTAAAACTCTTTTTTGGGGGATAGATTCAGTTTTTTCTCCCTTTTTTCTTCAATAATCTTGACCAGTGTGCTCCAAAATATATTCAAGGATGTGAGCAATCTCTTGTCTTGCACACTTATAGGCAGTTTTTGTTTTTCTTGTAATAATTCTGTGTTCATCTGTACTGTGTTAGGAAAAGCGATCTGTGGTAGATGTTAATAAGCATTCATGGAGTACTTAGTGGCTTATAAACATCTCATTTCATCATCATAATAATCCTATGAAATCCGTAATATTATTTTCTCCATTCTACAGATAAGGAATTTGAAGGCATATTGAAAGTGATTCTTTCTAAAGGACTTCATTTTTTTTTTTTAAGAGCAGTTTTAGGTTCACAGCAAACTTGAGAAGAAAGTATAGAGATTTTCCATAGACTGTCTGCCCCCACAATGCATAGCCTTCCCTGTTACCAGCATCCCCCACCAAGTCAGGATATTTGTTACAACTGGTGAGTCTAGTGACACATCATAATCACCCAAAGTCCATAGTTGCAGTTGACTCTTGGTGTTGTACATTCCATAGGTTTGGACAAATGTGTGATGACATGTATCCATCAATGTAGTATCATATAGAGTATTTTCACTGCCCTAAAAATTCTGTCCTCTGCCTGCCTATCCCTCTTCTTTTCCCAATTGCTGGTAACTGTTGATCTTTTTATTGTCTTCATAGTTGCCTTTTCCACACTGTCATATAGTTGGAATCATACAGTCTCTTCAGATTGGGTTCTTTTACTTAGTAATATCCATTTAAGAGTCCTCATGTCTTTTCACAACATAATACTTCATTTTTGGGAGAGGGTGTTAATATCACATGTCCTACAGTTTATTTATTCATTCACCTACTGAAGGATATTTTAGTTGCTTCCAAGTTTGAGCAATTAGGAATAATATTGCTGTAAGTATCTGTGTGCAAGATTATTTGTAGATGTAAGTTTTCAACTTCTGTGGGAAATACCAAGGAACATGATTGTTGGATCATATGGCAAGAGTGTCTTTAATTTTGTAAGAAACTGCTAGACTATCTTCCAAAGTAGCTGTACCATTCTGTATTCCCATCAGTAATGAATGAGAGTTCCCGTTGCTCCACATCCTTGGTAGTATTTGGTGTTGTCAGTGCTCCCAATTTTTGTGACCCTAATTGGTATAGAGTGGTATCTCATTTTTGTTTTAATTTTCATTTCCCCAATGATGTATGATATGGAGCATCTTCTCATATGCTTATTTGTTATTGATATTTCCTTCAGTAATGTGTCTGTTAAGGTCTTTGACCCATTTTTAAATCAGGTTGTTTTCTTGTTTAGTTTTAAGAGTTCTTTGTATATTTTAGTAGTTCTCTATCAGATGTGCAAGTATTTTCTCTCAGTCTGTGGCTTGTCTTTCCATTCTGTTGATATTCTTTTTGGCAGACAGAGGTTTTTAATTTTAATGAAGTCCAGGTTATCAATTATTTCTTTTGTGTGTTGTGCTTTTGGTGTATCTAAAAATTCATTGCCCTACTCGAGGTTATCTAGGTTTTCTACTGGGTTATTTTCAAGGAGTTTTACATTTGCCTTTGCATTTAGGTCTGTGATCCATTTTGAGTTAATTTTTTTGAGGGATGTAAGGTATCTAGATTTTGTTTTATTCTGTTTTGTGGATGTCCACTCGTACCAGCACCATTTGGTGAAAGACTATCTTTTCTCCATTGCTCTGCCTTTGCTCCTTTGCCAAAGATGAGTTGACCATTACTTGTGAGTTTATTTCTGAACTCTCTCTTTTCTTGATCTGTTTATCTGTTATTTCACCATTATCACACTGTATTGATAACTGTAGCTATACTAGTAAGTCTGAGTCATGTAATGTGAGTCCTCCAACTTTGTTCCATTCCTTCAATGCTGTGTTGGCTATTTTAGGTGTTTGCCTTTCCATATAAACTTTAGAAAAACAAAATACCCACAAAATAACTTGCTGAGATTTTGATGGGGACTGCATTGAATCAATAGGTCACACTGGGAAGAACTGACATCTTGACAATATTGAGTCTTCCAATCCATAAGCATAAAATATCTCTCCATCTATTTAGTTCTTCTTTGATTTCTTTTATTACAGTTTTGAGCTTTTCGTCATACAGACCTTGTACATATTTTGTTAGATTTATATCTATTTCATTTTGGGGGGGATTCGAATGTAAATAGTATTATGATTTAAAACTCAAATTCCACTTATTCACTGCTGGTATTTAGGAAAGTAATTAACCTTGTTGTACATCCTTGCCATAATTGCTTATTAGTTCTTGGAACTTTTTTTGTCAATTCTTTTGGATTTTCTGTGTGAACAGTCATGTCATTTGCCAACAAAGACAGTTTTATTTCTTTCTTCCCAAATATACATGCCTTTTATTTCCTTTTCTTGTCTTATTGGATTAGCTAGAACCCAAGTGACTTTGTATAGGACACAAACCCATTAAGGAGATATTATTCAGACTCATGCCGATTTGATGCCAAGTCACATATCCTCTAATCATTAAGCTAGCTTGCACTCAGTGCTCCTCTCCCTAAATGTCACCCCTTCCTCTTATCTGCAGCCTCTTAAAATGTCATTTTTAAATTTTTATTTATATTACATTAATTTCTCTTTCATGGACATAGAATTTATATATTTCGTTCCATATAATTTCCATGTTTTTTGTCATTTATACTTCCTTTTACCATCTTTATTATGCTTTTTGGTGGATTACTCCTTTACTTTTTGGTTTGGTTTTATTTTTATCAGAGCTCTTCCTCCCCCCACCCCACCCTGTCATGCCACATCTTTTTCTTATGTTCTTCCTTTTCTGCCCCTTATGCCCTCCACCTCTTTTCAGTCTTCCTCCTCTTTGCATAAAGATAAGAATTCTGAAATAAGTCTACTGGATTTCTTAATTTTGATTTCTTAGTACTTTGTTTGTTTTTCTTTTTCTATTTGCTTCTTCCCCTCTATGCTTCCATTGGGATTCTAGTCTCCCCTCTACTCTTATAACTTTGGTCCATGATATTCTTCCCATTCCTCCCATTCTGAGTAGTCTGCACTTTGCTTTGACTTTTATTTCCATTAATAACTAAGGTGAGATGTTAAGAGCCTTGCTGATGATTACGTGGTAGTTCCTGTCAGAGCCAAGGCAGAATTTGGTCTTCCTGGGTTTCAGATTTAAGGTCTTTTCACTAGATTGAATTGCCACATCATGGCTGAGGTTAGAAAGAGCCTTAAAAAAAAAAGAAAAAGAAAAAGAAAAAGAAACAGCTTCAAATGTACTATATGTCACAGAAGTTAGCAAGCAAACAATGACAACAACAGTAACCAAAATAAAAGACAGAATACTCACTAACTTAACTAGAGGGACTTAAATTTTGTGTTTTCTTTGCTCAGTGACTTAGTGTCAGGTAAATTAAAAACAAGCTCTTTGTGAATGCTTGCCTACTTATGTTTGTTCCAAAAGTATTAAAAATACATGGCTATTAACCTACCCAAAAGTGTCATTTGACACAGAAGCCTATACAGCATAAGAAATACAGTCAATAATCCGTACTTAGAGGTAAGAGAATCATGCCTGATATATTAATTTAATTTCTTTTTCAGAATTAAAGGAGTTTGTATATAGACTCTGTATGTAACATCAGGTAGTCAAGATTTGGTCTTTGAATCTTTTCCCTAAATCCTCACAAGTAAATAAAAACATTATAAATATTTGACTAGGTAAATCAAGTTGTAAGATGAAAGCAACTGGTCTTATTAAGTGTCTTTGGCAGTAAGATTTTGCAAAGCTAAGGTCTCTTCCTCTATTGCTTTTCTCATGACCACTTTTGTTCCTTCTTTGGCAGTTAATGCTTCCTGCTCTGGGGTATTTCTTAACCCAGGTCACCCATATAACTTGTACTAACTCATGATTGTTTGTGATTGTTTATTATGTTGTCCATTTACAATATAGCAATTGTTCAATTAATTAAACTAGGGTAGCTTTAATGCCTTGGCAGCCTATGTAAACAAACCAAAATCTAAGCTGTAAATGTCTCAAGGTTATGACACTGAAACCTAAAGACAATTGGTCACAAAAAGCCACCTGGGCTTTAAGTTACAGCCCATCAATAATTTTCTTGCCTTGCTTCTTGCCTTTCTCTGTAAAAGCCTCTTCCTGAGCTCCTGTTGATGGAGTGCTCCTATCCATATCTGGTTTGACACTGCCCGATTTGAATTTTTTTTCAAATACACTCTTAAAAGTTTTAAATTTACCTCAGTTTATCTTTTAACACTATAAAGTAAAAGACCACATTTGAAGACTGGATGGAATTCTTTTTATGCCTCTGAGATTTACCTTTAAAATGAAAGGAGATTGAACATTTACTCCAACATTACTTCAAGTGTTTAGAAGAGTTTTTTGAGAGAAAGGGGCATTCTTCTTGTGAATTGCCTTCAGAGCCTATTTCGTACAGTAAGTGTCTGCTCACCACCGTAAGTCTGGAGTAGTAAAACAGTTACTAAAAATAGTCGAATGACTTCTTTTGCATCCCTTGGTAAGCTCACCAACGTTTCTGTTGTGTTTCAGTTTCTTCAACTCTAAACTCTATGATAATAGTAGACCTTAATTCACAGAATAGTTCTAAAGGAGTGGAGTATCTCAAGGACTTAGAGCAGTTCCTGGCACATGATAAATACTCTATGCTTTTGCCGTGTCTCTTTCGACAGCTATTACGGCCCCTGCTATTACTACAACTACTGCCCCTACAAATAACAATCCTCCCTCCTTCCATGTTAATTTAAGAACTTAGTGGCTCCAAGTGGCTTTTGATTGTGTCTACACACGAAAACTTTTCCCAGAGATGAAGCTTTGCCAATAAAGACACAGTGAAAAGATGTATGGCAGGATTTAGTCCATTCTGAAAGAGGAGTCGCCAAAGTGTTTTGAGCAGTGAAGCAACATTGGGATAAATTTCAAACCTCCACCATGATGGCTTGGAAGGCAGCCCTTTTCATCTGGGTGTGTACTGAATATTTTTAAAATGGTCAGTCATATTCTTTACATCTTGTCTCTCCAATGTAAATACACTTCTTGAAGATAGAAGTTGTACTTTCTACTTCTGTGCACTCCCCATAGCATCCAGCACCCTGTTTTATAGATTGCAGATGCTCAGTAAATATGTTAATTAGTTGCTGAGGTAGAGTTGAGGGGAGGAGAATTAGGAATAAAATGTTCTCCGGTTAATTGCAAATTGCTTCCCTACTTAAAAATAAATTTGCATTTGATTATCTTTTTTATGATTTTTGGAAAATGCTTTCGGTTGGCATTTAGTATTTGATTTTATGTGATTTTGTAAATTTTATGGAAATGTAAATTCTTACCAAGGGTTTGTTTTAGGATTTTCTGTTTTTATTAAAATTGCTCCAAGATGGAAAGAGGTGTTAGTGCAAAGGGGTAAGTCTGTTCTAATCACATTTCATGAAATGTGTTAAGAGAATCACTGAAATTTAGAGCTGATAGGGAACATATTGTTACAGCTTAATCACCTGACACACTACTTTGGAACACAGTGGAGACTTAATAAGTCATTGAGAAATAAACGAATCATTTAGTACATTATCTTCATTTCACAACTGAAGAAACTGAGGCCCAGGTTACCTGCTCAGATAGCTTAGGAGGGATTACAATAAATGTTCTTTGGTGTCATTGTGCTCTAAATATGGATTTCACATGAACATTGTAACACGCAAAAGTCTTCAGGTTTAGTTTTTGAAAATTTACCTTTATTTTAAAGTATGCAGATAAATCAAATTCTTAGGTTATCATCTGTTACATTTTAGGAAGGCAATAGTAAGAATTATTCATACAAATCAAAAGGATTTTTTTAAGGGGAAACCAGAGTAATAAAATGTCTTTTAAGTGGCTTGTTCAAGGGCTGTCAACCTGTTCATTTCCTTTCTCCCTACTATAAGTTTTTGTTGTCATTTTGTTGTCATAAATGATTAGGAGTTCTTAACCACTATGAAAGACTCTCTGTTGGGACCGTTTGTCTGTCTTAATACATAACACACCTCTTATTTCTGTGTATCTCTGAGACTTTCAAGAAATGTTGGTTATTGGTGCGCCTGGGTAGCTCAGTGGGTTGGGTGTGGGCCTCTTGATTTCCACTCAGGTAGTGATTTCATGGTAGGAGATCGAATCCCCATGTCAGGCTTGGTGCCTGTTTGGGATTCTTGCTCTCTGCCCCTTTCCCCCAGCTCCTGAGAACGCACTCTTTCTCAGTTTCTCTCTCTAAGAAAAAAAGTGTTGGTTATTTTATTAATTGATTTGCTGTTATTTTACAGGATGGAAAAACAGAGTCAAGTTCGTGTACCTGTTTGAAGGGACCCAAACTGTCAAAAATAGGGACCATTGCCTGGATGATAACACTCAGTGATGCCCTCCACAATTTCATTGATGGCCTGGCGATTGGGGCTTCCTGCACTGTGTCTCTTCTTCAGGGACTCAGTACTTCTATAGCGATTCTGTGTGAAGAGTTTCCTCATGAGTTAGGTAAGAGGCTCTGTTTATACTGTGAAAGTCACTTCTTGGTTTTGGTGGAGTGAGACATGTTCGGCGACACACTCTTAAAAATCCCACTGATGCATCAAAATGGAGGAGTCCTGCTTGGACATTGACCCTAATCTTTTCTCATCCAAAAATAGCCCAAACTATTCCCTTGGTATTTTCTTCTTTTCCTAGGGGACTTTGTGATCCTACTCAGCGCAGGAATGAGCACTCGGCAAGCCTTGTTATTCAATTTCCTTTCGGCGTGTTCCTGCTATGTCGGGCTAGCTTTTGGCATTTTGGTGGGCAACAATTTTGCTCCAAATATTATATTTGCCCTTGCTGGAGGCATGTTCCTCTATATTTCTCTGGCGGATATGGTAAGAAATTTTTAAAATTTTATTTTAACTTAAAATTTAGAATTAAACATCTGGGTTATGCGTCGACTAAGGGTAACCTTCTGCTTCCCACAGTGAGGAAATTCTGTTGTAATTTGAAACATTCTTGGTTCAACAGACAACTTGTATTAGCAGTAATTTGAAAGGGATTCTCACTGCTCTTTTGATCTAGGATCTTATTGGTAGGAAGAGAAATGATTTGCTTCTGTTAAAGTAGAGAGATTTTCCCAGGTTTTTTGCCCTGTGGGAGGTAAACCCTGTATTCTATTATAGTATGTCCCCATGGGACCTCTCCTCCCTCTTTGGTGGGGATGTTACATTTATTTATTTATTTTTTAAAAGATTTTATTTATTTGACAGACAGAGATCACAAGTAGGCAGAGAGGCAGGCAGAGAGAGAGAGAGAGAGAGAGAGGGAAGCAGGCTTCCTGCGGAGCAGGGAGCCCGATGCGGGGCTCAATCCCAGGACCCTGAGATCATGACCCGAGCCGAAGGCAGCAGCCCAAACCACTGAGCCACCCAGGCGCCCCGGGATGTTACATTTAGAAGGGAATAACTTGTTAGAGTTAATAGCATTTTGTTATTTCAAAGTTCTAAACAGTGGGAGCCTTTTGGGTTGAACTAAAGTTGGTAAATTGAAATTGGACAACATCGACTTGGGTCAGTATACATTTGTATCTGTTTATGTTGGTGCTCTGTCTACGTCTTTATTTATGTGTTTGTGTGTGTGTGCACGTGTGTGTATGTGTGTATGCACAGGGCACTAGTCCTGTGCCCTGTGCATTTTCAAATGAATCATGGACAGCTTTCTAGAAAACGAAAATGTGCTCCATATATGCAAATCAAGGAACATTTCCTTTGCATTTGGAACTGAATATGTATTACATACATAATTTAGTAATTTAGCTTCCTTCATCTGCATTCTTAGCTCCAAATGGTAACTGTCTAGCTCTGTTCCTTGCTCTTTGCAGGCCCTTATCGGAGTAAGCATTTCATCTCGGGGAACCGTCACTGCATTTATATTTTTCTTCATAGAATTAATGTCTCATATTGTATCTGTGCGAGGGCATCATTTCTTTTTCTGTTATAAGAATGGAATCTATTAGAAGTGTTCAGTCTAAGGAAATAATGCTAATAAATGATGCTGTATGCCCTTACAGCAGTTTTGCTTTTTTTCGGAGTGGTTTCACAACTTCCACTCACTTTATCCTGGTAACAGCTTCTTCAGTCAGGCACATGGATTGATGGGATTCTGGAGACCTCTTTGGTTCTTTGGTACATTGTGCCATTGTATATATAGCACATCGTTTTGGAATATGTTTTAGAAAGCTGCCATTTACAGATCTTACTGAACCTTTTCTGTAGAGTTTATTCACTGAGTGAGGATAGATTTTAAGTATAGAACCTGGAGTTTTAATTTCCTTCATTGTAAGGAGATTGTTCTAGCCTTCAATAACAGCACATGATTTATTTAAAAGCCATAAGATTTTGTGAGGGGTAGAGCAAGCAGAAGGCAACAAATTGAAGAGAACAGGAATTAAATGCATAGTGATTTCTAAAAATTAACTTAATCAGCTACTATTGATTGCTATTATGTTCGTGGCCTGGAATTTATTTAATTTTATATTATTATGTTACGTTAATCACCATATAGTACATCATTAATTTTTGATGGAGTGTTCCACGATTCGTTGTTTGCATATAACACACAGTGCTTCTTGGAATCCGTGCCCTTCTTAAAACCTGTCACTGGGCCAATCTATCCCCGCAGCCCCTTTCCCTCTAAAACCCTCTGCTTCTCGGAGTCTGCAGTCTCTCATTTTCCCTTCCTTCTCCTAATGTCCTCCATGCTATCCCTTATGCTCCACAAGTAAGTGAAACCATTTGATAATTGACTCTCTCTGCTTGACTTATTTCACTCAACATAATCTCTTCCAGTCCCATCCACGTTGATGCAAAAGTTGGGTATTCATCTTTTCTGATGACTGAGTAATATTTCATTGTGTATATGGACCACATCTTCTTTATCCATTCGTCTGTTGAAGGGCATCTCGGCTGTATCCACAGTTTCTGGCCTGGAATTTGTAAGGCACTGGAGACCCTGGAATGAGCAAAGGAGGCACAGTCCCTGCATCTGTGGGGCATTCTGTCTTTAAAGAGAGGAAACTAGAAATTGAGTGAACAAAATCACACTCCACGACTAAATAATTACAAGTAAAAAAATCTGTGAGCTAAAAGGAAATGCAGTATATGTGGTGAGAGATGATGTTAAGGGAATCTAATGTAAGGTAGGAGGGCCTAAGGGAAGCCTTGCTAGAAAGTATGATTTAAACTGAAACCTCAAGGGTGTAGCTCATTGAAAAATTGGAGGCGGTAGAGTTCAGATAGCAGTTTGGGTAGATGTGAAGATTTTGATGCTGGAAAGAGGATGGGTGCATGTGAGGTCCTGAACGAATGGTGTGGATGGAGCAGAGAGTAGTGGGGAGAGAGACAGACAAAGACAGACAGATAGGAGGCGTTAGATGAGGTCAATCCCATCTCACAGATTCACTCACTTGAGGAACACTATTTCCATACTTTTATTCCTGTTGGTGTCTGATATGGCTACTTATCCCTTTAATGCTCTCTATACTGAACATACACACATCTGAATTAAATCCTAACTGCCTCCCCCAAAGAAATCTCTAGGTGACTGTTTTATGTTTTACCACCAGATGGCAACAGTTATCTAACAATGTCTCTCTTTCTCTCTTTCTCAGTTTCCAGAGATGAACGATATGCTGAGAGAAAAGATAACTGGAAGAAAAACCGATTTTACTTACTTCATGATTCAGAATGCTGGAATGTTAACTGGATTCACAGCCATTCTGCTCATTACTTTGTATGCAGGAGAAATCGAATTGGAGTAATGGGAAATGAAAGATGGTGTTGTTAATGAAGGCATTTAATAAATGAAAACATCTCCAAAGGGATTTTTAAGCTGATCCTATTTAGTTAAAAGATAATTTTGTTTTCAACTGTAGGTCAAGAAAACTGATTATTGGTTTCAGATCTGTTAAATAGGCCGTTATTTGTTGTGAGAATTGCTTCAAAGTGGTTTTGGTTCCCTTTGGAAAGGCTGGTATACGGGATCTTTGGTCAATACTCACTTCTTCATGTTTCATGCATTCTACAATCATTTAGACACCCAGACCCAGAGGAAAATACAAGCTAGGTCGTATAAGCCCTTAAACCTCCATGGCGGGCTCAAAAGCTCAGGCGGTTTCAGAGTGGTTTTCTTTCAGTTAATTTGTTCCAGTGCTTTTCATTCAAATGTAGAAAAGGATTGGCATGTATACAACACAGATAGAAGTGATTCCAAGGCCTCATATACTGGCCAGGGACCTGGAGGATTGTTTTAAAAACCATTCTAGGGGCTCCTGGGTGACTCGGTTGAGCGTCTGCCTTCTGCCCAGGTCATGATCCCAGGGTCCTGGGATCGAGCTCCGCGTCAGGCTCGCCGCCTCAGTGAGGAGCCTGCTTCTCCCTCTGCCTGCTGCTCCTCCTACTTGTGCTCTGTCAAATAAATGAATAAAATCTTGAAAAAAAAATTTAAAAAAAGCATTCTAAAAAAAAAGTGAATTATGATACCAGTAAAGTTTTGTTAGCCCTACTAAGTTCAGACTTTATCTCATACTTTATCTTTTACTGAAAACTCTCCCAGATCCCACACAAATCCAGACTTGCTATTTTTAATGACTTAGGCTCTAATCGCACCACAGCACATGGCAGAACGTGTGCGGCTGGGGCTCCTCAGCTTGAGGATACCGTGTGTTTGTGTTGTGAAGGGAGAGACTAGGTTGGCTTGTAGGAAGAAACTGAATGTAATTTTAAGCAATTTACTTTTAAAAATAAACACGATTATTTAGCAGAGGATATTTTAAATAAATACAAAATAACAGATGGACTGCAGAATGTCAAGGACTGATTAACTAGAAAACACATCCCTTTGGATGACTGAGAGTGATCAAAAAAGACTTATGTGTTCAGTCTACATTTTTGCTGTATGGCATACCTTGAAAACAACTTCCACATACCATGGTTATTTTTGTACCTCTTGTAGGTGATAGGGCCTATTTGCTCCTTTAGCTGCTCTAGAAAGCTGGTCTGCAATTGAGCATCTTAACCCCAATTCACACTCCCACGTCACTTCAGGAGAGATGATTGACAGTGAGGCAAGTGATGGATAAAAGCCAACAATGATCTCAGGAATCACATTTTCCTACAGACCGTGAGGTGGTGTCACACAGCAATAACGCAGATTAGATCAACATTTAACATGTCTGTTAATGTGGATTTCACTTTATGACCGACAACTTAAAAAAATTTAAAATTCTTGTTTGACCAAATAGTAAACACCTTTGAAGCTGTGCATTGTGTCCTTCATTATTCATTTTAATGTGTATCCTTTTGAGTGACTTCCATGTATCTGGCATTATGGGGAGAGAGAGAAATAGGAAGTTGGTGATATGTTTATTGCAAAGATATTTAGCAAATAAATACTGTAAAGATTAATCAGTAAACGTAGAATCAATTTTTATCCTTTAATCTGTTTACATTCAGTCTTAAGAAATAATCTTTACCTTTTTAAAGCACAGATTGTTTGTCTGGGTTAAGAAGCTATGTACAACATGATATTAAAAAAGACAGTTTAACGAACTCTCATTTGGTGTAGATCATTGTGCATGTGGGCAATCCAGGTGCTTTATATGATTCTCTCTACCTGTTGATCTTTTGACCATTTTCTTCAACTATGAGGGAGAACAAAAGGCAATAGGGCATAAAGGCCCAAAAAGAAAATTGCTACTTACTGGAGGTTATGGTTGCAGGTCGAAGGTAGGATATAGTAAACCATGATTGCATTTAAATTACCCTAGATAACAATTCAAAAAACCAGTTAGTGTGTCTTATACCAGGGCATTCATGATACCAGTTGAAGATTCTGTAATCTGCAAACTTTAAAGATGCTACTATGACACACCAACAGTGATTTCAATGCGTAATTTTGGGGGTTATGTCCTTCTATTTTTGCATTATCGAACTAAAAATGCCTACCACTAGCTGGCATTTTTTTGAGTACTGAATCAGACCCTGTCTTTGCCCATCCAGACTACCCCAGACTGGGGGACTTATAAATAACAGAAATTTATTTCTCACAGTTCTGGAGGCCGGAAGTCCCAAGATCAAGGCAGTGGCAGATCTGGTGTCTGGTTCGTAGATAGCATTCTTCTTGCTGCGGTATCATGCAGGGGAAGGATAAGGGAGCTCTCTGGATCCTCTTTGAAGAGCACTAATCCCATTCATGTGGGCTCCACCTTCAGGACTTTCGCATCTCTCAGAGTCCTCTCTCCTAATATCATCATCTTTCGGGGGTCAGGATTTCAACACAAGTATTTGGTGGATGTAGCTGAACCCCTATTAACCATGCTGACATGGAGAAACCACCCACCAAAGAACCTGCGGTTCACAGCAGGTTATTCTCAGGCTCCCAGGTCTGCAGACGAGGTTCCCCTGATGCACCCTGGGCTCTGCTGGGTGGCCCACTTCCAGTTGGGGGTCATCTAGGTTGGACCAGTGTGGTAGGAAGTGCTGCAGTCACGTGGCAGAGGGCACAGGCCTACAGTGCTTCATTTTACCTTAACTAGTCTCCAGACACTACTATTTTTCCTAGCAGAAAATAGCTCATATCAATAATAATTCACCCACAGCTTCCAGAATTAACTTCCTTGTTTTAAGTCTAATATTTATCCTTGTTCCTTTTAGAAGAATATTACTTCCTTTCCTTTACCTGTATGTCTGTATGCGTAAACGTGTGGATGCAACACGGCTTTACCCTACTTCAGGATAATTTCTTCTTCAGTTGGTGAGTCTAACCCTGCCACGTTCATTTTTATGGCAATTACCTAAAATGACCAACGTGGGAGTCCAGGCATCTGACGGTCCCCAACTGGCATTTTGTAATGATCTTGAGATGCTGAGGAAACCCTGCCGTCTACAAGGCTTTTGTTCAGCAGAGCTCAAATTTTTAAAAGTGAATTAATTGAGAAGAACCAAAATAGGACTAGGAACTTACCAGATAGTTAGCGTAGGTGTCTTCCCAGAGCTAATGATGGATTGCCTGTGCCAGGGGACGGACTGCCAGTCTGCTCCTATGCTCTGATTGCCATTGACTTCCTTGGCGGCTCACTGTGGTTTTTTATCAGTGGGCTACCATGATTTCCAGACTCTCTCTCTGTTTCTTTAAGGTCCATCAGAGGACAAGAGGTTCTTAACCCTGCAATAAATAAATTCCCTCACCCAGATGTTGTTACAGCGGCGTTCTCACTGACACTTTGCCTTCTCCCAGCTGTGGCTTGCAGTCACTGAGCGAACTTGCATTTCCCTTAGTGGCCTTTCTGTGTTGACTGTGCACATGGCACTCCCTGGTGGCCATTGAACTTCCTGTATTGGAGGCTTCCAACTTCCATATGTCTCATAAGCAGGGGCTTTACTAGGAAGACTTCAGGTAGGCCAAGGCAGCAGGAGGAACTAAAAACTCTGAAGACATGTTCCATTAATTATGAGATGGGTGTTTCCCCCGTCTTTTAACATTTGCAAAGGACATGCTGCTTTCACTGGCAACCGGGTAGCATTGTTGGGATAGTTACAGTTGAGTGAAAATGAAAGTCATGTGTTGGGATCTGGTAAGGCCAAGGAAGTGCCAGTATCACTGTGTTTAGGCTTTGATGGTATATAACAGGCACCTAAACATGTCAGCTTTACTTTCTTTCCTATGAAAGAATGTGGAAGAAGCTGTGAGGGGCTGGCATGGCAGTGCCTGGTCACTGGGGATCCAATCTGTCATCTGTGGCTTCTGACTTGAAGATGACTTTATGTTCTAAGACATTTGCTAGAGAAATCGAGTCTTAAAGTCTAATTCCACATAGCAGAAGGGAGGAACGGGTAGAAAACCAAAAATTCACACCTAGCTCTTCGTCCCCCAAAAAAGGAACTTTCTCAGAAAGAACATATAACAATTTCTACTTATATTCACTGGTCAGAATGAGTCATATGGCCACAACAACTTGCAGGAGAAGCTGGGAAATGTTGCTTCTAGCTGGATATACTACCACCAATAAAATCAGTGTTCTGTTACTAAGAAGAAGCAAAGGATGGATATTGAGTAGACTAATAGCCTTCTCACGTGCAGACAGGTTTGTTGTCTGGTTCACTTGGGGGAACTTACTATTCTAGATGGTTCTGAAACAGCCAGTTCAGGGAACTGCTTCTTTTAGGGATTCTTGTGATTTCTTTCAGATTAATTCCTTGTCACCTTGACCATTTTACTTATACTGGTCCACCTGATCAGTGTTACCTCCAAACAGAATTGTTCATACACATTGGTACTTCCGTTTGTAGTTCCTCTGTTTCAGTCTTTTGTGAGTACTACTTACTTACCTTGAAGAAATCCCATGTTTTTTTTTTACAGGATGGTCTAAATTCTAAGGAAACTGAAATAAAACTGTTCCTATGGACTTTGATCTTTCTGTTTAAAACTCTTCTGATCACCAGGCATATGTCAAGAATTATGAAACTAAGTACTGTTAGCAGATCTTGGCAAAAATAACATTTAAAAATCATTTATCCCTCCATCTTCCTCTAACTGGATCAGCACAGCTATTTAGCATAAGCAAAGTTGGGGCAAAAATGTTATATGTTACTAGGTTTTGTACTTAGATGGGCCATTGGAGACATCAAATCTTAAGGTCATTTAGCTCGCATATGCACAGCAAGAATACTAAAGAATGTTGCTAATGGTAGGGATTGCATGTGTAAAACTTTTCGTGATGGCTTAATTCTTACTGTAGTGATTATGTGTGTTATCCCCACAACTGTGTGGACCAATCTGTGGTAAAGCCCCAGTAAGTGGATAATTTATGACCATGTTTGTGGTCACCAAAGGAATGTCTGATCAGGGGTATGGGAAAGAAAAATAAAGATGTAAAAATATGAATTACATGCAAAGTCTCTTAGGAAGAATTCAAGTCAAAAAAGTTTCCTTCCCTTAAGAAGCTGAAGAAGTATATAAAACCCATCTAGTTCTGTATTTGGGGGCAGGATTCACCAGTGGGCCCTGCAGAATCCTCGGTAGGAGCTTGCACAGTCAGGATGGACAGGGCGAACTGGTGTCTGACTTCTCCCAGGAAACAGAGAGGCTGAGAGTTTGCTGGCAAGTGGCTTTGGAGGTCAATTGGGAGAGATGCTGCTGCTTTCAGTTAGACCTTCAGTCCTCGAGTTTTTTGGACAAAGGATACATGAATATTCCCTTGGCCTGGTATGAGCCACTCAGAGGGTAAGCGATCTACCTGGTCTGAAACAATTTTAAGTCATGCGTAAGAGGGATACCATCCTGAGGACCGAGAAGGTGAGTACTGGGTAGACTTCCAGGAAACCAAGGACTTAGGTGGGACAAGCTGAGAACTAGAATACATCGTTGGGGAGGAGCCCCTCTGAAAAATCCTAAAAGTGTGAGTAAAAGAAGGAGTTAGCTTTAAGTACCTATAAGTCCAGATCATATGAAGACATACTTTGTACCCTTCAACTGAGAACTTTCTATGTGTCTTTTTCTCTCTGCCATCCAAGCACTTACTCTGAAGGGGCCAGAAGCCATAGTTAACAAACACAGGGAGTAAGAGAGATAAAAGACAAGGATTTCTTTCCAAGTGTCTTGTCTTTGAATTAAAATGGAATTACTGATTAGTATACTGGACTGCATACTTTCCATAATTGACCTGAAACCATATGATTGTAGGACTTGATGTCCTCCCAAGTCTTATGTCAGCGTTGGTGGTATAGTGGTGAGCATAGCTGCCTTCCAAGTCTTATGTCAGAATAGTCATTTTGCTAGCCCCAGTTTTACCCAGGGGTAGAAGGGCTGCCAGGCCCCAGGGCCCAAGCAGGTGGGGAATAAAAATCAAAGGTGTTTTTGGTTCATCCTGTGAGAACTGCTTGTCAATATACTGTTAACATACACACTCTAAGAATTAGTCTTCACAGCAACCCTGGGAAAGGGTTCTATTTGTAATTGCAGGCCAGGCTGCAGCTGAAAGCTGGCAGAGGGTTGTGTTGTATGGCTGGGTGTATTGTTTTTGGGGTACGGATGCATGGTCACAGTAGAGCATGACTGAAGTCTTCCCCCCTCCCACCTCCCCCACTGTAGACCTCATGTAGCAGCTGTCAACAGCAGGTTGTGGGGTCCCTAACACCCACTTGTGTATTTGCAGTGAAGCCCTTTGTAAATAAATGAACTCACCCCCTTACTTAGGTGCAGTGGGCTATTTGTTTCTTGTTGTGGTTAGGAATGATCAGCAGTAAATGTCTTAGTTTGGAAGAGGCTATGGCTCTGTGAATTAGGGAGAGAGAGTAAGACACTGAAGTGGGTAAAATCGGAGTAGAGTTAGTATTATTTGAAAGCAAACTGAAAATTCATAGGGGGCTAAAGAAGATTAGAAGACATGCATTAAGTGTTTTTAGGTTAACAGGGCAGGATTGGCTTCGATTAATTTCTTGGACTATTCAAACAGAGAATCTCTAGGATGTTTTGAGAGATTAGCAATGGAGTGGATTTACCACACTTCTGGCAGATAAATATCTTTTGAATAGATGAAAAATCCCACCACCTGTGTGGCAATGCTTCTTAAATGGAAGCATCACTTCTTTTAAAATAAAGACTGATTTCTGGGTCCGGAAGAGTGAGTATGTTTCTGTAAATACCAAATAAGCAGTTTGTGCCTTATGAGAATCTTTCCCATGTAGATGTATTCGGTTCTTTCATTTAAAATGCACTGTGAATTATTAGGAGGCCTATGGGACTGAGAAAACCAGACACTCCAGCATATAATCAGAGAACAGAGAGGCTCTTCCGATTTGTGGCAGACACCTGTAAATAGGTAATGGGATTCATTGTATTTCTTAGCCTTAAGGTTGTTATTCTTGTGATTGAGGGATTGTCAATGAACTCAGAAACGTTGGTTTTTAGCAATCTTAGAAACTGGTGAGAAGATACTTCCTCTGCATCCTTCACCTTTCTCCACCTTTGCTTTTTGCCTTTCAATAAAAAAAATAAAATAAAACCCACAAACACAAAAAAACAACAAACAAACAAAACGGAATTCTGTGTTGCATGCTTTCTAGATGCACGTGAGATGAATCCACTGCACTGTGGTAGCGATCTCTTGCTGTTTTAAGGTGAAAGAAGTTTAAGACTTCTAGAATAGTGAACATTTGGGGTAATATTGTGTAAGGCAGGGGCTCCTTTGCTCATTTGCCCTAGTGGTATTAAAGTCACTGCTGACCCGGTTGGAGTGATGGACTTCTGTTGACCTTGACTTCAGCTCTTGTTCTTGTCACAGCTTCAGTCTTTCTCTTGGGAATCATTGCTGCCATCCCCAGGGGTTCTGGAGGACCTGTTAACCACTGCACCTACCCCACCCCTGTAACACGGGCTGTATAGGCCGCCCAGACGGGGCCAGGCATAAGCTCTTCATACAACTTCCCACCATGGCGAAAGCTCTTTGGGATGTGACTCCAGAACTGCTGGTGGTCATGTCCCTGGCATGAAGAGAAAAATGGGACTGAGACCCAGAAAGAAGTGGAAGACACAATTGGGGATTGGAGTGGAAAGAGTCATTCAGTCCTCAGTGTTTCATGCTCTGACACCCTTGGTCTATCTCTAATTTTTTAGCCTGCCCTTCAGTTTTGTGAAGGACTTATTCTAATGTCTCCATATGTCTTTTTTCATTTGCTTTAGGTAATTTGGTTTGAGTTCCTCTTACTTGCAATAAAAACTTTCAGGGGAATACAGCAGTTAATACCAAGATATTTATTTCAAGCATAATTTCTAGATTTTCTAGCTCTTGAATTCAGCACACACTGAGTACTTTTTGGACCCTCCATTGTTAAGATGTGGGGTGGACTTCCTATTTGGGGCAGCGTATGGCAAAGTCTTCACTATGTTCCACTGGCGATGAACCAAAGTCTAAACATGCAGATAATACCCAACTTATTTTTATTTCATTTTGGAATCCAGAAACACAATAGGTATTTTAATTTTTGTGTTTAGCTCTATTAGTGTAGCAAAAGTGACGAGCTTTCCTCAGTAGTGACTGAAACCCTTTGAGACTATGGGGGCCTCTGTCTATAATCTAAATAAGCTGAGGTTCAGAACAGACATTGTTGCTGAAATCATATTCTATGTATAGAATTGTGATTTTTTAATAGCAGGAGCAGCACAGCAGAGGGAGTAACTTATGCGCCTTGACAAGCCATGCAAAATCAGACTTTTTAGGTAACTCCAAGGAAGATGTTTTATGTAGGATATGAATCTAGGCCATACTTCATACACCATGTGTTCACAGAAAAATGCAGTTTCTTAGCAACCATCACCTGGTTGTCAAGTTATCACTTGATTTTTAGGGACACTTGTCTTTTTTAGGCACATGCCTCGCTAATACTTAAATCTAATATCCAGGTTAGTACTGGAATGGTTACGTTTCACTTTCTTCCAAGTGCTACTTTAAAAACTAACCATTCCAACCTTACCTCTTTATTTTTTTAAGTAAACTACTACAGGAAATGAGAAAAAAAACCCATCTGAGCGTGTTCTCTCGTGAACGAATGAATTCATTCATTTGTTCAGTAAACCATGTATGTGATGTCTACTGAAGCCAGGCCCAGAGGATACAAGATGAATCAGAACCCACGTCAGAAGGATCATGGGGGTATGGTCATGTAAAAAAAACCCACTGATACCACCATTCAAGGTATTTTGAGAGAAGACATGGGCAGTCAGATAGGAAGACACTGACAAATAATAATTGAGCACAAGTGGGGAATTCTCAGGCTGGAGTGAGAGTCAGATAAGCAATAACTGACAGAGAGGTAACATTTGACAATATGACTTTGGCCTTCCTGAGTAATGTGTAATTCCTTTCTGAATAGACACTCTCTAACAACACATAGCTGGAACCAAGAACTTCACTTTGTTACTTAACTTGAGATGGAAGGCTTTTGTGATTAATTATATCAAATGATATATTTGGTATCACCAGTATGATGCTTTTGGCATCGTCACACTGGTGTAATTTATACCATATATTATCTGGGATATCTATTGGAACCAAATGTATGTATCTTGGTATACTTGCACTGCAAAGTATAAATATGTTGGAGGTAAGTTGTTCCAGGTAGTATGATGGTATCCATTGATACCAAATGTATACATTTTAACATCATTTACACTGTAGATTGTAAATATGTTTGAGGTAAGACACACCAGATATGATTACCATGGACACTACAACAAAAAAGGAAATGTAAACAATTAACATTAGCTAAAAAAAAGTAGTCTACCCAGCAGTATACACTATAATCCTAATTTTTGTTTATATGTATGTATAGGTATAAATATATATTTTCTAATGCATCAGTAGGGGGATCTCTGTGGGATTATGAATGGCTTTAAATTGGTTCTTTGTAAGATATTAAGATTTTTTTCCAACTTCCTTCTATAAACATGGATATATCAGTGTTTTAAAAGAGGAAATCTCAGTTGTTGGAATTTGAATCATTCAAAATTTATCATTTTTAATACTTCCTTAATTTTCTTCAGTGAATATTCTAAAAAAAACTAATATATGCAATCAGTAAAAATAGAGAATTGCTCACAACTTAGATAACTGGAAAATGTGAGTGTGCATACATATTACATGTGTAATATCTTGTTATGCTCTTTCTCCTTGTCTATCAAGTTGAGATAGTAATTTTCTGGAGAATTTTGCTTCCAAATATCTGGAGAATTTTGCTTCCAAATATCTGCATTTCCAACCTGTTCACCAGACATTGGTTAAGGGTAGGCATATGAAACAGTTCTGGGCACTGAGACAAGACAGTATGTCTCCTGAGAAGTTTCTTAGAAGGAGTGAGGAAGAGATAGCCTCCATTTCCTTGGGACATTGTGTCTTGACATGATGTCTGAAGCAGCGGTTTTTCTAATGTTATACGTTGAACTGTGTTCCCCCCCCCCCAAAAAAATAGATGTGTTGGAATCCTAACCCTCAGTACTTCAGAATGTGATCTTATTTGCCAGTAGAATAATTGTAGATGTAATTAGTTAAAATGAGGTCGTATCAGAGCAGAGTAGGTTCCTAATCCGGTTATGCCTGGTGTTCTTCTGAAAAGGGCAAGTTTGGGTATAGATGTGCATGCAGGAGGAGCACCATGACAAACTGAAGGCAAAGATGGGAGTGATGCTGTGACAAGCTGAGGGCGAGAGATCCTCTGCAAACTGCCAGAAGCCAGGAGAGGGGCATGGAGATGATTTTCCCTCACATCCCTTAGAAGGAACTAACCTCACACCCAGCTTGATCTTGGACTTCTAGCCTCAAGAACTGTCAGACAATACATCTATGTTGTTTAAGCCATTCAGTCAGTGGTACCTGGCTATGGCAGCCTCAGCGAGCTCATCCTGGGACTTTGACAGGAAATAAACTGAGAGCCCAGGTGAGTGCTGAAGAGGCATGGTAGAAAGTGGAATTGTGGTCTAAGGTGACATCCTTAGCAGCTGGATTATCAAATCTCCTCCATGCCGACCCCCTTTCTTGGGACTTCTTGATGTATGTAATGTCAGTTTTCCTAGTCTTGTGATCACTTTCGAGTTGCTTTCAATTACTAGCAGTTAAAGAAAACTGGGTGGTGGGGTTATGGACATTGGGGAGGGTATGTGATATGGTGAGTGCTGTGAAGTGTGTAGACCTGGCGATTCACAGACCTGTACCCCTGGTGCTAATAATACATTATATGTTTTTTAAAAAACAAAAACAAAACAAAACAAAAAAAACACTAACTGATTCATTCCTCCCTAGTGTTCTCTTTTGCAATGCAAGTTCTGATGTCACACACTGCCCTCTGGCCACCCTTTTCCACTCATTCTCCAGATGTTTTTCTATATGTCCAAACTTGAGAGGAATCATGCGGTAATTTTTTTCCTGTGACTGGTTTATTTCACTTCACATAATATCCTACATGTTCATTCATGTTGTCACATATTGCAGAATTTCCTTCATTTTTTAAGGCTGAATAATATTCCATCACATCAGTGTAGCACATTTTCTTTATTTATTCACCCACCAATGGACATTTAGGTAGTTTCCAAGTCTTGGCTATTGTGAATAATGTTGGTATGTACATGCAAATGCTAATATCTCTTCAAGATCCTGATTCAATTCTTTTGCATAAATACCCAGGAATGGGACTACTGGATCATACAGTAGCTCTATTTTTAATTTTTTGAAGAACCTCCATACTGTTTTCCGTAGTGACTGCAGCATTTTGCATTCCCACCAACAGTGTACATAGATCATCATTTCTCTACCTCCTTGTCAACACATGTTTTGTTTATGCATGATTCCATCTACTTAAAGACATTTTATCTAGGGGTATCTAAAATGGTTATAATCATATAATTGAAGAATAGAACCATGACTGTCAGGTACAAGGTGAAGGGGTAATAAGGAGTTGCTAACCAATGGGAATCGAGTTTCAATTAAGCAAGAGGAGTAAGTTTTTTTTTTTTTTAAGACTTTATTCATTTATTTGAGAGAGCGAGAGAGTGAGAGAAAGCGAGCTAGTGGAGGGATGGGAAGAAGCAGAGGGAGAAGGAGAGGGACAAGTGGACTCCACGCAGAGAACAGACCCTAGTGCAGGGCTCCATCCTGGAACCCTGATATCATGACTTGAGCCAAAATCAAGAGATGAATGCTTAACCAACTGAGCCACCCAATGACCCCAAGTGGGGTAAGTTCTAGGGATCCGTGGCACAACATTGTGCCAATAGTTAACAATATCATATGATACACTGCAAATGTTAAGAAGGTAGATCTCATTTTAGTATTCTTACAATAATTAAAATAAAAATCCAAGAGGAAAGAGGGGTAACTCTTTTTTTTTCTCCCCTGAGATTATCTTGCTTCTGAAACACCCAGAAGGAAGGGTGGTATCTTGGTCTTCTAAATCAGTGAGTCAAGCTCAGTCATGACCCGTGCTCTGCCATTTAGATAGCAGCATTTAATGAGGAGAGACTAAACAGACCTGCCTGTTAGAGCTTTCATCATTATGCATTCTTTGCTTAGTGCTGTAGGGAGTGCCTGATTGCTGCCCAGTAGAAACAAAAGAAGCAGTTTCAGGCCTACACTCTAGTTCCCCACTTCTTGGAGTTGGCTTTTGGGCCTGGACTTTCTAGGACTGAGGAAAGGTAGCTATTTTCATACCCTGCTTTGGTGGAGAGAAGCTTTGACAAGTTGTGTGGTTGGACATAATCTCCAAGAGGAAAGGAGAGGAGAAAGTGCCTAAGGTCACAAGGTCACAAGGACTGGGAAATCAGAGAAGGCTTTGAGGTGGGCTATTGCCCATGAAAGTGGCCTGTTGGAACTCCTCTTTTTGTACAACCCAGTTAGGTGCCAATGCTATCCCTACTGCACAAGTACAGGGCTAGCATCCCCTCAGGATGGGTTCCTAGGACTTCATCTTCACATGGCTTCCCCGTGTCTTTAAGCCGCTGAGCTAACTTATACCTCCATAGGGGAATGGGTCATGGGTTTTGAGGAAAAGGATACTCACATAAGCTATTCAGCCCAATTTCCCGATAACATTTCTTATAGCTGTCCTGCTTCCATTTGTGTTATGGATCACGGGCTTGAATGATCTCCTGACAAAACTTTGGAGTTCTTACCCTGGGATGCTGTTACGGGCTTTCTCATCTTATTTATTCATCCACCTAGGAGATCTACTCAGGGGTTCATCTACTGAAGAAACAGTGGTAGATTGATATTCAAGGAAAGCTAATTTTGAAGGGGGTATTTTCCTGCTGAAGAGTAAACAGTGGGAAGTATCTTCCTTGAATTATTTGTTTATAAGAGCTGAAAGGAATGATTTGTGAAGTATTCACACAAAATTGTGAAGGTAAAAAACTTTCTTAAAAAGGACTCAGAGGGTGCAAAGAAACTAGATCATCTTTCAACCTGGTTTTAAAATACAGAACTTGCTAGTGCTATTTCAAGATCAGTAAAAAAATAGTATAATATTGAGCAGGGAACATTTTATTAAATATAACAGTTTTTTTTTTTTTAGTGCTGATCTGTTTTCAATCAATCAATCAATCAATATTAGCCATTAGGGGCTTCTGTTATTTTAAGTGATAAGTTATATTACTTCTTTCATGTATCATTACACTACCACTAACTAAGTAGTAGTTAGTAGTACATCTGTTAAAAGTAATTTTTTTTTTGAAACTTCTCCTATGCGTGTAATGTTAAAAATAAGTTTGGGGGATAACTGTAGAAACATTTTTTTGTATTAAAAATTTACTATGAGGGGTACCTGGGTGGCCCAGTGGGTGAAGCCTCTGCCTTCACCTCAGGTCATGTTCTCAGGGTTCTGGGATCGAGCCCTGCGTCAGGCTCTCTGCTCAGTGGGGAGCCTGCTTCCCGTCTCTCTCTGGCTGCCTCTCTGCCTACTTGTGATCTCTCACTCTGTCAAATAAATAAATAAAATCTTTAAAAAAAATGTACTATGAGCTTATTTTCAGCTACTTACACTTTTAGATTTCATCTTATAGCACCAAAAACATGTTTTCAGTTTATTAATTTTTAAAATTATTTTGTTTCTTTAAAAAAAATGTAGAAACAGCAGACTGAAGGTGGAAAAGATTCTGGAGTGAAAGAGATTAGAACTTTTAATCCTACCTCTGATATGTATTTGCTATGTGAACGTTGTCGTTCCTCTGTGAACCTCAGTTTCCTTATCTGTAAAACAGGAATATTAATTTCTCTCTCCCAGGGTTAAATGGACCATGCATGAAATGTGCCTGGTGAGTGGTAGACACCTTGCTCATTATTTTATAAGTTTTTTTATTTTCTGAAAAGCACTTAGGGAGAGTGAATAGTTTCTTTTTCATAGTAACAAGGCCACTGAGCTGTTATCATTTATTAAAAAATTGTAATTGAGGGTATTTTTAAGGTTCTGCCCTCTTGCTAGATTTGCTTTCTTTGAAAGTGTATTTGGGTAGCAGGAATATTACTAATATTACTTTAAAAGAGCAATATATAAATGCTATTTTCACTTAAAATGTTGGTGTTTTGTAACAGGTTCTTAAGATCGCTGGAATTTCTGCTTTGGTTCAGATGGATTCATCAAATGACTTAGTTGCCATCTTGACCTTACCCGACAGAGAACTTTACTTTGGTTTTAGTTCTTTGATTATTTCTATTACTTTGTAGTTTGTGGTGGTTTTCAGACACACATTACTTAAAATGCTACAGATTTTTTCCTTTCTCTATATTGCCCCTGATGGAGGAAATATGATTCTGTTACAACAACATAAATAATAATAAAGTAATAAAGGTTGTAGTTTTTCTTTATTATATTATTTCATTGTCATATTAACTCTACAAAGGACACAAGACAAAGAATATGCAAATGAAGAAACTAAACCCCAAAGAAATTGTGATTTGTCTGAAATTATAAACAGGATCTAGAATTTAGCATTCATATCACCTTTGTAAAGATTATTTTGACTGTGATTTCTCAGCTTTTTGGATCCTGGGAATTATTCGAATCTCCGATGAACATGACAGAGCTTCTCTCAATATGACAGTGGAAATAAACATAGACACACATAGCATCTGTATTTCATGGTCCCACCCCGATTCACATAGCTAATGAGCCTCTAGTTTTGGTAGTCCTGCTTATAGATCACATTGCGTTGCACAGGATAAGGTAGCCTGGGTGTGCTGATTTCATGGTACTGTGGTACATGGAAGTGCAGGGGTGTGAACACAAGAGACACATAGCACTGATCTTTCTTTCCTCCAGTGATGTGCTTTGTTAGTTTGTATCACAGAGAAAGAACAAAAGGCTGGTTAATTCATTCATCCTGTGTTTTATGAGAAATGGGTATCCTACAAAAATGTTAACATCTTTTTCTAAGAAAAAAGAATGCTGCATTCAAAAAAGTTTAGGAAATGCTGCACATTATAGTCATCTCATGAAAATTCACTTTAATTTATCAAAGACCCTGGCAGCCTTTCAGTAAAGAAAAACCTGTGTATCTCTTTCACCCAGCTTCTCCCCATATTAGTTTTTAAAAGATTTTATTTATTTATTTTTGTGTGCATCCACGCATGCATGAGAGAGAGAGAGAACATGAGCACGAGTGGGGGTGGGGCAGGGGGAGAAACAGACTCCCCACTGAGCAGGGAGCCCCATGTAGGGCTTTGACCCCAGGACCCCGGAATCATGACCTGAGCTGAAGGCAGGTGCTTAACTGCCCAAGCCACCCAGACATCCCATTTTCTCCCCATAGTTTCAAACCTCCTAGCCTTTTCTAGTAAGAGCTTTTATTAGCATCACCTAGAATATACTTTTGGAAGTGGTAGTGACTTTCCTTCAATTTTTACAAGTCTTCTAACTGCAACTTGATCCTGATTCTTACTATGTTGTGGTCGCACCAGCACTAGGTGTGTATGTGTGTGGCGGGGGGGTTGTGTGTGTGAAGCTGCTCAGTCCCTGACTGCTTCTCCTTCCTGTGGTGTTATCACCTCACCTCAGCCAGCTTGGAGGACTGCTGCTCTCTTCTGTCTAATGGCCCAATGTGCTGAGGTTGATGGGTTGCTCATTTTCCTGGTTTTTCCTCTAAAAGATTTTGGAGATGATACCCAGAGATCAAATGCACCCTTGGTACTGGTCACTTCCTTCTATACTCTCTGCAGTTTCTATTTCATTTGTTTCTAAACTGTTCTCTTCCCCATTTCAGTGATGATTAAAGCTAGGGCTTGTCTTACTGTAATCTTCTAGTATTCCCCCATCAGGCAGGTTTCAAAGACCGAAGAAGGTTGTAGATGAGTGCTATCATGGGTGGAACCAAGAGGCAAGGCTCACATTCTCAGCCCATTGTGTACTAACTCGGTAAGCACGGTGATCCTCTAAGCCACATCTGAAATGGTGATCATCATGGTGTCTACCCCACCAGCGCCAATGACTCCAAGTGGTCAAATGCGTATGATAGAACCAAAACGGCCTGACTGCAGGAAGTGAGTGAGTGTTATCACTATCGAAAGTGACAAACTTCCAGTTATAAATAAGTAGGTCACGGGGATATAGAATGTACAGCATGGTCACCATAATTAGTTGTGGGAGGCTACGGCATGGTTGGAGTCGTGGATCAAACCAGGCCCTGTCTTGTGTCTCCTTTAAAGTCTGGATGCCTTGATAAGGGGTTAAGGACAGGAAAGTTGAGTAACACTGAGAAAGGGTCTGTGCTATGTGCGCTTGCCTACGTGACTTCCCACACGCTCTCCCTACAGAAGGGAACAATGTGGTCAGGGTCTTAAATTCTTAGTTGGTCCTTGTTGTTCCTGTACTTCCCATAACCCCCTCCCTGGTTGATTGTAACTTCTTGTATCAATAGTAGCTAATGGCATTAGCTGTGACTACCTGGCATCACGAGATTTGTTAGTAGTTAATGTAAACTTGTTATAGGAACTTGCGGTATCTGACTGTATTACTGATGTATTACTCCTCCTATTGTGGTTTGCCTTATAAAGGCTTGTAAGATGTGGAATAAAATCGGCACTGTTGGACATCCTCCTCAGTGCTCCTCCTGCCCCCATCTCTTTGTCTCTTAATTTCCTTTCACCATCCTCTTCCCCTCACGTTCCTGGTCCATGTGTCGTGCTGGCCGCGACAATTAGTGATACTGTATTATATTTGAAAATTGATACAAGAGTAGATCTTAAAAGTTCTCATCATAAGAAAAATACATTTTAAAGGGAAATTTATTTATTTATTTATTTAAGAGGGTAAGAAAGAATGAGAGCATGAGCAGGGAGGTGGAGCAGAGGGAGAGGAGAGAGAATCTTAAGCAGGCTCCATGCCCAGCTTGGAGGTCCATGCAGGGATTGATCTCATGACCCTGAGATGCTGACCTGAGCCAAAATCAAGAGTCTGACACTTAACCAACTGAGCCACCAGGCACCCCAAGAAAAAGATTTGTAACTGTGTGGTGATGGATGTTAACTAGATGTATTGTGGTGATTATTTAACTATATATAAATATTGAATCATTGATGTAGCTAACATAATGTTATAAGTCCATTATATTTTAATAAAGAAAAAGTCAGCCATGAGAATCTGGTTCTCATGACCTACCCATGGCCTGCTACACAGAAAGTACCCAAATATTAGCTATTATAGGTATTATCACCATTACTCTTTTTTTTTTTTGAATATTTTATTTATTTATTGACAGACAGAGATCAAAAGGAGGCAGATAGGCAGGCAGAGAGAGAGAGAGAGGAGGAAGCAGGCTCCCTGCTAAGCAGAGAGCCCAATGCGGGGCTCAATCCCAGAACCCTGGGATCATGACCTGAGCTGAAGGCAGAGGCGTAACCCACTGAGCCACCCAGGCGCCCCCATTACTCTTTCAATAATTTGATTGATTATATTCTCTTGTCTTGACTTATCTGACTCCAGACTGAAGATAGCTTTGATACAAACTGATTAGAGAAATTTTAATTCTGGTGCCTGAAGCTCTAATGAATTGATACATTATTTTGTTGTTGATTTTTAATAGCTTATACCCAGTAAAGAGCAGACAATTTTCTTTCTTACTTATTTGAAAGAATTTTCCTGCCAAACTGTACCCAAAGATAGTAGAGCTATGCATGTCAGGTTGTATCTAAAGCAGCTTCAGGAAGGGGGAAGAGGCAATTATGTTAAACCTTCTGGAAATGCACAATCATCAAGAAAGTCACAGTTAATGGGAAAAAAAACCTGGTCTCTACTGCTGTGTTTATTTTTTTCATTCCTAACTATTCATTACATTTGCCATAGAGTGAAGGAATAGTGTCAGTGTAGTTTACTCTCACAACCTAAACAAATTGCTCAGAAAAAAGAAAGTAAGGCCTACATTTTCTGTTGTTTGCTTATTTTTCATTTTATTTTACCTTATCTTACCTTATTTTATTTTGTTTTAGGTAGGCTCCACCTCCAGCATGGAGCCCAACATGGGGCTTGATTTGAACTCACAACCCTGAGATCAAAACCTGAGCTGAGATCAAGAGTCTGATGCCTAACCAACGGAACCACCCGGGGTGCCCCTGCTTAGTTTTCCTTTTACATTCTATTTTTCCTCTCCTCCTTCAGGAATAGTTACTGAATAGTTTTAAGTGCAAAGTAGTTTTAGGATCAAGATTTGTTTCCTCCTGAAAGGAGAAAAATGACCAGTACCAATTTGGATTTATTTGTAATGGTCATTAGCCATTTTCATCAATCAGAAATATAACCTTTTAAAAAACCAAGCAGTTAGGTTTGAAAGTAGGTTGACTGGGCTCTCTTGGGAAGTGTCAACTGTCGATGGTTATTGAAAGAATATATGCAAAAGAAATCTCTGGCCTAAGGGAAGCCCCGTACCATGTTACCAAGCAGTTTTCAGACACTTTTTTTTTTTTTTTTTAAAACAGCGGGACTAATTATTTACGTGAAATCTTATTTGGAACCTAGATATGAAATAAGAGACAATAAAAATGTGAGAAACCTGACAACTCCAGGTTTGAGCATCACTGAGATGTGGAAGAAATGAATATCCTTGATAAATTTATCATTCTCGTATATAAGGTGAAATATTCAAAAATATGGTTAAGCTTTCATATTTGTCACTGGAACTCTAGAAAAGGAGTGGCAGTTTTTTTTTTTTTTTCTGTAAACAAGCCAGTCAGTAAGTATTTTATGCTTAGTGTGCCAGGGTGCAAAATTGAGAATATTATGTAGATAAATATACAACATGAAAGCGAACAAATTTCCACAGAATTTTTTGAAAAAATTCAAAATAGAATAATGATTATTGGGTACAAGTTTTCATAATGTAGGCTGGCTAATGAGAAGAACTGAATTTTTTTCAAATAACATTTCACTTAATTGGAGTCCTATCATCAAATTGATTGCAAGTGTTCATCTATGAAAACATTACTTAGCTTGTGGATATGCAAAACTAGACAGAGAGTGAGATTTGGTCTGTGGGTCATAGTTTGTCGATTCCTCCTCTAGAATAAACTTTAACTGGAAAATAGCAAGTTAGAGATTTCAATTAGCCGTTACAGTGCTTCTATTTTATAGTGACAGCGATGAAACCCTTTCTCATGGCTATCATATTGGCAATGCTTTTTCTCTTTGAAGGTGAAATTCTGATACCCAGTATTGTGGATAGTTTCAGAAAAAAACAGAACTTCACATATTCTTAGTGGGAGTCTTTTCTGGAAGAAAATTTGTCAAAAGGTGTCAAAAACCTTTAAAAAAAGGCACATTCACTTTGTTTGACTTGGCGATTTCACTTCTAGGGATTTAACCCAATGAGGATTATATTGAAATATTTATGTGGAAGGTTATGCTTCATGGCACTGCTTATCATAGTGAAAATTTGGGTGCATCTTAAAGCTCAGCCATAGGAGGATCTGTGAAATAAATTATTGTAGAGCTATAAAAGAAAATATTAGGCAGCCACTGGAAATTATATGGTTGAATTTCATTTAACGACACAGAAAGATTGCTTTTAAAAAAAAACAAGCTACAGGGGCGCCTGTGTGGCTCAGTGGGTTAAGACTCTGCCTTTGGCTCAGGTCATGATCCCAGGGTCCTGGGATGGAGTCCCGCATCGGTCTCCCTGCCCAGCAGGGAGCCTGCTTCCTCCCCTCTCTCTGCCGCCTGCCTTCCTTGCCTACTTGTGATCTCTGTCAAATAAATAAATAAAATCTTTAAAAACAAAACAAAACAAAACAAGCTACAGACATTATGCATAGTATGATCCCATAATTGAATAAAAGATATGTGAAGCATAAACACAGAAAACAAAATGAAAGCTTACATGCCAAAACATTAATGGTGCTTATTTGTGAGATAAGAGTATAGATCATTATTATTATGTATTAATATATAGTCGCACAATAATCAGTACTGTCTTTTGGGTGCTTAGCAATTGCAGGCACTCTGGGAAATGCTTAACATACATAAACTCATGTAATCTTTAAATCAATGGTACCAAGTAGGAATGCTTATATCCTTTAATACAATGGTGATGCTGAGGCTTGGAGAAGTTAAATTGCTTCCCCAGTAAACACAGCTAGAAATGGGGGGGTCTGGGTTTTGTACTCAGATGTGTCTGATTCTGAAATTTTGTCCTGCCGTCTTGCATGTTATATTGACTCTTATTTTCCTCACACTAGTTTGTATTTTTAATCTTGCTCTAATGTGTCAGGGGTGTTTTTAAGAAAGTCGAAGATATAAGAACATTGGGTGTAATTATACTAAAGTCACTGAACTGCCATGTGGAACATTTAACCATTTCTTGTCCTGTTACTTCTGATTCTGGGGATTTGCATCTGTCTGTCCTTTCCAACTGGCTCACAGGCGTCCTTGAAGATACGGAAGACAGCAGTGATTCCTCTAACTATTGCAAAGAATGGGTATTCCTGCTGCTTTTAAGTCTATAACCTAGCCAAGAAAATGTGCTTTATTTAAGTTGAAGAATCTTCCATATTTTAAAGGTAAATTCCCTTGCTCCAAGAGATCTGACTCTCAGAGCTTTTTAGAATCAGTGCAAGAAGTGGGAGTAGTTGTCAACTGGTGACCAAGAAACTTCCTCTCACTTTCCCACTATTTCCCTCCTCCTCACCACATTCCCTCAAAAGTGGATAGGAACAGCATTAGTCCAGGAAGGGAGTGTTAACTTATTCAAATTAAAACCTTAAGTGCTTACTTAATAATGTATCTCCCAAACATAAATTATCACCTGGATTTAAACTTCATGATTCTTTTATTATTTTTTTTTCTGTGTGCTAGGCCATAGACGCTATAAAATGAGAACTATTAAACTCCGACATTTTCCATTCACTGAACAAGATGAACTGTTCTTTCCTACTAAATTGCTCTTTAAGATAATGAGTCCTGTCACCAAAGGTCTGTGATCATCTTGCCACTTTGGTTTGTGTGATTACTGGCTTATAGAACATAGTCAACATGATCAACTTTTTTTTCTGACCTGTTTTGTCACATCTTTTGTTTCCAGCTCCTTGAAAACAGAATGATGGGTAAATTTATCTTTCTTAGGAGTTATGAAAAACCCTAGCTTTATTTATTGAATGCAGGGAGAATGGCCTACTGTGAAATGATGCTGGATTATAGACAGACAAGTAGGGTCATGCAAAACTATTACAGGAGACACATGACAAATCTTGAAACACTGGTAAATTAAAAGGGCTTATAAGTACAAATCTGGGTGTTGGAGTGGGAATATAGTGGTCACTATTCACTCTGAAATCATTTTGGAGTATGCAAAAATCAAGTTGTATAGTGGAGGATAATAAATAGTTAAGTATAGTAATTGGAGGTGGAGTGGGGGATAGAAAAAACTATTATATAATGGTAGCTCCAATTTCTTTTTAGTTCCCATTCATTTAACAATTAGCAGTTCCTTAAAATTAATTTCTTCTAAAATTAATTTCTGTATAGGGAGCAACTAGTCTCTGATTTCAGAGACTTCATTCCCTTATTTTGTGCAGTCTCAGAGGTAGAGGGGGAAGGAACTAATTGTGGAGGACATGATGGTTGCAGAAGCTTCAAGAATCATGGCCTCATATTACAGTATTGGGAAGAAAGTGGCCCTTTCTTGTATTCCTTTTTCCAGAGCTCTTTGAAGACTTCTCTTCAGATTCATTGACCCACTTAGGCCAATCACTATAAAGAGGAGTGGAATTACTGTGCTGGCTTGTAGACCAATGATGATTCACCCTCAGGGTCTGGAGAGTTCAACTTCCCTTGTGGCCTAAGCTTCTTGAAGAACGATGGACGTAATAGGGTTTTTGGAACAAAGGAGAGTGAATTACTGATGGGTAGGCAAGCTAGGGTGTTTGCCAAAGTTGTTTTTGGCAAGTTAATATTATCAATTCTGGTAAAAAAAAAAAAATTTCCTCTTGTATCTTTCAAAAATTCTTTTCAGTTAATGGTTCTCCAGTTGTTCTTCTCATGTTAATTTACTTATCAAGCTGATTGCTTATAGATAGCAAGTCAAATATTTTAAAAGTGTATAACTCAATATGTAATGTTTTACTGTAATGACATTTTGTTAAAGTGGATGTATTTTTAGAATCACTACATAAAATTTCAGGATTTAAGAAATGAAACAGGGGAAGGAAAATAAAATTTACAGTTTATAGCAGGAATAGGAAGTTATTATACATAAACTTCTCTGTTACTTCAGCCTCTGATAATAGGAGCATTTAAACTCCTGTTTTTTAACTTTTGTTTGTTTTGTGATAGTTGAATTATCTGAGATGAAGTATAGTGTTATGGGCTGGACTGTATTCCCCCCAAATTTATATATTGAAACTACCCCCCCCCCCTTTTGGATTTGCCCATGGTTTAGTGATTATAATACCAAAAACACAGGTAATAAAAGAAAAAAATACATAAGTTAGACATTATCAAATTTAAAAACTTTTATGCAAATGACAAGTATGCCAAGAAGATAATAAGAGAGTGCACAGAATGGAATAAAATCTTCACAAGTCACAACTTTGATGAGGGATTAATATTGAGACTATATAAAGAACACCTACAACTCAACAACAATAAAAAACCCCATTGCAAAATGGGCAAAGGATTTGAATAACATTTCTCCAATGAAGACATTCAAATGGACTACAGGAGGTTAAGAGGTGCTCAATGCCATAGTCATCAAGGAAATGCAAATCAAAACCACCATGAGATATCATTTCACACTCACAAGAATGACTATACTCTTTAAAAATGGAAAATAAGTTTGGTGATCTTGTGGAGAAATTGGAGCTCACATATTGCTGGTGGGATTGTAAAATGCTGCAGCCTCTGTGGAAAAAGAGTTTGCTATTCTTCAACAAGTTAAATATAGACTCACCATAAGATCCAGCAGTTCTACTCCTAGGTATAGAGCCAAAGGAATAGGAAGCAGAGACCCAGATGCTTGTACACCGGTGTTCAAGAGGTGGAAACAACCCCTGCATCTCAGAGTGAGACTGTATTTGGAGATAGAACATGTAGAGATATAATCAAGTTAAAATGAAGCCATTAGGGTGGGCCTTAACCCCATCGACTGGTACTCTTATAAGAGAGATTAGAATACACAGAGAGACAGCAGGGATGTGTGCATACAGAGGAAAGACCATGTGAGGGCACAGGGAGAAGGCAGCTGTCTGTAAGTCGAGGAGAGAAGCCTCAGAAGAAACCAAACTTGCTGAGACCTTGATTTTGGGCTTCAGCCTCCTGATCTGTGAGAAAGTTAAATTCTGTTGTTTAACCTACCCATTCTGTAGTATTTTGTTATGACAAATTAATATAAATGGGAATTTTAATGAGTATTTAAAAAGTGTCAAAGATTGTAATAAGAGACTTTATGAATCCCTACTTGAGGGAAGAATTATCCCATTTTCACCATGGAGAAACAACTGAGCTTCAGAGAAGTTAAATAACTTATAAGTGAAAGAATTGGGTATCAATCCACTCTAAATACTTTCTATATATCATTCACCCTGTCATTATCATTCATAAGTCCACTTAGAATATATTAAAAATTTAGTAAAAACTCACCTTATTGAATTCTTGCTATTTGTCAGGTATAAAGTGCTAAGCATGTTATTTGAGTTAGTGTGTTTGATCCTCACCATGACATTATGACCCGTGTGCTATTATTATTCCACATTGCTGGTAAGGCTCACAGACTCTAAGTCAATTTTCCTGGATCACAAAGCTACACAAGTTTGGAGTGAAGACTGACTTGATAATCTGACTGTAGAGTATACTATATTATCCAGCATCCAAACTACTTTCTATTTGAATGGATCATTAGAAGGAAGAATTTAAAATGTAAAGCTTAAGTCAGTATGACACAGAGCACTCACAGTGTAGGAGACATGTAAATTCAATGATATGTTAATTTGTAAATGAATCTTGAAGAGATTTTTTAAAGGCAAATATGAAATAATATTTTTCTATGAAACTAGTACATGCTTGGAAATAGTTACTTGCCATAATAGCACATAGACCAGGCTTTTAATCAGTTAGTCAAAGGATCAACAAAAGAGACATAGATAGCCCCTGAAATGGCATCATATTAACAGAATGGCCAAATGAATTCCACTTTTCTATAGGGACATGCTATAGTTAGGGCTTTAACAACAAACACCCAGTATCAAGTAACTCACACAGGAATCAAAGATATGTCACAAACATGGAGATACACTTGAATATAAAATTATAAGATATCTTGAAGCAAAAAAAAATATGTTTGAGGCCCATAAAATGGGCATTGGTATATTGTTTCAAATATAGTTTCAAAAAAATAATAGGTACTTGATGTATGTTATGAAAAAGAAGCAGAAGAAGCAGTCATTCCTGGTGATAGCAGGTGGTGTCTATGAAATCACAATGCAGCTATAAGTCTAGGTTTTTTCCCCCCTAAATTCCAGCTATACCCCCTCTCACAGCTTACTTGAGTCACTGCCCAGAAACCAATGGATGAATGGGAAATGCAGCAAGATGTGAAACAGAGTGTTAATTAGTAGCAATGAATGAAAACTCGTGATTTGTGAAGAACCCCGAAGCAGAACTGACTGTAGGAATTCCTGTAATTCATATAAAACATCCTGACTTTCTGAGCTATAAAATCCTTTCTTGGTTAATTTGAGTTTTATTTCTCTTGCCATTAGTAAATTATATGTAATATGCCATATGGTCTGGAACTAAAATTAATTCAGCTTCAAGAAATTTCGTATCATTCTTTGGAATAAATATTTAAGACCTTGAAGGGAAGGAAAATTCTTCTCTTACCCTTCAAGGTCTTCCAGCTGGACTAAGAATTAAACTGACATAAGACAGATTAACAGAAAAAAATCCAAAATTTTATTAAGTGCACAGGAATGCCCAATAATAAAAAAAAATTTTTTTTTTTTGAGAGGGACAGAGAGAAAGAGAAAAAGAGAGAGAGAAGACAGAGGGAGAGGGAGAAAGAATCTTAAGCAGGCTCCACACCCAGTGTGGACTCAGTGTGGGGGCTCAATCTCAGAACCCAAAGATCTGCGCTGAGCTGAAATTAAGAGTTGGATGCTTAACTGACTGAGCTACCCAGGCATCCCCCAAAATGAAACTGAATAATGAATTGACCAAGGCAGATAGTTTTTACACTTTCTAGACAAAAATAGACAAAGAGATAATAAATCTGTGAGGAATTGACAGGACAAAGGAAACTTAACTTTGGAAGCTTCAATTAGTAAGGAATTCTAAACAAAATTTGGGCTGTGGTAGTAAATTCATAAAAAGTAACAAGAGTTCTTTATCTATCTTTCTTGGCTCTAAGTTAGCCATCTCTGGGGATTAAGGTGTCTCTTTACCTCCTGGTGCAGGGAGGGCTATGTTTCACATGGGAGATTTCTTTCCTGCTTTCAAGGGCAGAGAAGACTGTCTCCTCAGAGGAGAGGCTGAGGGTCTTTCTTGCACAGGCTGTCTTTTAAGTAAATTTTATTTAAAATAATCAATACGCCAAAGTGGACCATCATGACTGTCCTGTCCTTGGCCCCTGCATCCTCAAAAGTTCAAGATTGAAAATTATTTCCTTTGAGTTGCATTTAGCATCACATTGGTAGGAATAAACTTAGAAAGAATAAACATAGAAAGTATGTCAGTTTAAATCATGCCAAAGAGACTTTTATACCATGGAATAAAGGGTGTGGGAAAAGTGAGGTATTTAAAAAATATACCTCACTGTCTTATAAAGGGAAATACCAATATAGGCAGGAATGAACTCTCCAAAATTCACATCTGGCATGCAGGGGTAATAATCATGCTTCCAGGGAAGAATGAGAAATAAACTGATCTTTGTCAAGAATAAATGTGGAAATTTTGTAAATGAGTTGGAAAGCTTTTCATGATGGCTAATTCAGACCTTTAAGTCTGACTATTTCTTTTTTGAAGGATTTTTATTTATTTATTTATTTGACAGAAAGAGAGAGAAAGAGAGTGTAAGAGCAGGAACACAGCAGGGGGAGTAGGAGAGGGAGAAGCAGGGAGCTGGATGTAGGGTGGATCTCTCAGGACCCTGGGATCATGACCTGAGCTGAAGGCAGACACTCAGAGACTGAGCCACCCAGGTGCTCCTTAAGTCTGACTCTTAAACTTACACTTTCCTTGAATATTTAGGCCACAGTGGCTAAACTAATTTCATCTAACATTCATCAAGACATCGCCTGGGCTGCTGGCAGTTGCATTAGGATTCCCAAGTCCATTTCCTCCTAGTCTCTTAGACCATGACATAGTTCTCAGCCTTATGCCTCTGCTCAAACCTCCAAAACTCTCACTCCCGCCTTCTGACAGATGAGCTTTTTATCTGTTTCCCCGAGGGAAAAAAAAAAGCAAACAGTGAGGACCTTCCATAAGGTGCCACAAACACTTCTACATAGCTATATGCATCTGCTTTCTCTTCTGATGTTACTTCTAATGCCTCCACTTGCCTATTAGCTCTCATCCCTTCTTGCCTACTCAGAGTCACTACTCAGCAATTCTCCCCTCCTGTCCCTTGTAATCAGTTTGGTCCTTTCTGCTTGAATATACTTAGACTGCAAATATGCTTGAAAGTCTCCTATTAAAAAAAAAAAAAAAGGAACAGAGAAGAAGGGAAAAAAGTCATTTTTGATGACCTGACATTTCTTTCCATTATCATCTCATTTCTCACCTCCTATTTACAACTACAGTTTTGAAATGAAGTTTTATACTAGTTCTCTTCAATTCCTCTTCTATTTACTCTTGAATTCAATTAGATTGGGATTTTGATCCCACTGGTACATTTAACTGCCCTTGTGAAGGCCATCATTCACCTCCATCTAGCTAAATCTAATTATCAATTCCCAGCCCTCATGCTACCAACTTTGAAGCATTTGACATCTTGATCACTCCCACTCTTTGAAATGTGCTCATCATTTGGCTTCAAGGACACCCCACTTTTCTGTCTTTTCTGATTACCTCCCTGGCCAGTCTTCGGTCCCTGTGATGATTCCTACTCAGATACCTGATCTTCAAATGTTGAAGTAATCCAGTATTCACTGGAGCCTCTTTTCTCCATTTATACTCACTTCCTAGGAAACAGCACACAGACTGGTGATTCACAAATTTCTACCTCCAACCCAGGTATCTCTCCTGAATTTCAGAGTCATAGATCCAGCTGTCTACTTGACATTGCTACTTCGGTGTCTCATAGATGATTTAATATTACTGTGTCCCCCAAACCTGCTTCCCTCAATCTTCCACATCCAGTAAAAGGCAGCTCCAATTTTGGAAATTCTTTCCAATTTCTCAAGTAAAAAGCCATGACTCTTCTCCTTCTTGATCCCACATCTGATTCTTCCGCAGTATCTTTTGACTCTGCCTTTAAGTTTTTTTCTAGAAACTTACCATTTCTCATGACTACCACAATGGTCAGCCTGATCTCATCCAACATCATTTCACCATAAGTACAGGAATACCTTCTACCTGGTTTCCCTATTTCTATTTTTGTGTCTCTGATAGCCTATTCTCAACTCAGATGCCAGAATGATCCTTTTAAGCATAAGTCAGTCAATGTAATTTCTCTGTGAAAAAATCTTTTTATAGCTTCTTCCTGTCACATTTGAGATAAAAGTCAAAGGTCACACTATGAGCCTCCCATGCTGAAATTATTACGTATCACCTCATCTTCTACAACTTTCTCCCCCATTCCGTTTCTTCCCTCACACTAATCTCTAGACGTTCATCTGGCAGGCCAAGTATGTTTCTGCCTTGGGCTTTTGCACGTGATAGTTCCTCTGCCTTGAACATTCTTTTCCTCAATATTTGTAAGACTTGCCCCCACATCATGTTCAGATTTTTATTCAAATGTTATCTTCTTTTTATTTTTATTTATTTATTTTTTAAAAGATTTTATTTATTTATTTGACAGAAAGAAATTACAGTAGACAGAGAGGCAGGCAGAGAGAGAGAGAGGGAAGCAGGCTCCCTGCTGAGCAGAGAGCCCTATGCGGGACTCGATCCCAGGACCCTGTGATCATGACCTGAGCTGAAGGCAGCGGCTTAACCCACTGAGCCACCCAGGTGCCCTTATCTTCTTTTTAAAGGTCTTCTCGTACCAGTTATTAAAAACAGGAACCATCTTATTCCTGGCTTTATATTTTTCTGTAGCACTTTTTACCACCTGGCCTGGTAGCTATTTTACTTCATTTTTAATTTTCTGTCTTCTTTCCTAAAATGTAAACTCTATCATAGTAGTGGTTTTGACTTCCTTAACTCAAACACATGGAGCACTGTCTTGCCCTTAATAGTACTTAGTAAACATTTGAATATATGAACATGTGAATAAAATTGGATGGGCATCTAAATGGAACTGGAACAATTTTCCAGGACATGTGAAATAAGTTAGTGATTTATAGCAGTAGGTTTCTGTCTTTTACCATAAGGATTCCATCTTAGAAGAAGTAAAAGGTATTTTTTATATTGATTTGATGGATGTTATTATAACTGGAGAGCCAATATAGGGATTAAATGAAATTAGTCAAGCCAAAGGTTACACTTTTCATTGTTAACTTACAGCTCTTTTTCCAAAATGGATTTTTGTTCTCTTTCACTTCTCAATTTTAAATACTTCCCTAAGTTTTTTGTCTCAAAAATGGATTATCTCTGTAGGTCATCTGTAAAAAGTGACATCCATCACATTTATAAATGATCTTTTGAATGCCAACGCAGATAGCAGAGTGGAGGAAAGTTAGCTATAGTTAGATTTTTGAGTAATTCTCCAGTTTTGAGTGGTTTCAAACTGTCGGGTGCATAGGAACCCCCTGGAGCTGCTTGTTCAATACAGCCTCCCTGGCTCCCCTACACACTTGCTTTTCTAGAATCTTTGACAATAGGCCCTGGGAATCTGCACAATGCCCCCAGGGATGCTGATGTAGGAGTTCCTGGACTTGCCTTTGAGATGGGCAGCTCTGATCATTCAAAAGATGCTTAGTATCTTTCCTAGAAATCAAGCAAAGGCTTATGGTAAGAAGACAAGTATCATATATTTCATTCCTGTGGAGACCAATTATCTTGCTATGAATGGTGGCTTGTCTGCAAACTGTCCCCTATCCCCAGGAGGCCTTCTTACATATGTGCTGTGGCATACTGGGGGGGGGGGTCAGTAATTTCAACTAAGCTCTGCTTGATCAATACTAACCTATCACCTTTACTGAAGAAATAATTCCGTGGAAATGTCACAGAACTGTAGGTGGTTAGAATCACCTCCTGGCTGTGTTTGCTGACCTATCATCATCCACTCCACAAATGACTACTTTTTATTTTTTTCCTTAGGGCTTTTGTCTCCTTGCTTTCTTTATCCTGAGGGAATCAGGTGATGAAAGGGGTCAGATTATGACACACTGTTACTATGGAGACCAGAAGCTACTCAGCTCCTGTGTGGGTTGGCTTCCCCCCTTTCTAACCAGCTGTTATTCCATCAGCGTAAAGAATTTTTACCAAGTGGAAATATGAGTCTTTGAGACCTTTTCCTTTAGCTCTAGCTTGTGAGAGAGACGACTGCCACAGAACACTTTTCATTATTCTGAGACAAAGTGTCAAGAAAATGTTGGGTTTGGGGTGGTGAAATTTCTTGTCATCGTGGAGTTTGGTTTCTGGACTTGTAGTTATTTTGTTTGAAGCCTTTGGTTAGCATATTATAATCATAAGTGAGTACTTTTAAGCACTCACCTCCTGCTATGAGAGAAAGAAATGACTATGTTCATATTTATGAATTATTTGATAAAATTCTATTCGCCCCTTTGTGTACTTACTATATTGAGGCCCCCTTCTAAGTATTTTACATGTATTATTTCTTTTAACCTACTTCAAACTATGAGGTGAATTTTATTATGTCCATTTTCTAGGTGAGGAAAATGAAAGATACTGAATTTAAGGAACTTATGCATGCAGGCTTTCTAGTTATGAAACCAGGAGATGAGCACATGGCCCACAGTCAGGCTATGATCACTGCTCCAGAGAAGCTACTGCTGACTCAATTATGTGTATTGTGATAGTGCCACCCCATAACCGTAATTAAGGTTACATTCATGTTAGTATGAGCATGTAAGTCACAAGGCTAAATCAACAGTTATTTCAGGGAGTTATGAAATATCCTGGACTTATGGTAGCGCTAATGCCCTTGTGTTTGGACCCTAGCCTCTGGGTCTATCTTTAATTTTAGTGGTGGTCATGGCAGGCAGGGCTCCTCTAGCTCAGTCTCTGCTCAACTCAGTCAACTGCCACCTGGGTCTTTCTGGGCTTTACCCCAAGGTCTTCTCTGACTCTGGGGCCTCTTATGTGGCACACAACAGTGTCCAGAAATTGCAGGAGAGTTAATATGCCTAGGGACAACTCTCGGACCATGGGGGTAGAAGTGGGAGATTAGTGTGTAAATGTTCCAGTCTCTCATTGACAGCTGGATAATTCTAGAAGGCATCCATGTGCTTCTCAGAGGTTCTGGTAGAGACAAGAATCCATCCTAGAGGAATCTGTCTGTGACCTCAAAAAAACAAAAAACAAAAACAACTGTAAGGGCCTGGTTGGCCAGAGGGAGCATTTTGTGTTTATGCAGTGAACTTAGATTGACCCCGCCCCTCCCAGAGGAACTTACTTGCTAAGCCTAGATACAAGGGTGGGTCAGGCCAGGTGAAGACATCCAATCAGTGGAGCGTGCATATATCTACTAGGGTAAATTGAAATTCAATTGGCCGCCCGTGTGTTACCTAGCAGGTTTTTTCTGTGTGTGGCAGACTTAGCATGACTGTGCAGTTTTCTCTGTGTATTGTAATCTCATTGGCCACCTGTGTATAGCCCAGCTAAACTACCTCTATAAAAGTTGGTCTGTGAGGCTGGGAGGGATCGCCTCTTTGCAAGAGACGGCCCTGACCGGTCAGTTTGATTCTCGATGCTTGGCGCGAAATAAAGCTTTTCTTGACCTTCACTTTGTATCAGTCTTGCTCCTTTGATTACGGACCCTAACACAACAATTTATAGTAGTTTCCTCTCTCCTATCTTATTGTACCTACTTTTTTGCTCCTGGTTTCTGGGTTCAGTTCCTAAATAAAGCACCTGCACCATGTCTTTCAGGTTTTGATTTCTGGAGGAGCCCGAACTAAGAACCAGAGTCCTTTATTAATGTTCAGAATTGTGATGATTATGCTGTGCAGACAGTACAGCCAACAAAATATGGTCAAGTCCATGAGCTCAAGACATACTTGCATGTGTGTTTAAATCCTGGCTCTGTCACCATATACTTCACAACACTGCCAGTCAAATATTCAGAGCCTCAGTAACCTCAAATGGAAAATTGAGGAAAACACTACTACCTCATAGTGTTGTTATGAGCTTTCTCAGAACCCTGACAGACCAGTCTTGGTGTGGCTGTGATCCCCACCTCTGGACACTCACCCACCATGACCAGATATTGGGTAGAAGGGAGAGTGTGAGATAGTCATGAAGATGTGCATGTGGCAAATGAGAACTCAGAACATGCATTTTCTCTTCAGGGAGAATGAGAACTAAATGCAGGCCAGTGATCTCTGTTTATAAAATATGGCAGAGGATTTGTGGGGCAATGTTGTTTCAACATACTTATAAGGAATTTAATAAAATGCACTTGCTTTCTTCATTCTCTTAGACAAAGAACTATGAGTCCACTGTAACATACAGAGAACTCTGGAGACCTCAAAAATGCCAAAAGCTTCTATGTAAATTTTACCTCCATTTGTTAAACTTTCTGTCTCTTGCTGTTAAAGAGATGTTACAGTGAATGGGAACAGAAAGTGGGTGAGTGTGAAATGGATCTAAAGTTGCCATGGAAACAGGTGGTACAACCGATCTATGAAGAGCTCTGTGTTCATCTGGGAAGTCTTGAAATTGCCGCCGAAGGCCATCTGACTATAAGTGAACTGCATAACCACAGCTGATGTCTGGTGCCTACTATGCAGCCCTGAATCCAGGTAAAGGTTTAAGAGAAAGCTTATCTTTCACAAACAGCTGTATGACTCTGTAGATAACAGAAGTCATCTGTTCGTCAGTTCCCTCCACTACCTTTGCAAATAACAGGAGAGACAGTAGGGATGGCAGTAATAATGGCTTACATGTGCATTGTTCTTCCCGTATTTCCTAGGGGTTTTATGTTCATTGACCCGTTTGATCCTGTAAGATAGGCAGTCTTGGCCTAACTACGTGAGTGTCACAATGAGCATCGAGGCACAGAGGGATTTGTTCAAGGTCATACAAATAGTAAATAATTAAAATTGAACTAGATTCCTGAACTTTTGTTTTTGCAACTTTCTTTTCTTTTTCCTGCTGAGGCACAGGCTACAGATACATCAGAAGAGAACAGAAGACTTGAATGTCAGTTCCTCTGCAACTGGGAAGAAGTCCTGGTGCTGCTGGGAGCTCAGTTGAGGTGTGAAACATGGGTCCCCCTCCTCTCCAGTCTGTCCTCCATTTCTGCCCTTTGTCAAAACCTTAATTTTTTTTTCTGCAGCAGTTATTCCTCTATGACACTTTTCTGAAGTTAAGTGATACCCACATACATATCTTTCTCAAAGTAAGCCATGGTACTGAGATATTGTGCTTTATAAAAAATAAATATTTATCATTCAGATGACCAAATCATCCAAGGTTCATGGCCCAAAAGTTCCCTAAGCTCTTGGAATTTTTCAAGCTATATGAATAATGGCAGTATCTTTTCTCATAATACTGGGTCTCTTGTCCTCAGTTTCTGAAATTTCATAGATCCATAAGGGTGTTGTGTGAGGAGACACTGGTCTGGGAAGTTCCCATTGTTTTCTGTGTTTATTTGCAACACATATATTGTTTTATGTGTTGCAAATAAAACCTTTCCTTTTCTTATTCTTTGGCTTGGCTGTGTCTTTTGGTTTCACACCTATCAAGAGACGAACCCAGTTTCAGATAATGTTGTAAGCCCTTTGTTTCTCCCCAGTTTCTGGCAGTGTTGGACACAAACTAAGGGTTTAGATGCGCTAATTGGTAGTATGATGATTTGCAGCACCCCCCCCTACCTTAGAGATGTGGTTGTTATCATTCTGATTCTTTTTAGTGTGTTCAGAAATGTGATATTACATTTTATGAGGTAATATCTCTTTATGATTCAGCTGAAGTCTTAATAAAAGTGAGTAAACAAGTTGCTAACACTACCAGAGCCCCCTCTCAGTTGCTGTGGCTTCACTGAGGTTCTGTGCTAACTTAGTAAATCCAGAAACAACTTTAACTGCTAGAATCTTAGGATATTTTACTAACTTTAGCCTGTGTTCTTACACTGAGCTATGTATTGCAAGTCTGACTCAAAGGAGTTAAAACCAAAGCAAACCAACAACCCGTGACACAGGTGAAGCTTATACACATTGCAATATGCCTTCCTACTTTAGTCCTTCTATGTACTTAGGGTAGGTGAACTGCTATCACAAATACATGCTCAAATGAGTAATGGCTTAAGCATAATAAAAGAATATTCCTGACTCATGTAATGAAGTTTAGAGGGTCAATAAGTCAGAGATGCTGCTCTCCACTTATCCTTAGGCTTGAAGCTGGTGTAAGTCCTGCGTTTTTCAAGGAATAGCTTTCAAGTTCATCCCAAGGATGTCTCTCCATTTCAGCAAGATGAAAGAGAAGAGAGGAGAAAGGCTGGTTGGTATGGGCCAGGCTTAGATCACATGCATTCAGATTCAATGGTTTCACCTATTTGGAGGGGAGCCGGGAATCTAGTCTATGCCAGAAGAAAAGGAGACTATGGATTTTGGAGCATAGCCACCAATCTGGGACAACTCTCCCCTTCATCACCCCAATAACCTATATTTTATAGTAAATACTCAGACTCAAAGTTTCACCTGGAAATACCAAGAAAAGCAAAGAAAGCAAAGAAAAGCAATGAAATGAATGCCTTCTTTATTCCCAAAAGAGAATTTCATTTTTGGAGGTATCAACTAGCAATCTTGTGGTCTCTTAACCCCTTTTTCAGCCTAAGGGATTGCAAAATGTCCTTGGGAGGAAAAAATACAACGGTCTCAGAGGTGTATAAAGGCAAACGAAAGAGGGGAGGGATACTGGCTAGCCAAGGAGGGTTGGTAATATTTGAGGTTTTAAACCTGGGTGACCAGTACATCTCATCTCATTTGTTTGCATATTCATTCCCCTGATGACTGGCTATAAAGGAGAAAGCCTGAGGTGTTGGCAATGGAAAGGGAGGAAGACCAGGGCAGTGATGGAGCTGTGGGAAAGGAGAAATGCTCAGGGCTTGGTTTTGAGTGAGGTTGATGAATCACCCCATAGGGGGTGTGACTTGTCAGGTTTCTATGAAATTGTTGATGCCACATGGTCCCTCACTTCTCTGCACCTCTTCATTAGATGGGATGGCACCCTTGCATCCTTTGCTCATAGTGTAGGGTTTTGTTTTAATTTTTACTTCTGTCTCACAATGAGTGAGTGAGTGAGTGAATGAATGAATGAATGAATGAATTTATTGCCACATAATTTAACCCATTTGTTATAGGCTAGTGACGTTTCACATGGCAGAACTTCTGCTGGTCTTTCAATTCCTTTAGGCTTCTGATGGCAGGTTTTGCTGGGTCATCAGAAGTGGTGTCAGAATTCCAGGCACTGCCAGCTACAGCATGGTTGCAGATCCCTGCAACTCACCTTTTCATTTGGGTTTGCCACGGAAGGAGCAAGTGTACTCTGCGTGCTGGTTTATTTTGATTTTCTTCTTTGTTTTCCTGAGGTGGCACCACAGCAGGTCCTGTATTTACCTATAATTCCATCTTCCTTGGTGCATATTTACTATGTTGTATTATCCACTCTTTTCCCCCCTTTGGTTGTAATAGTAGATTGGACTGGATATTTATTAAAATCTTAAATTTTTCTTTCTTTTTTTTGGGGGGGGGGTGGGAAGAGAGAGAGAGTGAGTGAGCAGGGAGGTGCAGAGGGAGAGAGAGAATCTCAAGCAAGCTCCATGCCCAACTGGGAGCCCAAAGCAGGGCTTGATCTCACGACCCTGAGATCATGACCTGAACCGAAATCAAGAGTTGGATGCTTAACCAACTGAGCCATCTAGCACCCTTAAAATCTCAACTTATAATGCTTAGGTTTTACTCATGTAGCAGATGCACACTGTTATGTAGGCATTGCATCTAATGTTCCTAAAAACTGTGAATTATCACATTGTAAAAATTGAACTGTGTTTTGTGAAAAGTAAATAGACTCCCAGGCCCAGAAGAGATTGTCTTAACTCATTGAGTTGTTTATTTAATTCTTTAAAACTATTTTAGAAAGAAGATTATCTAATTCCATTTTAAAGAACTGAGGATTAAAGATTTTACATGCTGTTAACAATGACAAAAATATTGATCTTCATAATACTAGTGTGCTAAAAATTAAGAGACTTCTTTCCTTTGCCCTAGAATTAGGGTTAATGTTTTTGTTTGCTCATTTATTAACATTTTTTCTTTATTTATTCTCTGCCTTTTTGCTTTAAGAGATCTTTGAATTTCTATGGTAGCTGCTCTTCCAAATTAGTTAGAATCAGTTCAATGTTCTAAGAAATAATTTGTCTCTAGTACATGGATTTTTGATTGTTTCTCTGAAGTCTTTTTTTGAAGGGGAACTAGAATGGCATTCCTTCTACTCAAAGAAATCATATTCATTGGTATACAGTTACATTGGTGAGTAACTGCAATGACTTATGTTATCCATAACTACATGTCTACTCAAGTTATCATGCTGTAAGTAGGACAAATGTAAATTTTGACAATTTCTAAAAATGCTAATATTTATTATTTTTAATTAAAATAAATAATAATGTGGTATGTTTTCTAAGAAAAAGTGTTCGTGCTTATCTTCTAGGAATCTTGAGTCCTCCAAGTTTGCATTTTTTTTTTAAGGTTTATTTATTAGAGGGAGAAGGAAAGCATGTGTACATGAGTGGGGGGAAGGGTAGGGGGAGAGAATCTTTGAGCAGACTCTCCGCTGAGCATGGCACCCAACATGGGGCTTGAGGTAGGCTCTTTTGGGGCCATGAGAGCATGACCTGAGATCATGACCTGAGCCAAAACCAAGAGTTGGATGCTTAATTGACAGAGCCATCCAGATGTCCCCAAGTTTCCACATTTCTAAGGAGCTTTTTACATTTTAAATACAAGGCTCTATTTCATTAACCCATCAATTGGTCATCCTCATTACTGAGTAAATTGGTAGAGTTAGAGGTTTTCTGCATTGTGATGATGTACTGTGTTGTTTGCTGCCCTCTGGTGAACACCAAAGAAGGAGGAAGCCTAAAATAGATAAGGTAACTTATCTCTAGGGTGCCAATGGGAAGGAAATAGTATATCCATTTTCTGACTACCTACAGTTTCAAATGATTTATTGAAAATTACATACTTATACCTAAATTCTTTTAAGAGAGTGTGGGAACAGGTTTTTAACTCTAGGTCAAGGAGAAAAAGAAAGGATTTTAGGCTCCTTGGGAGAACCGGACAGGAATAAGAAATCCTTTAATTAACATTTAATCCATGTGTATTCTGAAACCTGAAAATAGTGTTCTGTTTTAGAATGAAACAGTTCTCCTTTTACCTTCCAGAGGCTTGAAAAGATAAAGCATTACATTTTCAGAGAATGGGTTGATTGATTTCTTGTTGGCTTCCCCTACCTCCTCTTCCAGGTCCCTGGGGTGATCTTCTCTTTAGGGTGATGGGAAAGCCAGGAAAGAGAGAGCAGGTCCAACCCCTGCTCAAAGTGCCTCTGGACTTTCTGAGCATCTGGGAATTCCTTCCAAGCTGTCTGGGTTAGACCAGACATGACACTGAGGATGGGAATTGATATAGCTTACTTCCTTGATTCTGATGACAGTCAGCATGAGAAATTAGAGAGCCAAAGAGTCCCTTCTGTAGATGAGAGGCTCAAGTTGTCATATCTAAGTAGATTAAGCTCATATTTGGTCCTAATGACTTATTGTCCAAACTGAAATATATCTGGGAGTGAAGAGAAGAACTAACAATGATTAAGCCAAGACAACAGGCTTAAATCATCCCAGGCAAACCGAGATGCATGAGGACTTTACAAATGAATCACATTCTTTTTCTTTGTCATGGCATTGACTGCCTAGGGCAGAAATCTCTCCACTTCATCCCCCAGATTTTCCGTGAAGGAGATGCTACCCATACCTTACAGTACTTAGTGCTTATTTATTGCTTGCTACACTTGTTTGTGGTTTTTCTTGTAATGCCATTGTGAGGTTGGGGGTTTCCCATTGTGGAAATAGAGTCTGTACAATGCAATCTTGCCTGTGGTCATTAGTTGCACTTGCTTCGAATACCTGTGTTCTGGTCTTTGCTCATTCTCAGTGTTAAAAGAAGGCAAAAAGGGGCGCCTGGGTGGCTCAGTGGGTTAAGCCGCTGCCTTCGGCTCAGGTCATGATCCCAGGGTCCTGGGATCGAGCCCCGCATCGGGCTCTCTGCTCAGCCGGGAGCCTGCTTCCTCCTCTCTCTCTGCCTGCCTCTCTACCTGCTTGTGATCTCTCTCTGTCAAATAAATAAATAAAATCTTTAAAAAAAAAAAAAAAAAGAAGAAGGCAAAAATACAAACGATCCCACTGTTGTACAGATTTTCTGTTCATTGTTTTTCTTTGACTCTAAATTACAGCTGACCAGCATAGATCATCAAATTTTCTAATTTGGAGAGCCCAGGAAGGTGGCAGAGTAAGAGGACCCTGAGCTCATCTCCTCCCACTGATACACCTAAATAATGGTCACATCACTGCTTCTCTCACCCAGAAAATGAACAAAAGACTGGCAGAACGGATTCTCTGTAGTTAATCCTATAAAGGATACCACACCAAAAACAGTAGGAAGGGTGGAGTCCCTCTTGGGAACCAAAGTAACAGGCCAGACTGAATTTACTAATTTAACTTATTCTGTTCCTTCTGCTTAAAGTCAATGCCTGTTCTCTTCTAAGGAGATTTTCCTTTCTCATTAACTTACCATTCAATCTTATTTTTTTTTTTTAAATTGTTGCATACTACTTCTTTGCTTTGTTCTTAGTTTTTCTTTTTCATGTATGAAAATGCAAATTGATCTGTTTTTCTGTATTTTAGTGTTTTCTCACTTTTAAGTATATGAATTTTTAAAAAAAGACTTTATTTATTTATTTGACAGACAAATCACAAGTAGGCAGAGAGGCAGGCAGAGAGAGGAAGGGAAGCAGTCTCCCTGCTGAGCAGAGAGCCCAATGCGGGGCTCGATCCCAGGACCCTGGGATCATGACCTGAGACACCCAGGCGCCCCAGTATATGAAATATTTTAATAATTTAATAAACTTGGATTCAGAAAAGTGTAATAAATACTAATGAGAAAAATGTTACTTTTGGTAGCAGAGTAAATGTAGTATTTTGAAAAACTCCATTTCTAGAATGAAGGTAAACAATTTAAAAAAGACATTTCATGTCTACCCTATTAAGTATTTAGTCTCTAATATAGTTATCAATCATTCTTCAGAAATTTGCATTACGCCACTTCATTTTTGTGAAAGACCTACACAAGAGTACCTGTTGTCACTAAGTGAAAGAAATCCAAAGAGGATTTTTGCTTTTCTGGAGGAAGGTGAAAAGCGAAACTCGCCATCAGTGTTGTATTTGCAGTGAGCAGTTAAGAGGCAGCACACACCCGGAGCAGTGAATGTGGCCACACTGAGCCCCTTCCCCAGGAACTACACTAGGCATCTCAGCCTTGAACTGCCATAGCTTTGAACTGTGTCTGTGAGCATCTGTGCTTTATTTCGATTTATTTCTTGCATTCTTTAGCAAGACATGTCCTAAAGTATCAGAAAATCCAAAGATAATTTATTTTGGGGGTCTGGGAAGGCTCAAATATTTTTCCATATAAATTAATGGTAATTGCTTCCTTGCCTTATGCCATCTCAGCTTATGAAAGTTTTCATAGAAATACTCTACTTTCAGATAGCAGGAGAAACTTGTATGAAAAGTGTTTTTGCCTCAAGGATGTAATCATTCTGAATAAAATCTGAATAATTCTAAAATGACTTGCATACTGGTGAAACCAAACTGAATGTTTCTGAGAAAACAAAAATCGAGAGATGGCTATTCTCTCTACTATTTATTCCTGTACTTTTTCTTGTTTTTCTCTTATGCCCCCTATTGAATACAAGTAAATCATTTCATTTTGGTTCACTATTTACAAATCATGAAGCTAATCATATTTCATATTGAGAAAAATAGTTTATCATATATTATTTCTACCTCTGTAACACCTACATTTATTTTTATATAAAGATATTCTAAAAATGATGTATGGAGAAGCACTTCTGGAAAGATGGAGCAAGGATATCCAAAAATGCATTCCTCCATTAAAGCAACAAGAAAACTGGTAAAATGATTGAAATCAACTTTTTCAGCACTATGAAAATGAACTAAAAGCTTGCCACAATTTAAAGATCATTTATTCAATAGAAACTTGGTCAGAAAAGGGAGTTCTGTGGATTTAAAATTTTCCCTATCTTATCCCCCTCTCTCTAGCTTTCTCAAAGATTGGGAGGGGGCTGTTTTTCAGCAATCCCAGAGAACTGTCTCTACGTAACTTGTCTTTAGCTTGCTTACCAGGTGCCAGGACAACATTAGCAATGGGTAGTTGCATAACATCATGCCTACCTAGGGTGGAAAGGAACAAAAAGTGCATGCAGACGCCCTCTGAACATTCCTCCCATTCTTCTCTTTTCTAAGAAGGTGATGTGATTTTTATTGTAGGAGACTGCGATTGCAAAGGAACAGTGCCAGGACAGAAGTGTTGTCCTTAACTCCAGAGGTTTTCCACCTTGAGTAATATCTGGCCCCTCTCCATTAAAGATAGACCTGGACTCACACCCTTTTCAGAGGAATCCATCACTAGCTGAGCTCTCCAACACTCCTTCCTTCCAGGGGGAAAAGAAGACATTTGAAGTTTGACGTTATTTAAAAGGACAACAAATTTTTTTACAAAGCATCCTGGATAAACAGATATATGAACCAAACAAAGAATTTAAAACAGGCAAATACAATACATCCCTCAGAGGGATGAGGATCGGGGCAGATACTTAAGTCTGGTTAGCTCAATGTTCTTTCCAAGGAGCTTTTGCCATGCCTTCAACCATTTTAAGAGTGTGGGAAGCCAAAATCTGCCATCAAGATGGCCTTGCAGCTTGTGTTGGATATGTGACTCAGTGGTAGATAATGAGATGTAAGAAGTCTATTGCAGATTTCTGAGGAAGTGTTTGTCTGCCAGATAAATGTCTTGCTTCTTCTCTTCCTTCTCTTTGTCCTCCCTTCTTCCCGCTACCAGCTGCAAGATGGCTGGCGGGTGTTCACCATCTAGACTCCATGAAGAAAAGACGTGGAAAGAAGAGACCTTGACACTAACACTTGGAACTGCCAATAATCACTTACTTCTGTAGCTCTTGCTATTTGTGAAAGGTAAGCAGTTTAATTTGCTTAAGCCCCTAGCAATGAGATTTTTCTGTTACTCATATGTATAAGTAATTCCCAAATGATGCAGACAGGAAATCGGACATTTGAAACAAAAAGCAGTCATTTATACAATTCACTGGAAATATTTAGCATGAAAAATAAAACTTGAATAAAGAACTCAATAGAGGGGTTAAAAAGTTCAGTGGGGACAATGGAAATAAATAGGAGAGGTTGAAAAGGAGGTCCAGAAACTTTCTCAAAAGTCATCAGAAAAGGATATAGAAGGACCATGTGACAAAATTTAAGAATTATGGAAAATAGTAGTAGCATTAGGGTCTGAATAAAAGATATTTCAGATGGCAAGACAAGCAATAAATAGAAAGAAATAGTTGAAAAAGTAATGAGTAAGACTTACTCAAACTAAGGAAAAATATTCGTGCAATGAACTGACAAGATCCACGCAGTGTGAAACAAAATAAGTAAATGAGAACTTATACATCTGCAGATTATGATGGAATGTAAGAACATCTAAGTCTAAGAGAAAAATTCTGATAGCTTCCAGAGATTAAAAGCAGATTGCCTCCATGTTGATAAGAAGAATTTCATTGCTATCAGGTGGTGCAATAGCAATATTGGATAATGGAATTCTATTTTTAGGGTATTGAATAAAAGATATCTGAATCTAGATTTTTTTCCAGCTGAATTATTTAAATGCCTGAAAAAAAATTCTCACATGTAAGTGCTTCAGAAGATATACCACATAAGGATCGTTTTTGAAAGTACTCTAGAATAAGAGTCAGAAAACCATGGGCCATAGGCCAAAACTGGTCCACCGCATGTTTTTGTAAATAATGTTTTATTGGAACACAGCTCTGCCCAGTCCTGGATGTCGTATCTGTGGATTCCTTCCAGCCATAATGGCTTAGTTGAGTGGTTGCAACAGAGGCTGTACAATCCATAGGCCCAAGCTATTTGCTATTTGGTCTTTTACTGAAAAAGTTTGTCAACTCTTGCTCTAGGACAAAGGATGCAAGCAAGAAGAGAAACAGATCTAGGCAACTTCAAGATAAGGGAAGTTAGAATGATTAACTAAACAGTAAAGTTCACTTAATAGCAAAGGATGAGTAAACAGTAAAGTTCACTGTTTAAATAGTAAAGGATAAAAGCAAGCTAAAGCATATCTCAAACAATCCAGAACTAAACTATTTTATGTGATGATCACATTTTCATGGGAAAGTCAGAGAAGGCAAGTTTATGCTCAAGTGTCACTCATTCAGGCAGCACGGTAGTGTGGCAGGGGGTGGGTGTCCTCAGGTTTGGTCAGGACACTGATGTTGCATGTAAGAGGGCATCATTTCTATTACCAATGCATCTTAGATAATCAAGGCCTGAATTTTGGCTCTCATGTTACTACCTTACTTGCTGAAGCATGGAGTGAGGCCAGAACTTGTATGTGCTGCCACACCATGAGTCTGAGATGCTGGTGGGGTGGGGCGGTCCAGGGGCATGTGTGAGCATATATCTAGCAGGGTTGTTGCCTGTTAGGGCACTAGAAAATTCTCCTCACCAATCTATCTATCTATCTATCTATCTATTTATTTATTTATTTATTTTTAAAAGATTTTATTTATTTATTTGACAGACAGAGATCACAAGTAGGCAGAGAGGCAGGCAGAGAGAGAGTAGGAAGCAGGCTCCCCGCTGAGTAGAGAGCCTGATGTGGAGCTCGATCCCAGGGCCCTGGGATCATCACCTGAGCCAAGGCAGAGGCTTTAATCCACTGGATCACCTAGGTGCCCCCTCCTCACCAATTTAAAATGATTCTTTTCTTGAGGAAGTGTTGTCTTTCTCTAACTCATACAAATTTTCCCTCTGAGTTAGCAGTTGTCATTTAAAAAGGGGACATTTTAGCTATGAATAGGCTTAAAAATAATAGGAGAAAGTAATCAGATATATATTATCAGTAAATTAGTGGTAACCACCAGGAGTATAGAAATAGACCAGCAGAATAGTCTATCCTGGGGGTGCCCGGGTGGCTCAGTGGGTTAAGCCTTGGCCTTAGCCTCAGATTATGGTCTCAGGGTCTTGGGATGGAGCCCTCCATTGGGCTCTCTGCTCAGCGGAAAGCCTGCTTCCTCCTACATTTTTCTGCCTGCCTCTCTGCCTACTTATGATCTCTCTCTGCCAAATAAATAAATAAAATCTTTAAAAAAATAGTCTATCCATCCAATGGAAGGTAGGAAAAACAGAGGTGAATAAGAAAACATGATAGTACAATAGTCTGTAAGAAATAAACTCCAGTGTTTATTGTAATTACAGTGTGATAGCAATTACAATAAATATAAATGCATAAAACTGATCCAAAGACATAGTTGCTCAGATCAGATTTCAAAATGGTAATTGTTAGGCAAGAGAATCAAATGACCATATTTCCATGGAAATACAGACATGACATGGTAGTTGTCAAGTGATAGTTATTACTGTGCTTTTTCTGTATTGAGTTAATTATTCAGAATCAAAGCCATATCTGATATCCTGGAGTCAGAGGTGGGCATCCTAAGGTTTTACTTTCCAATTAATGATCTGTTCCAGGAGTGACTCTGCTTAGTAAAGTCTTACTCTGACAGTGAAAAGAAAGAAAACTTCTAAGATAATTCCTAAGAGAGCTTTTTACATAGAAAAGCTTCTGCTTTACTAAAAATAAAACTTAATGAAACAATACTTAGGGTGCCTGAGTGGCTCAGTCAGTTAAGTGTCTAACTCTTGATCTCAGCTCAGGTCTTGATCTCAGGGTTGTTAGTTCAAGCCCTGCATTGGGCTCCTGCTGGGTGTGGAACCTGTATTAAAACAAAACAATACTAAGTATCATAATTTTGAAAATTTTGATTAACTTGCTTGGAGCCAAATTTTGCAGAAAAGAGCTGTCAGGGGCAATATAAAGGATGAATAAAATGTGTATAGAGTCTCAGAGAAATTAACAATATCTCGTATTTTGCTTAAAAGTTGACTAGTTCATTACGAAGAACAGAGAAACTATAATTCAGTGAATTTTTTATTACATGACCACTTGTTTAAAGTATTGGTAGATTTCTTCAATAAACTTGATTCTGTCTTATTTAACTTTAGGTCATTAAGTTGCAAACTACTGTATATGATGTAGTTTTGTTACAGATAGTAGGAACCAAAAACCTCACCTGTTTCAATGATTAAAAGCCATATTAAAAAAAAATGAGAATCCACAATAGGTAATATGTGATTGAAGAATAATTACTAAATTTCACTAACAAGAAGCACCTGGTTCCAAAAATCCATTTTAGTGCCAAAATGTAAAGTCATATAAAGGACACATTTGACTTTTTGGAGCTGGTGAAACAAAAGTCATTCTAAGCCATACTTATTGAGATTGATCACCACTTTTGTCCTTCACAATGTTGTCTAATATCTAAGAATGTTTACACTGCAGAATTGCAAAATTTCCACTGCTTTGCTCCACCTGGACTGGTGAGAGAATGATTAACACTCAGGGAATAGTCACATTATACTAGTCACCATCTTAGTGTCTTGTTCATCTTTGATTTTTTTTTTTTAAGATTTTATTTTTATTTGTTTATTTAACAGAGGGAGAGAGAAAGAGAGCAAGCACAAGCAGGGGGAGCAGCAGGCAGAGGGAGAGGGAGAAGCAGGCTCCCCTTGGAGCAGGGAATCTGATGCGGGACTTGATCCCAGGACCCCGGGATTATGACCTGAGCTAAAGACAGATGCTTAATAACTGAGCCACTCAGTTGTCCCCATCTACAAATGTTTTCTACAGTAAAATAATTAAACTTCCAAATATTCCAATGTCATGAAAATTTATAGCTAGAGAAATGGGGAAAATTAGTTTTGTGACTTTACAAAGGACATTCAACTAGAAGCCAGATCAAGATATTCTTTTTGGTTGATGCACTAAAAATCACAAAAGAAAGACATATTCTCTGTGATCACTTGGAGGAAGTTGGAAGATAAATATGTTAACCTCGGCTCCATAGTCAACATCTTGTGACCAACAGTGAGTTAGACTGAGCCCAGGACAGTGGCAGGACTGGAGAGGAAATAGACAGGCTGGCTGAGGATGGAGTATCTTGTGAGTGAAGCCCTAAGGAAAATGGGGAAGAGGAAAGTGATAACATTTGTTCTATACTAGAATTTAACACTGTTTTCCCAGGACATGGCTGGAAGTCTGTGGTTACCTACAGTATTGCTGAGACTCATTTGAAAAGTTGATGTGCTACACAGTTAGACTGGCTGCAGGTAAGTGACTACAAAATTTCTAACAGCTCTGGCTTCTTAGGCTAAATTTGGATTACCTCTTTCTAGTACACAATATCTGCATGAAGCCAGAGATGAAAACCATCAGAGTGAATTCTATACCTTCTTTCTTTACATACATAAGTTATATATTTTTTTGTCATTTGAAAAATAATTATTGAAAGCCTAGTATATGTCAGGCATTTTGCTTGGAGCCATAGTTATCTCTGGTTAGAACAAAGTCCCTTTATTCAAGGAGTTAACAGTTTAGTGTGAAGATAGGGAAATAAATAGGTAATCACAATATGGCATATGGTTTTAGGATGTTTGGGAAGCCCATAGGAGTGTTGCTTGACCCAATTTCAGACATCAAGTACAGCTGCTTGAAAAAAGTGCAGTTGTTAGCCGAAAGCCAAAGCATACAAAGATTAGTCGGGTAAAGGCCAGTGGGGGTAGGGAGTGGTATAGAAGTGTATTCTAGGCAGAGAAAACTGCCCGTGCAAAGTTCAGTGGTTAGAAATATTGCGATTTATAAGGAATTCATTATAATTCAGGAATAGAGTAGACGGTTGGAGGAAAGGGAGAAAAGAGATGACCTCATTAAGATCTACTGTAATCCATGATAGGGAGTCTGAACTTCATGACACAAGCTCCAGAAGCCACTGGAGGATTTAGCTAGGGTTAGGTTTGTGCCTTAAGAAGATCAGTTTGGAAGCAGTTTGAAGAATGACCTAGAAAAAAGAAATCTAGGGGGTACCAGGAGAGAAATTGGGATACTATAGTGTAAGCCAGGTAAGAAGTGGTGGTGGTGAATTCAGATAAACAGCTGAGAGAATGGAGAAATGAGAGGGAGGTGGGACGACTGGAAATGATGAGTAATCGGACATAAGGAAAGAAAGAAGTTAAAGCTGATTGCCAGAGTTTGTGATTCGGGCAAATGGTGGATGACGATATTCTTTGCAGACAGGGAAAATCAAAAGGAGCCTATAATCTCTCATGAGAGGTTTTAAATAGCATGATATGCTTGCCATTGTGTCTGACCTGCCTTCTGTTTCAAGGATTCTTACTGTTCCTCCTTCCCATTCCTCTGTTTGGTTCTCATTTCAAGACTTCCCCCTTTATTTGTCTATTTTCTCTGTCTCTCATTGGGATGTTTTGTCTTTACTTCATCAAAGGCTACGACTGGTCAAAACGTTTTTTGTTGCGGGGTGCCTGGGTGGCTCAGTTGGTTAAGTGTCCGAGTCTTGGTTTTGGCTCAGGTCATGATCTTGGGGTCATGAGATTGAGTGCTTTGGTGGGCTCCATACTCAGCAGTGAATCGGCTAAAGATTCTCTCCCTGTCTCTCTGCTCCTCCCCCTGCTCATGCTCTCTCTCAAATAAAAAATAAATCTTAAAAGAAAAACCCCCAAAACCTTCTTTGTTTTTGTTAGCCCCAACTCGTAAGTTTTCAGATGCCCCAGCAGCATGAGGCAACTATTACCAATTACTCTCTCTCTCATCTCTACTTTGAATTTGTATTTTTAATCCACTTAGGACTTTGAGATACTTAGCAATAAGTGTCTTCATATTGAACTCTTCATTGTCATTATGCATAAGTTTGTTGGAAGTTTGTTTTTAGGCCTATTGCGAAAGATTAACATGAGCTACACTAAACCACAAATGCTCTTACTATTTCTTGTGATAGAGATGAAGCCTTAAAGACTGAAAACTTAGGGATAGTAATGACCTAATTACCAACTCTCTTATTTTGGTCGTTTCCTTATTTCTACTATATCACAAATCACCACAAATATAGTGGCTTCAAACAATATAAGTCTATTATTTTATAGTTTGGTAGGTTAGAAGTCTGACAAGAGTCCTAACTGGGCTTAAAATCAGGGTGTTGGTAGGGAGGTTCTTTTCTCAAGGGCTCTAAGAAAGAATCCTTTTTAAAATTATTATTAAGAAGTATTTTTAACCTTTTCCAGCTTCTGGAGGTCACCTATATTTCTTGACTCATGACCCCTTTATTCTAACTTCAAATCCGTCATTGGTGGATGGAGTCCATTGCATTACTCTGACCTCTTCTACTCTTCCCTTTTCAAATTTTTACAGACCCTCATGTTTACATCATCCTACCTAGAGAGTCCATGATAACTTCCCTATTTCAAAGTCAGTTTAAGAATTGGTAACCTTAATTCCATTTGCAACTTTAATTCACATTTGCCATGTTACATTAACATATTCACAGATTCTGGGGATTAGAATTTGGACATCTTTGAGTGGGTGAGGGGATCATTATTCTGCCCACTGCACTTATGAAATCCGATTAAGCAGTATTTTAATTGTCAAGGTTTTTTCTCTGTTTTTCAAATTTAATCAAATCAAGGTCATTAATAATTTTCATGTGGCAAAGTACAATGGAGAATTCTCAGTTCTCCACTTGACCTAAGAGCACCTTTGATTTATGAATGATTTACTTCTCCTTAATGCCCATTCTTCTACTAGCTTCCAGGACATTACATCCTTACCACTTTCCCTCTGTCTGATGGACTACTTCTCTGTCTCCCTTGCTGGGTGTTCCCATTTCTCTGAGCACATAATGATAGAGTGCCTCAAAGAGTTCTTTGTCCACTGCTTTTCAACATTTATACTCACTTGCTTGGCAACCTCATGGACTCTTAAGGCTTTAATATCACTCAGAAGCTGACAGCTTTCGTACTCGGATTGCTGTGCCTAGACCTTTCAAATTCCAGACTTGTGTATTCAGCTGTTTCCTCTACATCTTTACTTGAAGTCTAATAAACATTTCAAAATCAACATACTCATAACTGAACTCCCACTCTTCCCATCGAAATCTGTCCCACTGTGGTTTGCTCTATCTGTTGAAGTTAACTATATCATTCCAGGACCTTAGGACAAAAATATTTTAGTTGCTACTGAAATTTTCCTTTCCTTCACACCCCATATCCCTTCTGTTATAAAATCCTATAGCTGTGCTTTTAAAATATACCCAGAATTCTTCACTTCTTAACACCTTAACTACTATCACTATGATGTGTAAACTATTTTCAGGACCTCACCAGATACATGACATTGGTGAAGGTTGTCTTGCAATAAGAAACACCACATTCAGAAGCATGATATATAAAAATTGAGGAACCTGCTATTTCATATGCAGGCAGTAACTTAATACTTTTATTGTATGCTTTATATACTATATAGATTCCGGGATGAATGCACTATCAAGCACAAATTTTCTTCAGTTCCATTTTCTAAGATGTTTCATTCTTTAAGAAGAAAAGAAAGTCATCTGACTTTAAAAATTATAGCAGCATTTCAAATTGCTTTCCATGATTGGCCCAATACAAAAATGTTCTGAATATGTTTTTGGTTAAGGTAAATCTAGAAATGCTTGGATTTGGATTATACTCACTTCAATCTTTATCAGACTATAGTAACACTTATCTCTGATGGAATGAAAAAGAACTTAGAGTATTATATCCTGATTATGTAGGGAGGCAGACACCAACTCAAAAATATTTTATGCATTCCTTTATATACTTCCTGAATACCTGATAGTTCCTGACCAGAGTAATAACATTAGGTTAAATTTGATACACTGAAATAATTTTTAATTACAGCCAAGACTGCTTTTAATGGGAGCAGTCTTAAAATGAAGGAGAAAAGTAAAATTTGCAGCCCAAGTAGAGATTATGTCAAACTTCCTGTATTAACCAATATGGTGATTTTGCATTAGTATCTTGAGTGTTTCTTTACTACTAAAAAGGTTTGGATTTCGAGATGTTGGTTCTGATTAATTTCTTCCTTCCTGCTGCACCCTCTTGAGGATGTTTATTTGAGATAAATATTCCAGAAAAAAATTTCTTTGCTATTCTTTAGCTATATTTTGAAAAGTTTTCTTCATGGTGTTTATTTTTTAAACAGAGATATTAAAAACTAATTGCTATGGCACATTGAACTCTAGAACTTCCCAAACCAACCCAATGTTTCTTAGAATATTGATGAGAACACACTGATTCCAACGGTGGTTCTAAACTATCTTTCATCTCTTAGAGATCCATCAAAGGAGAGAAAGAAGATGACTTGGGGCCTCTGAAATAAAACACCACTAAGAAAACTTCTGGGAATAAAAAAAAAACAATAAACAAACAAACAAATAAATGCAAAGTATGGAAGATCCTTATATTTAGGAAAATGCATTTGAAAGAACAATTAGGAAGGAGAGAGAAAAGGACTCCTCTGAGGCACACCAGTTACTATTCCTCCATTTTAGAATACTCTGTGTACCAAGCAATATAGGTCTGATGGACCCACAGAAAAGACAGGAATTAGGACCTCTGCTCTTATGTTTATACATCCCAGTGGTCATCCTGCTGACTTAGCACAAGCTACAATATCCCCTCTTAATTTGGGATCTAATTCTCCAACTCAAGAGCATCCTTGGAGGCCTACTTGGCATTGAAGACAGAGGAACTGCTCAGCCAGTTTTAGCATCTCCATAAAATAGGTGACAATAATTTTCTCAATACTTAAGTAAAGTAGGAGGTAGAATTTCTAAAAGATGCTTTCCATAGCTTCTCTCAACTCATCTTTTAAAATACTAATGGTGTGGCTCCTAATTGCCTTCTGGCACATATTTGTCCTACGGTTGATCCTTTGGTGAACATAGACATTATGTGTGATTGATATCCCTGGAAGTAAACTAATTACTGGTTTTACAACCTTGGGCACATTAGATAATTTTTTTCTCAGTCTTGTTATATATACTATGAGGGGGGGTTGATAGTAATACCTGCCTCATAAGATTGTTGACTGGATTGAATTAGTACCCTCAAATAAATGCTGGTCAATATCATTGGGATGAGCAGTTCAAATTTTAAAATTGACAATTTTTCTTGGGTTCAAGCCTACCCTAAAATAAGAATGAGGCACTTTAAGGGAAGTGGCCTATTTTAATCCTCAGAGTTCTAAAGAAAACTGAATTGAAAAAATTTGCCAATATTGAAATAAATTGTGTAGTAAGAAGGGGCCCTGATGACCAGAGGTAGATGCTTGAGACTTTGGTAGGGTAATCACAGTATTTTTACATAGAAGAGTAAGTTCTGAAGCTCAAAACCCTAGACTTAATTTTGTTTAAGTCTGTCAAACAATACTGATGTCTAAGAGCTTGGAATTTTTAATTTCCAGGAACTATCTAAAAAGCAGATAATGTTATTTTGAATCTGTACTTCTATTACTAATTGGCAATTGGGATAGACTGTGTGTTTATTACAAAATACAATGTTGTTGATGACCATAAAATCAACAAACAAACAACACAATTATCTGCCATTTTGATTGTTCATGGCAATTAAAAACAAGCTTTTGCTTGGATTCCCATGAATCTAAATTTCTTTAGAAATTTCCAGGTTGCTCTCACCTCACTGCCCAAGGAGTATGTGCCCAGGGAAAAGAAACTGTAGTCAAGCTTGTTTAAACTGATTCAATACAAAAGATTATTAAGTACCTTCTATATTCAAAGTCAGTGCCAAGGACTGAGAAGAAATATTAAGAAAAGACAAATACAGAGGCAAATAGATTCAATAACAAAATATGGTTCAGGGCTGCAAGAAATTTAGTCAATACAGTGCATAATATAATAATGTGACTTACTATTATAACAATGTGTTACACTTGATGGTCAATGATGCTAGTGGATATAAGATAATCTGTTAACTTTTTCTTTAAGCAGGCTCCACGTCTAGCATAGGAACTCAACTTGGGGCTTGAACTCACACCCTGAGATCAAGACCTGAGTTGAGATCAAGAGTTGAGACCTAGCTGACTCAGCTACCCAGGCATCCATCTATTAAGTTGTTTTTTAAAGCACTATTCACATAAGGATGGATTTACTGTCTTTGGACATTTCCTCCAACTTAAAATTCTCTGAAATCCCAAGGAACTTTATCTTTTCTTTATCTTTATCTTTTCCTCATCTAACTTTATATGTCCTTACTTGACTTATAAGATAGAATAGTTATTGCTACATCAATATCTGATATCAGAATAATTATAAACATTCTCAGCTAAAGCACTTACTGTGTAACCTGGAGTAGAGCTTCTAATCATTTCATGTGTCAGTTTCCTTCTATTTAAAATGGAAGCTAAAGACAGTACTTATCTCACAGAAGTATGAGGATTGAAGGTGTTAACAACACATAAATATGCTTAAGAAAGTGTCTTTATAATGCACATCACTCATTATATTAGATTGAATTAAAATTGAAAAGTATTTTTGTCATTCTTTTTTGAATCACATTTAACACTAAATATAATCATACATTTAACTAACATAAACTGACATAAACCATTCCACAAAATAGTGCGCACATTATCTTGACACACTAAATGAATGGATACTGGAGAAGAGTGCAAGAAAGATTCTTAAAATTTGCTATCACTACATGTATGATCATTGATTTTAACTTTATTTTCATGCACAACTTGAAAACCTGCCTACAACAGAACAATTAGAAATTACAATTAAGATACAAGTTATTCTTTTGAATATAAAGGATGAACTTAGTGATACCTACGTGACCAAAACAAATAATGGACTAATATATAGCTAATATCATAGTGTCAAAGTGATTAGAAGAGCTGAACTTAGAGGTCACCTGAGGCAGGGAATTAGACTCGGACCTTACCAACCACGAGAGCAGAAGTTGAAGCCTCTCTGGAAGCAGCTTCCATAGTGAGGTGTGAACAAGGAAAACAACAACAACAAATACTTACAAAGATGTGAGATAATGAGGAAGTTTATATATTTCTGTTTAGTTCCTTGTATGGGAAGGAACTCTCTGAGTAACTTGCAATCATGTTTCTGCCACATATGTGTGAAGTTTACATTTATACAAACTGCATTACATAGAAATCACTGAGCTAAGAAGTATAGCATAAAAAAATGCTCAGCTAGCCTGAGAGTGGCTGGCAGAAGTAAATACATACCCTTTTGAATAGGTCCACCCTACGCTCAGGCTGCACAAGATTGTCACAGATAGAGCCCCTCATAATCCCAAATTCAAAAGATACAAGGAAGATCTACTTATGGTTAGTGTCAATAGACACACAAACAGTAGGATCAGATGCCTAAGGTCTTTAGATATAAGAATTATTAGAAGAGGGGTGCCCAGGTGGCTCCGTTGGTTAAACGACTGCCTTCAGATCCTAGAGTCCCAGGATCCAGTCCCACATCGGGCTTCCTGCTTGGTGGAGAGTCTGCTTCTCCCATGACCTTATCCCCTCTTGTGCACTCTCTCTCTCTCATATAAATAAATAAGGTCTTTAAAATTGTATTTAAAAAAAGAATTATTAGTAGGCACTATGAAATATGTATGTTACAGGATATATAAAAATGAATCAAAATTGTTACAAAAGAGAGCATTAGGAATAAAAAGTATGTTGAAAATAAACAAAATTGAAATTGCAGAAATGAAAAAAAGCTATTAAAAATATAATGGAGATGTTAAATAGACATAGCTGAAGAGTGAATTAAGTAAATAGAAAAGCAGATCAGAGGAAATGAGCCAGAGGCAAAACGAAGTGTTAAAAAGACAAAGAGATAGGAAAGAGAGTTTGAGCAATATGGCAGATATTACAAAAAGACCAAACATACCCTAATAGGACCTCCAGACAGAGAATTGAGAGAATGAATGAGAAGGATTCAATGAATATTGAGAGCCTTCTCTGTGAAAGTATTATTCTAGGTCCCTGGGATACATCAATAAACAAAGCCAATAGTATTTACACTCATGTTTTTTACATTCTAGCATAGAGAACATAAAATTAAATATATTTCTATTGATATAATACTTACATACATAATAGAATACATTAAATAGCATGCTACAAAAGAAATAAAGAATAAAGTAGGATAAGGTATAGGGCATATGTGAGGTGTGTGGGGAGTGGGGATAAGGTTGAAATTTACAATAGTGTAGAAAGAGTTAGGCTTTGTTTGAGAAAATGACATTTGAGCCAAGATTTGAAGGAGGTCGGGAATTAGTCATTCAGATTCCTTGGGGGACTTTTCTATTTTGATAGTTCAAACGGCCTAAGATAAGAGTCTACCTGGGTGTTAAAGGACTTTGTTTATTGTTGCCATAGCTCAATGAATATTAACTAGGATATAATAGCTGATCAAAGAATATTTACAAAATCAATGAATGTTGTATATATATTCTTACTTATTTCTATTGTAGAGGATATCTTCTCCTTTTTTCTTACTGAACTTTATCTCAATAATCTGTGCAGATTTGCTTTGAGGATTATTATGATGTCAGTGCCATATCATCAATGCGATGTATGTAGGCAAGGTACAGGTGTAGGGGGATTTTTGTGGTGGAAACACACAGAAGTTCTTTTTCTAATGGTTTCTAATACTTTAATAAAATGAGAAGCAAGGCTATTACCAGAAAGTGAAGGAAATGGAAATGGTGTTAGAAGTTTGGAGAGAATAGAAAGTGTAAAATAGTGACCTAGGAGACTGGGAGAGTGAGTTAGAAAGGAAAATATGATGAATTACTAGAAAGTTCTTTTTTAAAATTTAAAATTTAAATTTAAATTTTTTATTTTTTTTAATTTTTTAATTTTTTAATTTTTTTTTTGAGAGAGAGGTGGGAAGGGAGAGAAGGAGAAAGAGAGAGAGGGAATCTTAAGCTGAGCATGGATCCTGATACGGGGATACGGGGCTCAATCTCAAATCCTGGGATCATGGCCTGAGCAGAAATTAAGAATTGGATGTTTAATCTACTGAATGGTCCAGGTGCTCCTGATTACTAGAATGTTCGAAGGAAGATTTGTGGTTAGTACCCAAGTGATATAGTGAGTCATCACATCAGTTACAGGGCATGCAGAGGATTGGATTTATGCAGTACTAGGATTTGGTCAAGCATAAACAAGGGAATATGAGAGAGATAAGAAAGTTATGGCTTATGCAGAAGGGTTGGTATAATGATGGGCCATAGAATTCAAGGTGAAGTGAAGGAAATGAGGACCTGAGGAGGTGAGTTTCAGTTTAAAGGTTGCCAGTGGGGTGAAGGTCAAAAGGGGATGAAAAGAGGTTTTGAGTGGCCTGCTTAAAATTAATATTATAGAGGACTGAAGATATTGGTAAATTTTATTGTGTAACCATGGGTGTGGGTGGCCGAGGTGAGGTGAGGGACTGGATATCTGGAGGAAGGCAGATTAGGAATGAAGAGTCTAGAGTAGGGGGGATAGTATACATTAGTGATTCTCAATCCTGAGTACTTACTAAAATCACCTGGAGGATATTTTAAAAAATGTGAAACCTAGGCTCCATCTCAAGCCAATTACATCAGAATTTGTGGGAGTAGGACTTAAGCACTAAAAGTTCCTCATGAGATTGGTTTGTCGCCCATATTGAGAACCACTAATAGATGTGGAATAGAAAATAATGAAAGTGAGAGAAGACGAGCCAGTAGGTAAAACCTCCAAAGAATGGAGTAAGGGAAGTGATGATGCAGATGTCTGTAAATAAAGCCACTACATACATTTGTAAAACAATATTAGTGCCTAGATGTGAAACATCTTGATTCATCTACAAGAATGCATGAGAAATGTTTGGATTCCCAGGCCCCTAGAAATCACCCAGTTTTTTGAAATGAAGAAAAGAATCCCCTTCTTGGTTTTGTCTTAGAGAATGCTTTTGGTATTTTGATTCTTCTTTAGCAACCCTCGTTGCATTTAATTTTGCAACTGTGATATGTAGAATAAACTGGCTTTCAAAATTAAAATTTTCTAAAAAAAATGCAGAATGGAGGAAAGAACAGCAAAAATGGAATTAAGTATATATTTCTAATGCAGGATATGAATGATCTGGAAGTCCCTTGCTTCCATAACAAACTAGATTAATTTACGTTAAAAAAATCTAATAGTTAATGCTTACCTTGAATACCCTGCTTTAATTATTCAGGGTGCTTTGCTGGTGTTATGGTCTGCTGAGGTAGATTCTCCCTCATAAAACATAGTTTTATGTTAAAAGGGTGAAATCAGCCCATACTGAGTTTAAAATTAAATTTTCTTTTGTCCTTGCAATCTCTCATGATTCAGTTTTGCAATTCTCAGCAAAAGCTAGTGTAGCTACCAGACCCTTTCACAAATGATCATCCTGGGTACTTTTCCTAGTAATGACTTGGTCTTCCATTATATGTGGAAAAGGTAGAACATAAACCTATCTGCTCTCTTCATAGCGTTGCATTGTTGTTATTGTGTGTACATGTTTAAGGATGTTGATCTAAATCATGCATTTTTAAAAAAAGATAATGGAAGTCGACTTTGGATATGTCCTTGTGATTGGCAGACACATTTGAGGGCATAGAGAGGAGCATAGTCCTGTTTTACCTTTACACTCTGAGGAAATTGGGTATTGGATATGCTGTTGTGTTCTACCATTCCTCTAGGTACAGTAAGAAGAGTCAACTTTAAGAGAAGATGGGAAGGCAATGCTGTTTATCTGTAATTTAAGGCCCTACAGCGTTTTCATCACATTGCCTGAGAGCTACATTTGGAGGTTTAATAATTTTCAGTTTTGAATTTTATTATCCTTTAAGAGCTCACAGTTCAAATGTCAATAACACTAGGAATCTATATCATATAACTTTGGAAGGCTGAAGACATCATTTAGCTGAGCACAGAGATGTACAGAAAGAAGAGACAGTTTTTTTCTGGTACGAAGTTAGATCCCGTGTGTAAGGCAGGAGCGGAAGACGGGAGAAAATCAGGTAGAGGTACATAAAGAAGAGTGGTGTGAGCTCTAGAATTATATAAGAGTTTTGCCTTTGCTAGGCTAAGGAGACCATACTTATTTATGAATTTAAAAATTGTTTTTCATGTGTTTAACTGTGGGTGCTGGTGTGGGGACATAAGTTCATATAATAAACAAATTCCTACAAAGGAATGTTTACTCAGTGAATCATCAAGAAGAGAGATTGGTTTCTCTTTAATAAAATGTCAAATGCAGGTGAAATTACCCAAGATGGAAAGTTATAAGAATATGAAACCTTTTTAAAAAATCAGTCTTTAATAAAATAGAATCTAGGTAATGAATAAGGATTTCACATTAGAAGCTATTTAAGAAAGAGACATCAGGAGAGGCTGATAATAAAACTTTACTGGCAGTCATTTTCTGAGAATTCTACTTTGTATAATTAAACCAAGTAAGGAAAAAGAAAGAAAAATAAAATATAATCTGGGATCTCTAGACCTCAGTTCTAATTTAATTGATTCATACTGACAGAAATGCATCCTAAGTCTACATTATTGTAATGGAACTGCCATTTTTTTAATGTTTATTCGAGTTTTGGTATTAGTTTATTCATTGCTTCAAAAAAAACTTCTATTACAAAAATATGAATGTGGTATTTCAAAGTAAAGAGCCAGGGCCTTGATTTTACACATACACACACGTGTGCTCATACATGCTATATATACATATTCATATACACATACCATACATACATATCTAACATACACACTTAAACATTTACAAATACCCACAAGCATGCAAATGTGCACATGTATACTGTATATGCATTTATGCATACATAATATACACTTAGCCCCCCCCCACACATATATTAGGGTGACCTGGATGAGCTTGAGGCTTCAGGAGAGACGAGACATGTGAGACCTTATATCCTTATATCCCATTGCTCCCATCACCCTCCACTAAAAAATTATTTGACTGAGTTGAATGCATAGGGACTTCTGTTTCTTTGACTGAAGAAGGAGAAAAGATGCTGATCTGAGAGCAACTGGGACAAAAAAAGAGGAGAAATGAATATTGGAAGGATAACGTGGTGGCTTGGTACTGTGTCAGTTTAGCTAGGCTGGAACTCTGTTTCCCAGAATTCTCCCCCTGTAGAGTTTAGAGTTAGGGCTGGCTACAAGAGAAACTTGAGAGAGATGCGGGAGCTGGTAGGAAAGAGTAGCTGTTACATTAGAAAGGTTCATGTATGATAACAGCTTCTGTTCACATATCTTGTGGCTTATCTGCTGGTTCACTCTGGGGCATGGGCAGGGACTCTGGCTCTGAAGCATTCCTTCTTCGGTTTCTCCAAGTCCTGGGCCAAGCCTGTACATATAAAAAGTGAAGGATAGAACTTCTCCTCCACCAAGGCCATCAGGGATAGAAGCAGTGATAGAATCCTGTTTGTCCTTGTGTGTTCTCGTGAGGTCTGGTTTGTCATTACTCTTTTCCTCTTAATGTCTAGCTTTTCTCCCAAGGGCTGAGCATTGTGAAAATGAAGCCCAAAGTCTAATTGTAGGGGTGGCTGTATTATGTCATATCATATCATCAATCATATAATATCTTATATATTATTGTGTATATGCAAACTGAGTTCCTAAACTTGACAATTCTCTTATCATTAATTTCCCTCCCTTTCCCACTAGCCACTGTGATCCTTTGACCTTTAATTGACCCTCTGGGAACTTAGGGCAGTTACCAACTCCACTGTTAGCAAAATGGGCAAGAAGGAACAGGGCAAAGCTATTGCTCACCTAGCACACTGACAGCAGAGTCTTGAGGAGCCTCTCTCAACCACATGCTGGCAGGAGACCCTGGGATCACGCCAAAATTTTTGTCATTAGAACTAATATGGTGTCTCCGACAGTGATATCTTTGGTCTTTGATGTTGAGAGTGTATTTTCCCTTATTGAGTATTTTTGTGCCCCCAAATAATTTCTCCTTCTGCTTCTGTTTATAACAATCACCTGTAAGGCTCAAATGCATAGACAGAAGGCACTTGACGAGAGAAGAAAATAGATGTTGCAGAAGTGAAAAAAATCTTCCTTTGGTTAATTTCCATCAGTTGATTCTAATTCTCACTTTATTTACTTTATAGAGAATAAATCTAAGTCCTCTCTTACCAGTTCTCACTCAAAGAGTTTTTTTCTGAGATAATATCCTTGTTTTCCTAGCAGCTCCTCATATAGCCAAATAAAGAGCTCTTTTTCCTGTCTGGCTGCCTTACTGTGAATTTCCCTTGGGGTTGTGTTATGGGTTGAATTGTGTTCCCCTGTCAAATTTATATATTATAATTTTAACTTCTAGTACCTCAAAATATGACCTTATTGGAACCTGGGACTTTTTACAGAAGCAATCAAGTAAAAATAAAGTCATTGGGGTGGGCCCTGATTCAGTATGACTGGTGTTCTTATAAAAGGTGAAATTCGGACACAGAGACACATATAGATGGAAGACAGTGAGAAAGGACATAAGGAGAAGAGGGCCATCCATAAACCAAGGAGTGAGGGCTGGAACAGGACATTTCCTCACAGGCCTCAGATGGAACCAACCCTACCGGCACTTCGATTTCCAACTTTCAACCTCTAAAACTGTGAGACAAGAAATTTCTGCTATTTAAACCATAACTTTGTTATGGCAACCCTAGATAACAATTACAGGTGAGGCTGGCTTCTATATTTGATTCTATGTTACATGAAGTGATGTATAGAAGGAGCTCTGAAGTTGAATTAAGAAAACTTGGTTATTTATAGACTAGGCTTTCCCACTGTCAAATTATATGACTTTATAAGTCATCTAACTTTGCAGATCAAGTATTTCCTCATTTTTGTAATCCTTTATTCTCAGGACTTGATCTTAAACCAAAAGGGTATTCTGACCAGTCTTAACCAAAATGCTTGTAGTTGACATTATTGGGCATCCGAAAGTTCTACCGTGAGTGGAAAGTACCAGTTTATATCTATCATATGGGGGAATTCTTAATTGAGCATCCTTTCGTTCTCAGTAACATTCCAGCTGGATGATAAATTGTATGGTTCCCTTATCCTTTGCCCTTCTCCTAATGCCAGTTTTGTGCAGATATCCATTCTCTCCCCAACTTCAGGGCTGGATCCTGATTGGTTAATGTCAGTTATGTTAATCTCACTCCTTGCTTATGATTGGTTTAAGAACACTTGCTCACATTAATTAGGGAATAGCATTTCTAAGTTGTTATTGGCCCTGGGTAGAACACATGCCCCAATTTGGCCAAATCAGATTAAAAGGTAGGATCTATAGACCTTGACTTAGTGACAGCTTTCTTAGTCAACGCATGAGATAGTATGTTGTCCCATTGTCACTGGCAAGAATAAAATTTCATGCAAAGTGGGTATAACACAGAGGAATGGAAAGAAGCCAGAGTCTTGATTTTAACAAACCTAAAATCTGCCCTAATCTAGATTTCTTAACATATGAAATAATGTATTATTGTTCAAGGTTGGCATTTAAATTACTTATAGCTAAATTCATTGTAAATGAGATAATATTGTATTCATGTGCTATGATTGATGTGACAATTTAACAGAACATGGTGGCTTATAACAATAGGGATTTATCCTCTAATAGTTCTGGAGGCCAGAAGGCCTAAGCCAGTTTCACTAAGCTAAAATCCGTATGTGGGACTCTTTACTTCTGCAGGCTTTAGTGGAAAATCGATTTCCTCCCATTTCTTAGATTCTGGAGGCCTACTGCATTTCTTGACTCCTGAGCTCTTCCTTGCATCAGTTTAACTTGCTGATTCTAACATCACACTTATTTTTGAAGTAAAATGTCTCTGTGCATCTCTTATATGAAGACATTTGTGATTACATTTAGGACTAACCTGAACAATGCAGGAAAGTTTCTCCATCTCAAGAGCCTCAACTTAATTACATCTGCAAAGTTCCTTTTGTCATTTAAGGTAACGTATTCATGGGTTCTAGGTGTTAGGATATGAACAACTTTGAGGGACATTAATTCAGTCTACTACATGATACTTTTGACTTCAAAGCAGACTGACAGAGATTCTGGAATGATAAAATAGGTGAGACAGGATGTTGACTAAAATTTTTTTTATTGTCTTGGAATTTCAACTGAGGTCATAAAACTGAAAAAGATAAGTACACTCACATCTTAAAGAGATGCCAAAATTGGGGTGCCTGCTTGGCTCGGTCAGTTAAATATCTGACTCTTAATTGTGGCTCAGACTGTGATCTCAGGGTCATTGAGACTGAGATCCGTTGTCAGGCTCCATGCTCAGCATTGGAGTCTGTTTGAGATACTCTCTCTCCCTCTCCCTCTGCCCTTCCCCCTGCTCACACATGCACCTTCTCTCTCTAAATAAATAAATAAAAGTAATTTTAAAAAGTCTTTAAAGAGATGCCAAACACATCAATAACTAAATTACCAAAAGAAAACAAAACTTATCTAGGAATTATCAACCCAATTGCCAATTTCTATTAGAGAAGAACACAGATTTTTTTTTAAATTTTTAATTTTTTATAAACATATATTTTTATCCCCAGGGGCACAGGTCTGTGAATCGCCAGGTTTACACACTTCACAGCACTCACCATAGCACATACCCTCCCCAATGTCCATAATCCCACCCCCTTCTCCCAAACCCCCTCCCCCCAGCAACCCTCAGTTTGTTTTGTGAGATTAAGTCACTTATGGTTTGTCTCCCTCCCAATCCCATCTTGAGAAGAACACAAACTTTAAAGAGTGATTAGAAAGAGAAGTTAAAATAGGTATGCCACTGAATTAATTAAAAGTACTATGGCATTTTCTGTTCCCTCCTAAATGAGTAAGTAAGAATGGGATTTGGACACTTACCTCAAGCCAAATAGTGGGTCTCCAAGAGCCAGAGGTACCAGGAATTTGGAAAGTGTAGACTCCTATTTCCTGGCTGGACACTTACGTAGCTTCAGAAACTTAAGTTTGTCCAGTATTCCCACCAAACTGAAGTCTGGCAGGAAAAATCTTCAGAGACATTGACATGTCCCTTAGAGCAGAGGCATACATAAACAAAGAAACTGGTACATGCTTCCTGTCTGCTTTCAGCCTGGAGAACTCTTAAGCCATGAAGCTCTCTGGAACATCTTGCAGTAGCAGGAGGAGTAGAGAAGACAAAGCCTTCACAATAGTTTTCTACCATTTGGTGGGTGAAGAGTACACAATCTTCTGTGGTCCAAGTAGCTGCCATGGAAGGGCACCTATCTCATTGAGCTTTTATCCAAGAAAGAAGCTTCTGTGGAGAGGGAACTCCTGGGTAAGAGGAGGCAGGATCTGAGGACAGTTGGAATCAGTCAATGGGAGATGCATCACTGCTATAGGCTGGAGGTCCCGAAGAGGACACACATGTGTCTCATGAGGGCATCTGCTAAGGAAAATTATAATTTGTCTATTACAATAAGATATCCTATACCCCTGACATATGAAATATCATAGTCTCCCCCATCTGCTACTTTCACCCTGGGAGAAGCTGCAGCAAAAGACCAAGGGAAGGGAGGAAACAGACAGTATCACTTTGTCATTGCAGTTACCTCTTTAAATGATCAACTTTGAACTGTAGGGAGGGATGAGGTTTTTTTTTTTTTTTTTTTTTTTTTTTTTTTTTTTTAATTTTTTATTTTTTATAAACATATATTTTTATCCCCAGGGGTACAGGTCTGTGAATCACCAGGTTTACACACTTCACAGCACTCACCAAATCACATACCCTCCCCAATGTCCATAATCCCACCCCCTTCTCCCAAACCCCCTCCCCCCGGCAACCCTCAGTTTGTTTTGTGAGATTAAGAGTCACTTGAAGTGAAAGTCATATCAAAGTCCTAATTTAGACCAGACAGGATTTTTTATGAAGGTGAATCACAGTTACTTAAATGAAATTGTGTTTGAAAGAGACTGGATAGGAATGGGGTATACCTTGGAGCAGTGAAGGGAGCAACAGACAAGACTGGTTAGCAATGGCTGGAGAAAAAAAAGTAAAGAAGTTTACTCCTTTTGACAAACTGCTATATAGGTAAGAATGGGTCAAGGAAAAAAGAATGAAAGTGTGACTCTGACAGCCAAACAGAATAGTAGATCCAAAGTATAACTAAGTATATTTTGAAGGTAAGAGAATGCCCAACATTAGAATAAACTTCTAGGTCTCTTAAAAACAAAGCAAATAATAATCCAAGCCAAACCACAACCAATCTGACCAATTTTTTTTTCATTGAAAATTTGAATAACTTGGTTATGTATTGACAGTTTGCAACTTGAAACTCCATCAAAAATTGTTTTTGTAATTTTTGAAAAAACTTTAGGTTTTTGTAATTAAATGTAGAATGGCATTTCTGAATTAGGGGGGAGGTCAAATTCCACACTTTTTTTTCTTACCCCAGTACGTGACTCAAAAGAAGAGGTATTCATAGAAGTGAGAGCAAGAATACCGAATGAATACTGTGCATGGCATTTTCCTATTCATTTTATTTAACAGAAATGTTAAAATAAGTCTTTCATGTGACACATTAGGTAACAGCAACCTAGAAGATCTTTTTTTCACAGCTGGCTTTTACTGTGCCATTTCCTTTCATTTCCTATAAACGTGTTTGGCCCACAGACCTCCCATTAGTTTTAAAGGGACTCAGTGTCTAAATATATACGAGAACATGAAAATGTGTCCTACTAAGGAAAAAGCTCTACTGCCTCATGCAATAGTGCTTCAGGGGAATCCTGAAAGATTGGCCATTAATTCCACTTCCTGTCGCAGTCAGTGATTAGATAAGGAAATAACAGTGTTAGAATGAATCAGTCACACAGGAGACATTAATTAAACCACCAACTTTAGAAAATAATATAAGATTTTTTTTCTTCTTAAATTTAAGTGTAAAGAATTGAGGTGAAGGAGAATATTTTGTTCAAATGCCAAGGTGAAGCAGAGCTGACATATTAAATGATGAAGACTGTATATCTGTTAAAAATACAAATGTGAACTGAGGGTTGCTGGGGGGAGGGGGATTGGGAGAAGGGGATGGGGTTATGGACTTTGGGGAGGGTATGTGCTTTGGTGAGTGCTGTGAAGTGTGTAAACCTGGCGATTCACAGACCTCCTGTACCCCTGGGGATAAAAATATATTATATGTTTATAAAAAATAAATAATTAAAAATTAAAAAAAAATACAAATGTGTACGTTAATTTGTTCAACTAATGATTTTATGACCACCGCTAGGCACAGTTGTGGATGTCAGATATGTGAGCAAAATGTACAACATAGTTTGTATTCATGTATTTTACTTTCTAAAGTGCAGAGATAGGTAATATGCATAATAAATTTTATGTATATGTAAGCTTAATGTACGTGCACACTCAATGATGAGTTCTATGCAGTACATGTAACCAGGACGTGGAGGGCAGGAAAAAGAAAACTATTTTAAATAGGATAGTCCTGGAATTCCTCATCAATTAAGGAACTGAATAAATGCAGAAAGTGAAGAAAATAGACATGGCAATTACTGGTAGAAGAGGTTTCTAGGCAGAAGGGGAAGCAAGTAGTCTTGTTTGGTAGTTCCTAGAGACTAGGATGGCTGGAGGAGACAAAGAAGGAAAGTGGGAATAGATGAGGACAGAGAGGTTGCAGGATGTAGATTACATGAGACCTTAGAGACTGTTAAAAGGAACGAAGCTTTTCCTCTGAGTGGAATGAAAGCCACTGGAAGATTCTGAGTAGTTCCATGATGTGAATTTCACACTAGTTTTGAAAGGATCTCCAGTTTCTGGGTTGAAGATAGACTATCTATGAAAAGAAGATCAGGTAGGGGGCTGTGGCAACAATCCTAATGAAAGAGGATAATGGCTCTAGGCAGGGTGGTAGTGGCTAGAATCATGAGAAGTAGACATGTTTTGAAGATAAGTCCAATAAGATTTGCTAATGCATTGGACATGGAATCAGAAATAGAAAAGACCTAAGAATGACTCCAAGATTTTTGGTCTGAGGAACAGGAAGGATGGAAGTGCTCTTTATTGAAGCTGGGCAGGCAGTGAGTGGGAGGGGCAGGTTAAAAGGAAGTTCTGCTTTGGGTCTGTTAGGTTCAAGAAGTCTATTAGACATTCATGTGGATTTGTCTAGCAGAGAGCTGAAATATGAATCTGGAATTCTGGAGAGAGATCTTGGTTATTAATATAAATTTGGGAACCAGAGCATATGTATATACATCCTGGAAGTGTGTGGGGATAAAAATTGAATCATAAGGGACTATGCATGAACCAGAAATGATAAGAAATAAACAACAAGGGGCGCCTGGGTGGCTCAGCGGGTTAAAGCCTTTGCCTTCAGCTCAGGTCACGATCCCAGGGTTCTGGGATAGAGCCCCACATCAGGCTCTCTGCTCCACAGGGACCCTGCTTCCTCCTCTCTCTCTCTGCCTGCCTCTCTGCCTACTTGTGATCTCTGTCTGTCAAGTAAATAAATAAAATCTTAAAAAAAAATAAATAGACAGCAAAGCTGGAGAAAAATCAGAAGACTATGTTATTCCAGAAATCAAAGGATGGAAGATTTCCAAGGGAGCATGGCTGACTGGTTAAGTTGTTGAGTAGTGATTTGATCAAAGAGAAGTTGGTTGGTGTCTTTGGTAAGAGGAGTTTTGGTGGAGTGCTGGTAGAGGGTAAAACCCTCCTTGTAGTTTAGTGGGTTCCAAAAATGGGGATAATCTGGATATAGCAGGTATAAGAAAATGAGAAAGGAGTTTTGGAGGACTATAGATGCAATTACATGAAGAATAGCTGGAAGGAGATGTGAGGTCAAGGAGAGATTATTTTTAATGGTTTTTAGGTGGTAGCAATTATAGCAGTTTTTGTTTGTTCACTGGTGGGAATGTCACAGTGGCAAATAGAAAATTAATGATAGAAGAAAGAGAGACAGAGGCTTTGCTGAACTGATGATTTTGTGTGGGCAAGAGGCAGTGGGATCCAGTGAATAAGAGGAATTGCCTTTAGACAGGAGCAGGGATAACCCATCTGAAGTAATGGGTGCGAAGGCAGACCACGTGGGCGCAGATGCTGGTACAGGAATAAATGGTGTGGGTGTCTCTGAAAATTCTTTCCTGTTTAATTTCTCAGTGGAAGAGGAAACACATTCTTCAAATGAGAGTTGGGGGAGACCACTAGGGGAGATTTGAAAGAGAGGAGATGGTGGCATGTAGACTTCCAGAAGGCTGCAAGAGTGAGTGGGCTAGAGAAATCTAGGAGGCTAACTGGTCTGCACTAAGGGCTGACCACTTGCTTGCTGTTCTCTAACCTGGCACATGGAAGACCGTTATACCATTTCTATTGGATCATTTAAAGTGAAGCCAGTCAGCATTGTTTTATGCTTCCTCAGCTGACATTCAGTACATGGGGACAGGCACAGTATGAGGAAAATACTGCTGTTGTCAGGTGTGGAGTTTTGCCAGATCTAAGAAGCAGATCTAAGCCAGGGAGGCTGGAATTGTGGGCTATAGGGCAGGTGGGGAAGTGGACATGAAGGAGAAGGAGAGTATAACGTGAGTTGCATTCATTAAACCCTAGGAGTTTTGGCTCAGGGAGTGTTGGCTATAGGTGTAATGGTTTAGGAGTGTGATACTTGGTACTGGTCACAACAAGGTGTACTCTAAAGGCTAGGAGGATGTCATTGGAAGAGAGGAGGATGAGGGACTGAGAAGCAAGGCAGAACGTTGGAATGTTCATATGCATTGATACTAACATCGCTAAAGCCTATATCAGAGTTGTGTTGGAGAAACAGGCAGAAGGTGTTCTGGTAGAAGTGAGGCAGAAGCTAAAAACTTCAAGAACTCAGAGAGAGTAATAGGATGATCCACTAAAACAAAACAAAAAAAACAAACCAAAACAAAACAGTGATGTGAATACATATCTAAGAACATCCAATGAAGTCTTGCCTGAAAGAGTGAAAAACAAACAAACAAAACAAAACAAAACAAACAAAAAAACAACACAACAATTTAAATATATATTTTTTCTTTTTAGAGAGAAAGAGAGCATGCCTGTGTGCGTGAGCAGGGGTGAGCAGGGCAGAGGGAGAGGGAGAGAGAATCTTAAGCAGGCTCCACACCGAGTGAGAATCCCAACATGGGGCTCAATGTGGGGCTCGATCTCATGACCCTGAGATCATGACCTGAGCTGAAATCAATAGTTGATGCTTAACGGACTGAGCCACATGAGCACCCTTAAACATCTTTCAATAAGTGAATAATTAAGTAAATTATGGTTTATCTATACAACAAATGCTCTGCAGCCTCAGAAAAATAAGGCTAATAAACATCTACTGACCAGGAAATACATTTATGATATATTATTTAGTGAAGAGATTTTCACATATTAATTGTAAGTGAGAGATTATCATGTGTTAATATGAATGGTAACATTTATTTTAAAAGTTAAAAAGCTGTGGTATATACAGAGATGGGTGTATGCACAGGGAGAGAAGTACCCAATAGAAATTTTCAGGGGCTGGAGCTAAGGACGCTCTTAGGTCAGAAGGAACTTTTCATTTCTTTGGTAAACTTTTTCTTTAGGTAACTTTTCATTTCTTTTGGTAGCCATATAAGTGTCTTTAACTTTTTTCTTGAAAAATATAACACGCACATACAAGTGAACAAACCGTGAAGTAGAAATTGATGAGATCCCAAGCCAGCATTAGTGAGACCACCACTTGGATCAAGAAATACAAAACTGCCAGCACCCCAGAGGTGTACCCCAGAGGGAGTACATGCCTACTTCCTATTTCCTCCTACTTCCTCCTCCTTTCTGTTCCGAAGTTAAAAACTATCCTGACTTGTAGTCACCACAGTCTCATTTTTCTTTAGAGGTTATCACCATAGCATGGATTTTTCTATACTGTGTCCTGCCTATTTGTGAACTTTATATAGATAGATTAACCCAATGTGAATTCTATTGTGCTGATTTCTTTTATTCAATATTATATCTATAAAATCCATCCATATTGCCATGTAGAGTTTTTATTATCCCCTCTGCCTCCGCCTATTTATTTATTTATTTATTTTGGTGAGGACACTTAAGTCCTCATTTAATTAGCAAATTACAAGTATATAATACATATAATACATATACAGTTAATCGTATAATCAACTGTAGTCACCATGTTGTTTACTAGACCCTCAGATCTTACTTATCCTAGAACTGAAAGGTAGCAGTTTATTTTTATACTGTATTCTATGTATAAATGCAGCACAACTCATCTTGCCATCCTACTATTAATGGGCTTTTGGTTTATTTCCAGTTGTGGTCTGTCGTGAGTAACACTGTTATAAATTCTTGTACATAGTTCTTGGTGCCCACATGCATACATTTCTGCTGAGCACACTTCTAGCAGCAGACTTGCTGAGTAACAGTGGTTGTGTGGTTACAGATTAAGTAGACGATGACAAAATGTTTGACTCCCACCAGCAATAGAGTCCCTTTTGCTTCAGAGTCTTTTCAGCATTTGGTATTGTCATTTAAACTTCTTTCCCAAGATGTGTTAATGGCAGCGTAGGGATATTGTTTTATGGTTTTAATTTTTATTTCCATCATTTTCGGTGAGGTGGTTTTCTGGCTCTTTGAACAACCTCTGATTCAAACTGCCTATTCAAACTCAAGAGCATTTTTACCATTGGATCTTCTGACTCTTTTTTGATTTTTTGGAAGTTTTTTTTTTTTTTTTAATATAAACTCAAGATGTGCATCTTCTTTCAGCTCTATGTTTTGCCAATACTTTTTCTCATTCTGTGGTTTGCTTTTTTATTCTATTAACAGTGACATTTGACAAAGAACTTTAATATGGTCAGTTTTATCAATATTTTCTGTGTAGATCAAGCTTTTTGTGTCCTGTTTAAGAAGTCTTGTCCTACTTTAAGGATACAAAGATAGTCTCTTTTATTATTTTTTAGAAAGTTTCCAGTCTTTTGTCCTTTGACTAACTAATCTAACTAATTGACTAACTACCTAACTAATTTGACTAACTAATCTACCTGCAATTGACTTTTGCGTTTGGTATGAGGTAAGGGTCCAGTTTCATTTTTGTCCTTGTAGATATCCATATATCTATCTAATTGTTCCAGCATCATTTTTGGAAAAAAGTCTTCTTTCTCCACTGCTCTGCAGTGCCATATCTACAGCAAATCACATGTTCATTTCTTTATGAGTTTATTTCTCAGATTTCCATTACATTCTTTTGAGCTTTTTCTACTCTCAGGATGCTAGTCCTTAGTGTCTTCATTACTATACCTTTATAGCCACAACTAATATTCAGTGCAGCAAATATTTTCCACCCATTTCTTTTTCCTTAAGAATGCCTTGGTTAAGCTTAGCCCTTTCCATTTGTACCTTTCCATATATATCTTAGTACTGGCTTATCAAGTGCCACTTACACAGACACACAACATTTGAATTTTTATTAGGATCATATCAAAACTATAGATCAAATTGGGGGGATGTGACATCTTTGCAACATTGAGCCTTGAACTGATATCCCTGATTTCTCCTGTGTTGCTATCTTCTTTGATTTTTCATTTATTGAGGACTTCTTTGATTTCTTTCCATAAAATTTAATAGTTTTATACATTGAGAGCCACCCCGTTTATTTTTAAGGTTTATGATGTTAACTTTTTAAAAAAAATTTATTTAACAGACAGAGATTAAAAGTAGGCAGAGAGGCCTCTCTGCCTGCTTGTGGTCTCTGTGTGTCAAATAAATTAATGAAATCTTTAGGAAAAAAAAAAAACTCCTCGCTTCTATAGTTAAAAAAAAATAAGTAAATAAAAGTAGGCAAAGAGGCAAGCAGAGAAGGGTGGGGGAGGAGCATGCTCCTTGTTGAGCAGAGAGCCCAATGTGGGGCTCAATCCCAGGACCCTAAGATCATGACCTGAACCGAAGACAGAGGCTTTAACCCACTGAGCCATCCAGGTACATCTATGATGTTAACTTAACCCACATACGATCTGCAGTCAGTGTCATGGTATGCCACCCCCAACTACCATCCCAGCTCCTCCTTCAGGGTAGGGAGCACTTGTTACCTTTTATGCTGGGAATATAGAAATTCCTGGTGCTCTGCTGAGTCTCCTTGGAACTTGCCCTACATTCTATGGTTGTGTGATAGAAGAGATTAAAAGCCAAAATTGCAGCTGTTTCTCTCTGTGTTAGTTAACTACTGCTGTGTAACAAATAAGCCCCAAACATAGTGTTTTAAAAGAACATTTATATTCTCACAGGTTCTGTGGATCAACAAAAGCTTAGGTGGGTCCTCTGGCTTTCAAACTCTCACAGGTCTGTACTCATTTAAGCCTCGGATGGGAAAGATCCACTATAGGCTGACTCACAGATTGTTGGAAAGATTCAGTGCCTTGTTGGTTGTTGCATTAAAGCTTAAGTTTCTCATAAGTTGCTGGCCCAAGACTACACTCAATTCCTTGTTATGTGAGTCTTTCCATAGGGCAGCTCACAACAAGATAGCTGGCTTCATCCAAGTGAATAAAGAGAGAGAGAGTGCCAGCCAGAGAAGCCTGCTAGCAAGACAGAAGCCCTGGTCTTTGGTGACTGATCTTAGAAGTGAGAACCCATCGTTACTTTATTTTGTTTATAAGCAAGTCACTTGATTCAGACCACACTCAAGGATGGTCAAGGATTCCAGGAGGCAGGGATTGTTAAGCATAATTGCATAAGCCTCTTAACATACCATCAGTTTCTGCTTTTTGGAAAATTATGTATAATATTTGTATTATTTCTTCCTATGTATTTCAAGTTATTTGGAACAGGAGGATTTACTTTTAATGTTTTTAAATTGTGGGATGACAAGAAGATCTAAAAAATTTTTTAAAAAGATTTTATTTATTTCTTTGACAGACAGAGATCACAAGTAGGCAGAGAGGCAGGCAGAGAAAGAAAAGGAAGCAGGCTCCCAAAGAGAAGGAAGCAGGCTCCCTGCTGAGTGGAGAGCCTGATATGGGGCTCAATCCCAGGACCTTGGGATCATGACCTGAACTGAAGGCAGAGGCTTTAACCCACTGAGCCACCCAGGCACCCCAAGATCTAACAATTTTAAGTATCTTTACCCCTAATATGAGAGCAGCCAGCTACATAAACCAATTAATAACAAAATCAGAGAACTACATTGACAATAATATAATAATAGTAGGGGACTTTAACACCCCCCCCCGAAATGGACAGATCATCCAAGCAAAAGATCAACAAGGAAATAAAGGCCTTAAATGACACACTGGACCAGATGGACATCACAGATATATTCAGAATATTTCATCCCAAAGCAACAGAATACACATTCTTCTCTAGTGCACATGGAACATTCTCCAGAATAGATCACATCCTGGGTCACAAATCAGGTCTCAACTGGTACCAAAAGATTGGGATCATTCCCTGCATATTTTCAGACCATAATGCACTGAAGCTAGAACTCAGTCACAAGAGGAAAGTTGGAAAGAACTCAAGTACATGAGGGCTAAAGAGCATCCTACTAAAGCATGAATGGGTCAACCAGGAAATTAAAGAAGAATTGAAAAAAATCATGGAAACAAATGATAATGAGAACACAACTGTTCAAAAATCTGTGGGACACAGCAAAGGCAGTCCTGAGAGGAAAATATATAGCGATACAAGCATTTCTCAAGAAACAAGAAAGGTCTCAACCTAACCCTACACCTAAAGGTCTCAACCTAACCCTACACCTAAAGGAGCTGGAGAAAGAACAATAAAGAAAGCCTAAACCCAGCAGGAGAAGAGAAATAATAAAGATCACAGCAGAAATCAATGAAATAGAAACAAACAAACACAATAGGACAAATCAAGGAAACTAGGAGCTGGTTCTTTGAAAGAATTAGTAAGATTTATAGGCCCCTGGCCAGACTTATCAAAAAGAAAAGAGAAAGGTACCAAATAAATAAAAGCATGAATAAAAGAGATCATGACCAACACCAAAGAAATACAAACAGTTATATGAACATATTATGACCTATATATGCCAGCAAATTTGACAATCTGGAAGAAATGGATGCATTCCTAGAGACCTATAAACTACCAAAACTGAACCAGGAAGAAATAGAAAACCTGAACAGACCATAACCAGTAAGGAGATTAAAAGTTATCAAAAACCTCCAAACAAACAAGAGCCCAGGGCCAGATGGCTTCCCAGGGGAATTCTACCAAACATTTAAAGAAGAATTAATACCTATTCTCCTGAAAGTCTTCCGAAAATAGAAATGAAAGGAAAACTTCCAAACTTATTTTATGAGGCCAGCATTACCGCGAGCCCCAAACCAGAGAAACACCCCCTCAAAAAAGAGAATTATAGACCAATATCTTTGATGAACACAGATGTGAAAATTCTCCCCCAAAATACTAGCCAATAGGATATAACAGTACATTAAAAGGATTATTCATCACGGTCAAGTGGGATTTATTCCACGGCTGCAAGTTTGGTTCAAGAATACGTAAATAAAAGAAAGAACGAGATCTGTATGATATTCTCAATAGATGCTGAAAAAGCATTTGACAAAGTACAGCATCCTTTCTTGATCAAAATTCTTCAAAGTGTAGTGATAGAGAGTACATACCTCAATATCATCAAAGCCATCTATGAAAAACCCACCGTGAATATCATTTTCAATGGAGAAAAACTGAGAGCTTTTCCACTAAGGTCGGGAACATGGCAGGGATGCCCATTATCACCACTGTGACTCAACATAGTACTAGAAGTCCTGGCCTCAGCAATCAGACAACAAAAAGAAATTAAAAGCATCCAAATTGGCAAAGAAGAAGTCAAACTATCACTCTTTGCAGATGATATGATACTTTATGTGGGAAACCCAAAAGACTCCACTCCAAATCTGCTAGAAGTTGTACAGGAATTCAATAAAGTGTCAGAATATAACATCAATGCACAGAATTCAGTTGCATTTCCATACACCAACACCAACAACAAGACAGAAGAAAAAGAAAGTAAGGAGTTGATCCCATTTATAATTGTACCACAAACCATAAGATACATAGGAATAAACCTAACCAAAGAGGCAAAGAATCTGTACTCGGAAAACTATAAAGTACTCATGAAAGAAATGGAGGAAGACAAAAAGAAATGGAAAAATGTTCCATGCTCCTGGATTGGAAGAACAAATATTGTGAAAATGTCTATACTACCTAAAGCAATCTACAAGTTTAATGCAATCCCTATTAAAATGCCATTCATTTTTCTTCAACAAAATGGAACACATAATCCTAAAATTTATATTGAACCAGAAAATACCTTGAATAGTCAGAGGAATGTTGAAAAAGAAAGTCAAAGTTGGTGGCATCACAATTCCAGACTTCAAGCTCTATTACAAAGCTGTCATCATCAAGACAGTATGGTACTGGCACAAAAATAGACACATAGATCAGTGGAACAGAATAGAGAGCCCAGAAATAGACCCTCAACTCTATGGTCAACTAATCTTTGACAAAGCAGGAAAGAATGTCCAATGGAAAAAAAGACAGCCTCTTCAATAAATGGTGCTGGGAAAATTGGACAGCCACATGCAGAAAAGTGAAACAGGACCATTTCTTTACACCACATACAAAAATAGACTCAAAATGGATGAAGGACCTCAATGTGAGAAAGGAATCCTTCAAAATCCTTGCGGAGAACACAGACAGCAACCTCTTTGTCCTCAGCTGCAGCAACTTCTTCCTAGAAACATCCACAAAGGCAAGGGAAGCGAAGGCAAAAATGAACTATTGGAACTTCAAGATCAAAAGCGTTTGCACAGCAAAACAAAGCAAAACAAAAAACAGTCAAAACCAAAAGACAACTGACAGAATGGGAGAAAGTGTTTGCAAATGAAATATCAGATAAAGGGCTGGTATCCAAAATCTATAAAGAACTTATCAAACTCAGCACCCAAAGAACAAATAATCCAATCAAGAAATGGGCAGAGGACATGAACAGACATTTCTGCAAAGAAGACATCCAGATGGCCAACAGACACATGAAAAAGTGCTCCATATCACTCGGCATCAGGGAAATACATATCAAGACCACAATGAGATACCACCTCACGCCAGTCAGAATGGCTAAAATTAA
>NC_081557.1:165221062-165227345 GCF_022355385.1 Mustela nigripes | reverse complement strand
TGCCCATTTCTTGATTGGATTATTTGTTCTTTGGGCAGAGGACATGAACAGACATTTCTGCAAAGAAGACATCCAGATGGCCAACAGACACATGAAAAAGTGCTCCATATCACTCGGCATCAGGGAAATACATATCAAGACCACAATGAGATACCACCTCACGCCAGTCAGAATGGCTAAAATTAACAAGTCAGGAAATGACAGATGCTGGTGAGGATGAGGAGAAAGGGGAACCCTCCTACACTGTTGGTGGGAAAGCAAGCTGGTGCAGCCACTCTGGAAAACAGCATGGAGGTTCCTCAAAAAGTTGAAAATAGAGCTGCCCTACAGCTCAACAATCACACTACTGGATATTTACCCTAAAGATACAAATGTAGTGATCCGAAGAGGCACATGCACCTGAATGTTTATAACAGCAATGTCCACAATAGCCAAACTATGGAAAGAACCTAGATGTCCATCAATAGATGAATAGATAAAGAAGATGTGGTATGGTCCATCAAAAGAAATGAAACCCTACTATTTGTGACAACATGGATGGAACTAGAGGGTATTATGCTGAGTGAAATAAGTCAGTCAGAGAAAGACAATAATCATATGATCTCCCTGATATGAGAAAGTTGATAGACAGTGTTGGGGGATTGGGGGGTAGGGAAGGAAAAAAATGAAACAAGATGGGATCGGGAGGGAAACAAACCATAAGAAACTCTTAATCTCACAAAACAAACTGAGGTTTGCTGGGGGTAGGGGAGTAGAGAGAGGTTGCTTGGGTTATGGACATTGGGGAGGGTATATGCTATGGTAAGTGCTGTGAAGTGTGTAACCCTACAATTCACAGACCTGTACCCCTGGGGTTAATAATACATTATATGTTAATAAAAAATAAAAAAAAATTGTAGGACGATTTGGATTCAGCCTCTTTAATAGTTAAAGGAATATTATATATTTTTTCTTTTGGTAGTGTTGGTAAGTTCTATTTTCAAGAAACATGATCTATGTACATGTTTAAATTTATTAACTTAAAGTTGTTTATAATATCCTCTTTTGATGTTGATGGCAAATCTGTAAGATGTTTATTTTTTCATTTCTGACACTGTTTATCTGTGGCTTCTTTCATTTTTCCTTAATCAGTCTGGCAAGTATTTTATGAGTTTTTTTATTCTTTTCCAAGAATTATTTATTGGCTACACTGATCTTTATTTTTCTCCTTTGTGTGTGTGTGTGTGTGTTCTTTTCAGTGTTTGCATGATAGATCTTTTTTAATCCTTTTCTTTTTCAAGCTCCTGTAAATTATATTTTAGATCTATCTTTCATAAACAGCATATAATCAAGATTTTTACAAAAATTTGGGTTTAAGTCTATAACCCATTAATTTTTTCTCTCTTATACTTCTTTTACTTCCGTTTGCTAGCTATGAGATTTTTTTAGAAGTCAGGTTTATAGAGGCATAAGTTATATAAGTAAAACTACAATTTTAAATGCAGAGTTTGGTGTGTTTTGAGGAGTGAATATGTTCATATAACTGGCATAATTAAGATGTAGAACACTTCCAGTATGCCCAAAAGATGCCTTGTACGTCATTGCAGTCAATCCCTTCTTTAGACCTTTAGACTCTGGTAACTACTTATCTGATTTCTGTCGCCATGACTGCATTTTTCTGAATCTCATGGACACGGAGTCATATAGTATGTGGCCTTTTGTTTCTGGCATCCCTCATTTACCATAATGCTTTCAAGGTTCACCCATACTGGTGCCTGTGTGGCTCAGTTGGTTAAGTGTTTGCTTTTGGCTCAGGTCATGATCACAGGTCCCCATTGGGCTCCCTGCTTAGGGGAGAGCCAGCTTCTCCCTTTTCCTCTGCCTGCTGCTCTCCCTGCTTGTGCTCTCTCTCTGTGTGTAAAATAAATGGATAAATAAAATCTTTTGAAAAAAGATTCATCCATATTTTTGCCTTTATCAAGAATTACTTCTTTTTCATTGCTGAATAGTATTGCTTTGTGTTGATATATCACAATGTTTTTTATCCTTTTTTGACAGATGGACATTTTTTTTTTTTTTTTTTTGGTCAGTTCTGGGTATAATGAATAAAGCAGCTATAAAGATAAGTATCTAGATCATCTGTTGGCATGTTCTTATAGTAACCTTAGGTAAATACCTATAGCTAGAATTTGCACATCATACAGAAGGATAAGTTCTGTTATATAAGAAAATGGCAAACTGTGTTCCAAGAACAATACCATTTGCAATCTCATTAGCAGGGTATGAGAATTTCAGTTGCTCTGCATACTTGGAATTATTTGGTATTGTCATTTATTTTTTTTAAATTTTTAAACAAATATCATAGATGTATAGTTTCTACCTCATTGTGGTTTTAATTTGCCTTTCCCCAGTGAGTACGTACCCTTTACAGCTAAGTCCCTGGAAGAGAGAGTTGCATCTGCTCGGTGCCACTAGTGTCCTCTGTTCGACCAGCCAGCTATGCCGTGACACATATGCCACAGGGCCTCCCGGAGGATCCAATAGGACACACATCAAGCGCTAGGACACATAACGGTGCTAGAGAGATGCTCCCCAAGCTGGGATAATGGGGCATGGACAACACTGTTACACCTACACTTTTTTATTTGATTCTCTGACAGGATCAGCATTTCCGTTTTACAGATGAGGAAGTTGAGGCTCTTCAACTTTGTATAATTTGCCCAAACCGATAGACTGGTAAGCAGAGGTGCCAGAATTCAGCTCAGGTTTTTGTGGTTCCAAAGCTCATTCTTGAAATGACCCTAAAATATACAGCCGATAACTATCCCTTCGGGGTTCTTTGCTCCAGACTGAATAACATCTTTTTTTTAAATCCTTATTTTTCAAAACTTTCATCAAATTCAAGGTTTTACTGGATTTTTTTTTTTCTCCCCAAACTACCTATTTCACTCTGGTTTCTACACTACAGTGTTGAATAATTAAATCCAAATTTGCTCCTTGGGTGACAATTACTGTCACCATCATGTCAAGCTGTTCTGATTGGGCCTATTGACTCTGACTAAATGGAACACGGGACTGTAGGCAGGGGTTGGTACAGGCTGTTATGATGTAGCTTAATGCACCCCAAGGGTTCATGGATGGGTAAGCTGCACCTAAACAAGCCAACTACACTTTATGGCCTGTCTTTTCTAAAAGAGGCACTGAATGTGTTTATTTCAATAATGCACATTCTGTAATAATTTAACGTTTAGTACTCACGAGTTGCTGTTCGACCTTTAGTGTTCTAAACAACACGATACGATTTAGAGGGTTGTTGTTATAGATGGTTAATCCATAATAGTGCAAATTAATAGTTGTGGTCAATATGTGGTTATGATCACTGCCCATTACAATTTAAACCTGAGTTTGGAGTTATATTAAAAATATGGGGATTTTTTAATAGTACCTTTTCTATTTCATACCACAAGTAATTAGCCTTACTGTTTTTAACAAAAGTTTCACAGTCATATTATATGGTACCTGTTGAGATATCTCGCTATCCTTTAACAATGTGTCCAGAATGAATCACTTTTAATGAACTTTATCTAATCATACAGAGACAGTATCTTGGGAGGGAGGGAGTAGAGATAGTTTGTAACATCAGCATATTTTGGCACATATTATTGGCAGGAGATAAAGTTGCACTTACTGAATTTTAAACTGGGAGGCTTATGCAAATGCTAAACTGGGTAGGACAGACACGTTTAAACATAAGTCTGATTATTTAGTTAGCTCTTACAGTATAGAGGGCAAGGCTGAGAATATAACCGAGAGGGAGTAACATTTAAAATTTTTAGTTTGCTGTTCTTTTTTTTTTTGCCTTCCAAGACTTCCAACCTAATTTACCTGAGTATCTAACTGCTTGGTGGATGGCATGGGTAGGCAGGCAGAGATTATAATTTGTTAAGAAAGAAAGCCAGGAGAAAGGAAGAAAACCAAGAATATGTTCAGCCTTTATTATTCCATCATATGATCACGTAGCAGGATATCAGGGCTAGATTTCTGCCTCAAGAGAGACTTTTCCAGTTTTCTGGATATCCTTCATCAGTAGACCCACAACCAAGTAAGACGGACTTAGCTTATCAAGCTCTCCTGTGGTATAGTGGAGATATAACAGCCTGCCATTTAGGATTGGCTGGAGTTCTGAAGAAAATGTTACTGACGAAGAGAATAAAAACCTTCCTTTTTTCCTATTCCAAGAAACTTTTGAAGAAGAAATGTATGAAATTATTGAATACCTTCTATGTGTTTGACTGTTGTTAAAGTATTTATATGTATATAGATATGTATTAACTCATTCTGTCCTCACAATGACACTGTGAGGTAAATTGTTATTTTCCACAGTTTGGGGACTGGGGCACAGAGCTAGTCAACAACTCATCTGAGATCACATGTCTAATGAGTAGCAGAGCAGCCCTGGGCTATCTTGCTCCACCAGTTCCAGAGACGATGGGTTAGTGAGGATGATGTGGTAGGAAAAAAGGCAGGCAGCTTTTGTCCCTACTACCTATTTAGTATGAGGACATCACCTCTGAGCCTCATAACACACCAATTTCAGGAATGGCCAAAGCAATGTAGCCACAGAAAGAAGAGAGAGATGTTCCGGTATGACCTTCCTGAGCTGCCTTTGGTGGCCTACAGGAGAAGCTAAACTGAGAGCCAGTAAGTAGCCCAGCAGGTGATTTTGCATACACAGTCCACACCAGGCTCATGGACTGGAAGGGGGTGGTGACTATCATGTGGAGATCTTTGGCCCCTAGGAGCAGAGAACGGACAGGGTTAACCAGGATATAGTATTAGGTGCTGGCCAAGCCAGGAGACTCAAACAGGAGTCCTGCTGACATAGAGTGGGACTCTGCAGCACAGCCGCAGGACAAACAGCACCCAGGAGCCAAGGGTGTTGCCATGGAGACCTGGGGAAGCAGAGTAGAGTGCATTAAAGACTCTGACTCTTTATTTCCCCTGAGGACTCAAAAGCCTATTCCCCACTCCTACCACCATGCACTGCATGTCATGACAGGGAGAAGTACAGGGGAGTGGGACTAGCTCAGGGACCAAATGATTTGTTTGAAAAGTCTGAATGTGTCCACAGGGGAAGTTGGCACAATTGGATGAGACTAAGTTTTAACTTAATTAAGTAAATGTGTTGATGAGTGGGGAGGGGTCTATAACAGAGGGCCAGATGAAGTAGAAAACTATAAAGAACTTTCATTCTCTCCTCGCATCCGAGTTAAAGTGCGAGTGAAATCTTATAAACCTGCTGCAAAATAAGGCTGATCAGAAAAGAAAAGAAATAAATGTGTTTTTTTAATCAACCCTCTGGGCAAAGGGAAATGCACCCATAAAATAATCAAAACAATTCACAGAAGGACATGGAATTCCAGAAAGAGGACAACAAGATAATGACAACCTTATTGATGGTAGCCAGTTGTTTTAGAACCTAATTTGACAAAGAAGAATTTGCAAGACATTTAATGTCAATGCTCCCTCACTGTGACAGAAATGTATAGGGTTGTAAAGAAAAGAAAAGAAACAAATACCCAGATACTGTGAGTAGGATGGAAAAAATAAATTATAGGGAGAGAATAATAATTTCAATTTCAGTAGATTGTACCAAGGCCACCCACACCTTTATTTGTCAGACTGTACTCTTTTTCCTCCCCACTGCACTTCTGGGCCACAGGGTGGTGGGCAGAGAGAGAATAGTCGCCTCTACCTTCTTCCACAGCACTTAGCGACCTTATCTCGTTTCACATTTGCCTGTCTGCACCCACTGCTCCACTTTGTTCAAGCCCTCGTTTGCTTCTACTTGGGCCATTGTGAAGGTTTCATAATTGCATTTACCTCCTATAATCTCTCTTCCTTCGATCCATCCTAGATGACTTGGCCAGATTCATTTAATGGAAGCATGGTTTTATCATTTTGCTCTCCAGCATGATATCTACAGAAATCCCTTCAAAGAGCTCTCATTTGCTGGGGGCATCACGTTACCTGATTTCAAGCTTCATTACAAAGCTGTGATCACCAAGACAGCATGGTGCTGGCATAAAAACAGACACATAGACCAGTGGAACAGAGTAGAGAGCCCAGATATGGGCCCTCAACTCTATGGTCAATTAATCTTTGACAAAACAGGAAAAAATATACAGTGGAAAAAAGTCTTGTCAATAAATGGTGCTGGGAAAACTGGACAGCTATAAGTAGAAGAATAAAACTCGACCATTCTCTTACACCATACACAAAGATAAACTCAAAATGGATAATA
>NC_081557.1:165209343-165220662 GCF_022355385.1 Mustela nigripes | reverse complement strand
GGGAGGTGAATCATGAGAGACTATGGACTCTGAAAAACAATCTGAGGGGTTTGAAGTGGCGGGGGGTGAGAGGTTGGGGTACCAGGTGGTGGGTATTATAGAGGGCATGGATTGCATGGAGCACTGGGTGTGGTGAAAAAATAATGAATACTGTTTTTCTAAAAATAAATTAATTAATTTAGAAAAAAAAAAGACAAGAACTCTCATTTGGTGACTGAATTGGGTAAAAACTCTTTTCACCAGCATGCAAGGTGCTTCCCAAGACCACACCAACTCTGTTACCGAAGTCCCAGTGTTCCTTCCCTTGGAAGTGTTATAGTCACTATGGGGACCTGTTCCTTTGCTCCTAGAGGATCTATAGCTTTGATGGTTCAGTAATTCTAGGCACATAGATCAACAAACAGGTGGAGGATGAAAAAGAATTGAAGAATATAACCATGTGATCAGGCTAAGTGAAAGCAAGTGGGACCTCAGAAAAAGTATCATGTTATTAGAGAGGAGATCTCTTAGGATTCCTAGAAGAGGCCTAGTTAAGACTCTAGCTTGTTTGAAGGCCACGGAAATGCAAAGGATCTAGTGAAATGGAAGGTATGCTATTCAGTTTCTACTTATGGTAATAGAAATGGGAATATTGGGTTGTGAGTACATTTTGGCAAACACACACTTCCCCTACCTTTGATATCCTTGACCTTGATCCCTTTTTGGGTCCTATCAGAGATTGATCTTTATCTTTCTACCTATTATCTATCTATCTATCTATCTATCTATCTATCTATCTATCATCTACTTATCTATCATCTATCATCATCTGTCATCTGTTTGTATCTAACTATTTCTTATAAGTTTTACTGAAGTATAATTTGTATGCAATAAAATTTATCAGTACCGGCTGTATATTTCAATGAGCTTTCATAAATGAACTCAACCAGATAATTACCAACACAATCATGAGAGAGCATTTCCATCACCTCCAAAACTGCCTTCTTGCCTCTTTGCATATAATCTCCTTTCTGATCCCTCTCCCCACAATCACAAATCAGCATCCTATCTCTCTAATTTTATCTTTTCTTGAATTTTATATACATGGAATTGTATTGTATACATTCTTTTATGTGGGTTTTTTTTTTAACTTAACATAATGCATTTGGGACCAGAGAACCCATTTTTATATAAATCAGTAGCATCTGAACTGTGAAAAACCAAGAACTTTGGACTCAGAAGGCAATGATTTTATTCCTAGATTTGATGCTTACTATCTGTATGGCTATGGGCAAGTTAACTAACTTCTTTGAGCAATAACCTCTTAACCATTAAAATGCGGGCAAATATTGACTTCATACTATTGTTTTGAGAATTAATGTTATCATAAAATTATTTACTCTATTAATAAGTAAAAAGCCAAGAAAATACTACATGGCTGACATATTTTTGGCCTTCAAAATGACAGTCAGCATTATTAACAGTAGCAGAAACTGCTTGCTGTGCTCCAGTATCTGATCTTCCTAGGGTGACCACATGTCCCAGGTTATGTGTGCAGTCCTGGCATAACTAATAATGGTGACTTCGTGCAAGTCAATAGAGTTTCAGTTTGGATGATAAATTACATGATCATTCTAGGTCTCCCCTTCTTCCTCAGTAATGAAATTCCCCAATTTTGATTGGTATATGGCTAACCAGAATACCTATTATTTTTATGACTTCCTTTGTAACCCAGGGGTTAGTTGACTAAATTTTGGTCAATGACATGTAAGTGAAACTGTTGGGAAACTTTGGGGAAGTTTTTTGTTTTTTTAAATTCCTGGTGTTATTTATTTACTTATTCCTGATGTTACTTACTTATTTACTTTCATTTCTCTATTTTGATATAATTTTGAACCTCGAGATTTTAAGAGTAGTACAAAGAATTCCTGTGTAGTATGCCCAGAATCCCAAATGTTAGCATGTACCACATCCTTTCTCTCACACTCTCTCTCTAACACTTATTACTGTCCATTGTTTCGCTTGTAGCTATCTAAGGGAGTGTGATGTGGTATCTCAGGGTGGTTTTGATTGCATTTTCCTGATAGCTAATGATGTTGCTCATCTTTTCTCCTATTTATTGATAAAAGATTGTTTGTTGAATCAAAGGATTTGGATTCAAATCCCTTTCCAGTTTTTAGTTGTATTATTTGTCGCATTATAGTTGAGTTGTAAGAATTCTTTATATATTCTGGATACTAAGCCACTATCATATATCTGATTTGGAAATATTTTCTCCCATTCAGTGGGCTGTGATTTTACTTTCTCGATAGTATACTTTGAAACAAAAGCTTTTAATTTTAATGAAGTACATATCCAATTTGTCTATTTTCCCTTTTTTTAAAATACAGATATAATTTTGACATGTAACATTACATTAGTTTCAGGTGTAAATATAATGACTTGATATTTGTATATATTATAAAATAATCACCACAATAAATCTAGTTAATAGGTATCACCATTGGTAGTTATAAAAGGTTTTTCTTGTGGTAAAACTTTTTAAGATCTTATGAAAAATTTTGAGTGTTCTTATGGGTGAGGGTATGTCTTTCTCTTTCTTTTTACTTGCCCATGTTCACTGTAATGGTAGGGAGGAGAGCACATAGTGACCAGAGCTGGAGTAGCCATCTTGGACCAGATGAATTTGGCAATGGAAATTATTCCAAATGGACCACAAAGTAAAAGGATCTTCTTATATTTTACTTGAGAGAGGAATGAACTTTATTTGTTTTTAAAGCTAGTATTAGCCTACAGTATTTGTTATTCACAGACAAACCTATTTCTAATTAATACATTAATCCTTTCTTACATGCTACTCTCAAATCTTGATACCCTAACTTACCTTGAGCAAAGTGTCTCAAAACCAAGTGCTACTACCTTCTCTCATTCTGTCCTCTTCACCCTGGAACACAGGAATCAGTTAGAAGAAAAGCACACACAAAAAGCTCCACCTAGCTCATTAAGAGTGGTAAAATTTTCCTTTCATGTGTAGTAAGTATCAATAAAGTTTGTAGAGTTACGTTCTGGAAAAAAAAAAAACCAACTAAGTGCTACTAGAAGATAATCTCTCCTTTTGCTGTCTGTGAAATATGGCAAAAGATAAATGTCCTTTATATTTCTGTTCTTCAGATAACTTATTTGCCAGTTTATGGCAATTTTATCTACATCTGTGGGACCCACTTGGTTGAATTAATATTGACGTGGACTCCAAATGCCCTTTTATTTTTCTTATCATGGTGTGGAGCAACACTCAGAGAAATCATCTAATGAAGTTAGGATGAATGGTGAGGGTCTTCTACAAAGGAAGTCCCAGAGTCTCTTTATTTGCCTTCTTTTATTTGCACAGGTGCTCTCTCTTATCTTTCAGCTTGCTAACATTCAGTTTTGTGGCCAAGGTTATTGTCTTTCAAACATATTACTTGTTCTTTATGCCAGTTACCAGAGGCATACAATACATGCTGTATGGTAAGAATCAAAATGTTTATTTAGATATCACTGGGTCTTAGAATTTAAGAGCTGGATGGTATGTTAGCAATCATCTGGTTCAAAGACTTATTGCATATATGTTTTTGTTTTTGTTTGTTTTGTTTTTGTTTTGTTTTGTTTTTAAAGGGGGAAAGGCAGAAGGAGAGGGAGAGAGACTCTTAAGCAAGCTCATGCCCAGAACAGAGCCTGATGTTGGGCTTGACCTCATGACCCTGAGATCATGCCCTGGGCCAAAATTAAGAGTTGGACCCTTAACTGACTGGGTTACTGAGGCACCCCATTGCATATGTGTTTTAACTGTCTTTTTTCTTTTACTGTTTATTACAACCAAAGATTCTTCCATCTTAATAGTATCTTGTCAGTTTGGCGCAAGTTAACTGCAAGAAAAATTTTTTAAGTTGTCAAAATATAATTCATAAGAAGTAAAGAGTAAGCAGAAAATATAATTAAGAGCACTGTGAATGTGAAATCTTAATTCAGAAGACACTTCATCAACAGGCTCATCTAAAGTTGGTGATGAGTTAAGTATGGACTGATAATTGGGGAGGTACAGTGATTGAATACTTGGTTTCTACTTAATTATAGAGGGGACATTAATCTCCATCAAAATAAGTAGTTAAGCTTCATAAAAATGCAGAGAAAGAAACTCCTTCCCAATGGCCCATGACTGTTACCTTAAATATGAGTGTCTATATTCTTGTACGCAGACAGGTTCTCATTCTGTAAAATGTAAGTAGTATAATGAAAAGATTAGAATTGTGTAACAGAGACACCATGACTTCTTCAGCATTTAAGCATGCACAGAGAAGTATGGTCATATTCAATTCATTCATTCATTCATTCATTCATTCAAATGATGTTCATAATGATATTGAACCAAAAACAGGAACAAATAAAGATTCTTTCCTCTTTTTCTCAGCTGTTGGAGATAGTTTGAGAATGAGTCATGGCTAGAATTTTATTTTAATTTATTTTTAAGATTTTATTTATTTATTTGACAGAGAGAGACAAGCAAGAGAGGGAACACAAGCAGGGGGAGTGGGAGAGGGAGAAGGAGGCTTCCCCCTACCCCACCCAGAGCAGGGAGCCCAATGAGGCGCTCAATCCCAGGATCTTAGGATCATGACCTGTGCTGGAGGCAGTCACTTAGCAACTGAGCCACCCAGGCATCCCATGGTTAGAATTTTAAACCAGTTGAAACTTCATAGTCAAAGAGCATGATTTTGTGCAGTTTTGAGAGACTCTATTAAGTAACGGCCTCTTTATTAGTTTCAGCTGGTTCCAAGACGTTGACAAATCAGGTAGGGGATGAAGGGAAGGAATAATCACTCATGCATGTTAACATTGGTGTACTAATTCTGCTGTGAGGATTTGTGTCTTTCCAAATTAGAGGGCCTTCTGGAAAACATTTCTATCATCCTCATGTGTTTGTTTATTCTGTCTTTCAGAGTTAACATTTGTCTTTAGAAAGGGTGTCTCTGTGTGTGTGTATGTGTGTGTGTGTGTGTGTGTGCGTGCTTGTGCGTGTACTTGCTTATTCTGAGTTCATGATTTCTTGATGGAGATTCAAGAGAATAAGCAGTCTCACATCATGTGCCTGCTGCTGGAAGATCTGGAAGGAGAATAGGCTTAGAAGGTCGGTGGAAAATGGACTTTTCTTAATCCAAAATGGACCACCATTTTGTAGGATTTTGAATGCCAGTGGGTAAAATTTTTCATACTGCTGACGCATCCTGCTCCCACTCTCCTGTTAATCTAGGCCTGTGGTTCTTAAACCTAAGCACACCTCAGAATCACCTGGAAATCTTGTTATGCCCCAGGCTGCTGGGCTTCCCTCCAGGTAAGTTCCTAGGTAATGCTGAGCTTCTCTTTTGGGGATCACATTTTGAGAAACACTGATCTAGGCTAAATAATGCAGACATGAAGAAATGACTTTTTGGAGAGAGAAGCCTGAATTTTGGAGAGAGAAGCCTAGGAAAAAATAATCTCTCTTGGTAGAGTGAACGAACTTCTGAAAGATAATTGGTGTTTTATGGGTATTAAATCACTTAAGCAACAGTTTATTTCAAGAGTTGAGGTTTCAGAAGGATGGCATGACTTTTGGGGTCATCCAAATAAATGTACAGAAGCTATTCTTTCTTGAAGGGCAGATCTTGAGAAGAATTTTTTTAAAATATTTTATTTATTTAATTGACAGACAGAGATCACAAGTAGGCAGAGAGAGAGAGAGGAGGAGGAAGCAGACTCCCTGCTGAGCAGAGAACCCTATGTGGGGCTCCATCCTAGGACCCCAGGATCATGACCTAAGCCGAAGGCAGAGGCTTTAACCCACTGAGCCACCTAGGCCCTCTGAGAAGAATATTTTTGAAATGAGTTTCAATTTTTAGACTTGAACATAATGATGCAAGCCATGCAGTGTAGTTGTGTTGTTCTGCTGCTGAAGACCCATACACTGATTTGACTGGCACCATCAAATATATCTGGTGAGACTTGTTTTAATGGAGCCCCCCAGATTCTAGTCCTAGTTATTATTTTTTTTAAGATTTTATTTATTTATTTGACACGCAGAGATTACAAGCAAGCAGAGAGGCAGGCAGAGAGAGAGGGAGGAAGCAGGCTCCCTGATGAGCAGAGAGCCCTATACAGGGCTCGATCCCAGGACTCTGAGATCATGATCTGAGCAGAAGGCAAAGGCTTTAACCCACTGAACCACCCAAGCACCCCTTGTCCCAGTTATTCTAACTTACTATGTTTGGAATGGGGCCAGGAGCATATATATGTATATATTTTAGAAGATTCCCAAATGATTTTGATGGAAAGACCTATAAAGTACTGAAGTAGTGTGTGTAGGCTCATTCAAATAGCTGCATTGGGAGAAAATGCATTCTTTCTAGGATCAACAACTTAATGGAATAACCATAATTAAAAAACTCATAGTTATGTTGAGTCAAATTTAAACCTTTTTAAAACTGCTAATTTCATAGCCAAGTTTCCATTCCAGTTCAGATTTCTTTCTATTTTTTCTTTTAAAGGTTTATGTATTTATTTTAGAGAGAAAGAGTGAGAGAGAGAATGAGCACAAGCGAGCATGGAGGAGAGGTAGAGAGAGAGAGAAGATTTCCAGCAGACTCACCCTTGGGTGAAGAGCCCAATGCAAGGGGGTCCATCTCATGACCCTGAGATCATGACCTGAGCTGAAATCAAGAGTTGGATGCTTAACCAGCTGAGCCACCCAGCTGCCCCCCTAGTTCTGCTTTCCATATAATAAAGTAGAACAATTCTATAAATTCTTCCTATGACAACTTTGCAGTTTTTACTACACCTTTTTTCTGAAGGTTGCCTATCCGTGATTTGGTCAAATGTTCATTTAAAACTTGGCATACAGACTTTCTATATCTATGTTGTATTCCAATTTATTAAAGTTCAATTTTAATTTCTGGAATTCAGAATTGAAAATGGTGCTTCATTTCAATTTAGAAATCTGGCCATTGGACATTTCTTAGTATAACCTGAGTTTCATAGGCTTTTTCTTTTCTTTTTTTTTTTTTTTAAAAAGAACATACAACACTTTTGGATTGTATAAACCTTTCAATCAGCTAATTTTCCCAAATCTTGTGTGTGCATGTGTATATACAGTTTTAAAACCGGAACACAAGGAAGTTGGTAACTCCAAGGTAGGAATCATAATTTCATATATGACATGGGGCTAGCGGGTAAAATATAAATGTGTGATTTAGGCCAGTTGTAAGCAATTGGGAATAATAGAGTCTATAGCAAGATGGAGAGATCATATTCCACCAAAGGGCTTTAAAATTAAAAAAAATTTAAAAACACTGCCATACCAAAGTTGAACACAAATTATTCCAAATCAGAATCTTACCAGGGGGCCAAAGGAAATCATTTCAGCTCCCTTTGTCAGGTCAAAAAGTTGAGAGGCTTGGAAAATGTTTCCATAGATTCTTATGTTGTTGTTGATGTTTTAAAAAGAGATCTTTAGGCATAAGAGTGTCGTTTTACCATCCGCAGTTTTTGAAAACATGCTAATAATTTGAGCTTACTGTCCATAATCAGGGTATGTTGTGCAAGCACATCGTTCTGATGCTCTTTTCCCCAGTTATACAAGTGAGGTTGCTATGTAAAACTAGGAGTTCAAAAGACAGTTTCCATCACAAAGGTTTTTCACAGTAGGCATCAACCTAGAGTCTACTTGAAAATGTTTACATGTTTCCAGCACTTGTGTGCTTATGTTTATTTTTATAATGCATTCCTTCCAACCCATAAAATGAAATTTCTCTTGGGCAAGTGACCTTTTTTATTAATTTGTAGTCTTCCCATAACATATCACAAGCTGTTACATTACAGTGGGCAATTACTATTGTTTGCTTTCTGAATTCTAAATCGATTTGTGAAATCTAAGATAATGGCCTATAAAGCCCCATCTTTACATTAGAATAAAGGTATTCCAACTCTAGAACTTTGCTTCAGCTGTACATCTGCTTCGATTGGCTCCTTCCTCTACACTCTGTGCCGGTCACAGTTGGGATGGGTTCCAGAAAGAGAGAGAGTTCTTCCAGGATGCTTGTTGAAGTGTTCTAACAGCACCTGTCTTCTGGGTTCATGCCACACGTTCTCACCTAACTAGCTGCTATTTTCAGGTTGAATATAGTCTTAAAAAGACTTCTGAGTACATTGTGCTTAAGGCCCTCACCATTATTAACTTAAAAACTCTTTAGTCCTTTTCTTTGAGCTTTAGGGTCTAAAGGTAATGTTTGAGCTTATTAAACTCTTAAATCCTTCTGCTAAAGGAAGGAAACCTTGCTGGGCTAGTTGTTGTAGTAACCATGGCTTTCTAAATTGTGTTTTCTTTTACAAAGCCATTGTCTTCGGCCTAAGAAGCTTAATTCGGGGGAAATGAGACAGGAGTGTCACCAGCTAGAGGAAGCCCAGAGCTTCTATTAGCAGAGCTGCTGATGCACTTTCTTATCTCAGTTGTGGCAGTAATTCCTGCAAGACTGCCTTTGATTTAGGGCAAAGCTCTAGTTCAAACCTTTTTCTTCTTAAGCTGTGGGTATCTGCAGGAGTTTATTTATGTTGGTATGTGCTGTAGGGGATTTGGGACTACATAGATCTTGATGAAATCTGATTTGAAAACCTTAGAAAAACAAGGTGAAAGCAACCTGATGATTTTGTGTACGAGAAGCCAGAAGAAGAGCTCCATGCTGGGCTTTTTTATTCCACTAATCAGTGTAGTAACAGGAGCATGAAAAGTAGTTTTCCAAACTCTCTCCTCCTTAAATTCTCCTTGCACACTTAAAAAAAGGCACAGTTGCCTCAATCACTTTTTTTTTTTTTCCTGCAGTTAAGAACAGATTGTAATAATCTGGATATTTTGGGGAGTATCCTTTATCCTGGAATATTAGACCATGGAGTGAAAACTAAAGAGGGGCCTCTGGGTGGTTGCCTGTAAGACATCTACAATTTGTCTTAATTAAAATTGGAAAAGAGGTACCAGAATATTCATTCTTCTTCATATCATTTAATCTAAATGAGAATCTGTGATTAATATCTCTTGAGAAAGTTGTCATAATTTTTTAATGTGAGTTTGAAGAACCCCAAAAGGGTAGGCATTTAACTAGCAGATTTTACATATAAGCTGTTTGATTTGGCCAGGTTCCCTGCACTGGCTCTGTGCAATTGGAGTGCTGGTCTGAGTTGGAGGCAGCGGTGAGAAGGGGGAAGTGACTGACTGTTAACATAGTCTCAATTTTCTCACTGCCCTGCTATGTGATCTTAGGCAAATCATATAGCTCTCTGGTTTGGAATTATAAAATAATGGGTGTGGAATTAGATTATACCTCATTGAAATTTCTGTAGAGTTGGTGTTACAAATTGCAGATGCTCTACTGAAATTAAAGGTTATCACGAGAAGCATTAAAGAGTATTTCAGCGGGGGCACCTGGGTGGCACTCAGTGGGTTAAGACTCTGCCTTCAGCTCGGGTCATGATCTCAGGGTCCTAGGATCGAATCCTGCATCGGGCTTTCTGCTGGCAGGGAGCCTGCTTCCTCCTCTCTCTCTCTCTGCCTGCCTCTCTGCCTACTTGTGGTCTTTCTCTGTCAAATAAATAAATAAAATCTTAAAAAAAAAAAAGAAAAGAAAAGAGTATTTCAGGGGCACCTGGGTGGCTCAGTTGGTTAAGCAGCTGCCTTCAGCTCAGGTCATGATCCTGGAGTCCCTGGATCAAGTCCCATTTCAGGCTCCTTGCTCGGCCGGGAGTCTGCTTCTCCCTCTGACCCTCCCCCTTCTCATGCTCTCTCTCTCTCTCAAATAAATAAAAAAATCTTAAAAAAAAAAAGTATTTCAGAAAACTCAAAAGGATCAGCCAGTGTTTATAGTAACAGACACTCTGTACTTGACTGGAAACAAAACTGGTTATAGCATGAGAGAGATGGCTATTATGATCTGAGGGCTGATTGGAAAAGATTTTTTCCACAAATAGTTTTCCAGCTACTAACAGCCATTCTGGAAGAGGTATGCTTTAAATGCCAAATTCATCAATTAAAAAGAAAGCTGTGATTTCTCAGCCCATATATGCAATTTATTAGAATTGTGGTTGGTTCATGTCCTCTGCCCATTTCTTGATTGGATTATTTGTTCTTTGGGTGTTGAGTTTGCTAAGTTCTTTATAGATTCTGGACACTAGTCCTTTATCTGATATGTCATTTGCAAATATCTTCTCCCATTCTGTCAGTTGTCTTTTGATTTTGTTAACTGTTTCCTTTGCTGTGCAAAAGCTTTTGATCTTGATGAAATCCCAATAGTTCATTTTTTCCCTTGCTTCCCTTGCCTTTTGCGTTGTTCCTAGGAAGATGTTGCTACGGCTGAGGTCAAAGAGGTTGCTGCCTGTGTTCTCCTCAAGGATTTTGATGGATTCCTTTCGCACATTGAGGTCCTTCATCCATTTTGAGTCTATTTTTGTGTGTGGTGTAAGGAAATGGTCCAATTTCATTTTCCTGCATGTGGCTGTCCAATTTTCCCAGCACCATTTATTGAAGAGGCTGTCTTTTTTCCATTGGACATTCTTTCCTGCTTTGTTGAAGATTAGTTGACCATAGAGTTGAGGGTTTATTTCTGAGCTCTCTATTCTGTTCCATTGACCTATGTGTTTGTTTTTGTGCCAGTACCATGCTGTCTTGGTGATGACAGCATTGTAATAGAGCTTGAAGTCCGGAATTGTGATGCCACCAATGTTGGCTTTCTTTTTCAATATCCCTTTGGCTATTCGAGGTCTTTTCTGGTTCCATATAAATTTTAGAATTATTTGTTCCATTTCTTTGAAAAAGAGGGATGGTACTTTGATAGGAATTGCATTAAATGTGTAGATTGCTCCTACACTGTTGGTGGGAATGCAAGCTGGTGCAGCCACTCTGGAAAACAGCATGGAGATTCCTCAAAATGTTGAAAATAGAACTGCCCTATGACCCAGCAATTGCACTATTGGGTATTTACCCTAAAGATACAAACGTAGTGATCCAAAGGGGCACGTGCACCCGAATGTTTATAGCAGCAATGTCCACAATAGCCAAACTATGGAAAGAACCTAGATGTCCATCAACAGATGAATGGATCAAGAAGATGTGGTATATATACACAATGGAATACTATGCAGCCATCAAAAGAAATGAAATCTTGCCATTTGCGACAACATGGATGGAACTAGAGCGTATCATGCTTAGTGAAATAAGTCAAGCAGAGAAAGACAACTATCATATGATCTCCCTGATATGAGGAAGTGGTGATGTAACATGGGGGC
>NC_081557.1:165207442-165209243 GCF_022355385.1 Mustela nigripes | reverse complement strand
ATGGGATTGGGAGGGAGACAAACCATAAGTGACTCTTAATCTCACAAAACAAACTGAGGGTTGCCGGGGGGAGGGGGTTTGGGAGAAGGGGGTGGGATTATGGACATTGGGGAGGGTATGTGCTTTGGTGAGTGCTGTGAAGTGTGTAAACCTGGTGATTCACAGACCTGTACCCCTGGGGATAAAAATATATGTTTATAAAAAATAAAAAATTTTATTAAAAAAAAAAAGAATTGTGGTTGGAAGAATCAGACTGTAGAGATAGCATAAACTGGAGCATTTATGTTTACTCAACTACAGCTGTTAGCTTGTTTTACTTAGATGAAATCAACCTACCCATAGATTCTTGGGTTTTTTAAAAAGATTTTATTATTTGTCAGAGAGTGGGGTTTTGGGGGGGAGATCGTAAAAACAGGGAGAAAGGGAGGCAGAGGGAGAAGAAGACTCCCTAGTAAGCAAGGATACGGATGTGGGACTTAACCCCAGGACCTAGAGATCATGACCTGAGCTGAAGGCACTTAACCGACTGAGCCACCCAGGCATCCCTATCCATGGATTCTTTCAACAAACAACATTATAAGCACCTTCTATGAGTCAGGCACATATGTTGCTCGGGTTTTTAAAGCAAAGGGCACATCTCTATTTCATATTTTCTTGCATCTGTTTATATATTTTCATTGGGGAGTATTTTTTTTTCCAAGCCTCCATTTTAATTATAAAACGTTGAACCACTTTTTATATGGAGTGGTGGGTTCTCTATTGACATCTTGGACATATATTATAATTCTTGAGTTATTTTTAGGTATTAATGCTCAGGCCAGTCCCACACACATATCTTGATGGAAACTTCTGGGCTTCTGCTGCTTCTAGGCTCTGTTGACTGTACTGGAGTGGGAAGAAGGGAGAGTTAACAGGGCCAGCATCCCATTGTTTAACTTTCTCCATTTTGTGGATCTCTCCTACTTGGTTGTCATGATGCCTATGATTAGCCTTGCCCTTGTGGGGCAAGGGTTCAAAGCCTGGCTTAGTCATGGGAGACAGATCCTGTGAACTTTTCCCTATGCACAATCCCTGACATGGGGAATCCAGGTCTGGCCAACCTCTTCTACTGTCTCTCCATAAGTATTTCCCTCACTGCCTCCTGCTGCTGAGATCATCTCACAGTAGAGCTGAACATCCTTGGAAGAAGCCCCAACAAAGCTTTTAAAGCCCAGCTACACTTTCCAGAACTCAAGAGGAAGGCAGGTTGCCCTGTGGCTGCCTCTCTTTCCAACTCTTTTTCCCTTTGTTTGGGTAGAGTCAAAGGAAGATCAGCATGTCCTAGTGCCTTAGCAGATAGCCAACAGAGGAATGAGATGATGGTTTTACTCTGATGGAATCACTCAGAATCTTTACAGTTTTGGCCTCTGGGAGGAGAAGGAAGCTCCTTCAGAAGAAAGGGAATTGTCCAGGCAACAGAACTTGTAGGCCTCTGAGGACTCCAATGCATGTTCCTCCTTTTCCTGCACTCTCATTTTATGGATTTGGGGGTGGAGGGTTGTAGTGTTAGGTGACCATCCTGGACTGTGCTATCCTTTGGAAAATCCTGAGGGGAGATCCATGGCCCTATTTTGGGTGGTTCTCCTTAGAAAATGGAGTATACAGCACCCTATTTTCAGTTCTAGGACTTCATTACAAATCAAGGACAGAATAGAAATACCCTGTCATCATGTCACTGCAACTCTTGATTTAAAACCATTTGTCTCCATAAAGAGTTTCTTTCTTTCTTTCTTTCTTTCTTTCTTTCTTTCTTTCTTTCTTT
>NC_081557.1:165075589-165207042 GCF_022355385.1 Mustela nigripes | reverse complement strand
TTTCTTTCTTTCTTTCTTTCTTTCTTTCTTTCTTTCTTTCTTTCTTTCTTTTTTTTTTATTTACTTGACAGACAGAGATCACAAGTAGGCAGAGAGGCAGGCAGAGAGAGAGGGGAAGCAGGCTCCCTGCTGAGCAGAGAGCCAGCCGCGCGGGGCTCAATCCCAGAACCCTGGGATCATGACCTGAGCCGAAAGCAGAGGCTTTAACCCACTGTGCCACCCAGGCGCCCCAAAGAGCTAGTTTCTTTAGATTTTTGTTGTTAATACAGAGAGAAACTCAGATTATAGTTTTAGCTAACAAGGTTAGTACTTAGTGGTGAAAATTTCTTGAGCAGGTAAAGTTAACCAGAAGTCTGAAAACTCTTCAAAATTTTAGGCCCCATTGGTTCATCCGTTGCAAATTGATACTGTATGTGGCTTCAACTGATTGTCTCCTAGTAGAATTCAGAGATCAACAGAGTAGGAAAAACTTTATTTTCAGGAGTCTCATAACTCATCAGCAGTTCAGAGCATGTGACTTTCTGCTTATAAACTTATTTTGCATCTTTGATTTCTATGAGACTTCAAAGTTTCCCCAGCATATGGCATGGAGAGAGAAAGAATACACGGTCACTTTGTTAAAGGATTTCTCCAAATGAATATTATGCTATAAATTTATGTAACTAGTGAATATTTAGAAGAAAACATACTCCTATTTCAACTTACTCCTTCCAATATGTCTTCTCTTTCCCTCTTTTATTTTTTCCCTTTGGAATTATAGTAGTCTAGCATACTGTACCTTTTGCTTATTTATCTTATTATTCTCTGTCTTCCCCCATTAGAATGTGTGCCTCAGGAGGCAAGGTTTTTGTTTTGTCCACTGTGGTACTCTACTCCAGAACAGTGTCTCGCACTTAGAAGGGATTGTGTATTCATGAATGAAGAAATGAATGAATGAATAACACATCTTTTATAGTCTACATTTCCAAGTATCCTCAAAACACACATATGTTCTTACTGCCAAATATAAGAAGCACACCAGAGCATTTTAGCTAAGTTACCACAATCTGTGTTGGATTACTTTTAACATAGACTATTTTGGTAGAAAAAAAAAATTTAATGTGGGGATTTGTCATTATTTTCACATGATTTTTATCTAGGTCTTCAACTTCTCCCTGACTTTTATGGAAGCTAAGGCAGGAATGAAAATATCTTGATTTTTTTTCGGTTCTCAGTGATGTCAGTAGTGAAAAAAGAAAATATGAAACTATCTTATTAAAAAAAAAAATCTATTCTTGGCATTTCCAGAGGCAGGACAGAGGCCCAGAATACAGAGTTGGGGGTGTGGTGTTCATTGGATTCTCTCTTGTCATTTAGGAATGTGAGGTAAGAGACCTGATAGAGACTCAAAGTTAGTCGGGTTGCTGATGTTGAAAGGCTGGCCTGGCTGTGATGAGATGTGTATGACCATGAGGCCGAGGTCCAGGACTCAACCAACTAACCACTAGGCAGAAATGTGTTCCCAGTATTATATTCGGTTGACAGTCAATACATCAGACCCAACAACACCTTCATTTTAAAATGCAAGAGTAGAATGATGGGTCATATTTAGTGGTATTAAAACAGATTCTTATTTGTTTTAGTAAACAAATAGGATTTGTTTACTAAATAATTTGTTTTAGTAACAAATTATTTGTTTCAGTAAACAAATAATTTGTTTAAGCATGGTCATTTTTGACTCAAAATAGACCTTGATGAAGGGCATTTTCAGCTTTACGTGTTTGGGGGCCCTGTTCCTGGATCCCCTGGGGAAGCTATCCTTTTACTAGGGTCAGAATGACTTCCCCAAACTTCAGACCATGGGCTCTACTTCTGCCCTGAGCACACATTGTATAACTGCTTCGTTAGCAAATAACCTGAAAGAAACACTTCCAGTTAAAGATAAGGGTAAAAACCTCCCTAAATTCTAATCCTACACCTCCAAAGCCTGCAACCCTGCACATACTAAATGCATAAGACAGAGTTTGTAATTTTCTGAAATATCTTTCATCCTGATGATTTGTAACTCTTGATGTAACAAAAACCAGAAAACCTTGTATTGAACATTCCTTCTTGGGAGCACTCTATCTTTGGTGAAGATTGTGTGTCCTGGGCAGCAGCTGTCCTTAATTGGTCTTGAATAAAACTCTCTTCCTTATTATTTTTTTATTTTTGGTAAGGAATTCTCAAAGCTTTATTCATTTTGCTTCTGACAATAGTGAAAATGCTAGTAGCTTTGAGACACGTTTCCTTCCTGGACGGTGTTGGCATTTCAGCTCCTGTGAATAGTCCTTGAGTCCTGAAACATGACAGGCCTGGCTGAGAAAGTGATAGAATGGCAATAATGTTGATTTCTACACTCACAACCTATGATTAACAAAATTCAGAGTTGACGCCCCCGGGTTATGTTGTTGTTGTTAGTTGATTAATTGTTTATGAAAATGAAATTCTGGTGGGGATCTAGATGACGCAGTCAAGCAATGATAGCTGGGGGATGTCAACATGTTCTGGTGACCCAGGCACAACAGGGAAGGAATTAACTGGATAGACTTGGCCTCACTTGTTCAAAGAATAACACATTTTGCTTTCTACTGCAGCTGTTGTGGAAATACTTCTGAATAAGAAAATTGTACACCAGCATACCACTGTGTGACTGGGAACATACTCAATTTACCTGAATAGCCCTTCTTCCTCTCATTATGCCCCCTTTTGCTTGCTTACTTCTCATTTGTTTTTTTTTTATTGCTTTCACTTATTTTCAGGTTCTATTGCCTGGTGTTGACTTGTGTTTGAGAGGCTGAGTTAAAAATGCTCTTAACCCTTTTCCATTCTCTGTATCGAAGGTATAATAATAGAGCCATGAAGGTCTCCACGGAGCCTCTTTTTCTTCATCCTTTCTGCTCAGTTTGCCCTGCCTTTTTTTTAAAAGAAAACAGTTGCATTTATTTTATTTCTTCAAACTGTTTCTTGTTGTTGTTGTTTTCCATTTCATTTTATTGTTGCAAGCACTCTTAATTGGCTGAAGTCATAGAGAACACCACTTAGGGTTTGGCCTCCAGCTGATAAAAGCCTCTTGTCCTTTGGACTAGAAGATAGTTTCTGTTATTCATTTTATATCTGATTAGTTGTAGAATGAAGCCTAATAAAATAAAAAAAATCTAATACAAGGGGTTTATGTTTTCACCCCCTTTTAAGCAACGTATAATGTAATATAATTAAATACTTAAACCACTTCATCTCCACAGTATGGAGTGCTACACTGAATGTGGTGGGTGCAGGAGTGCAGCGGGCCCAAGTTTCAATCCTGAGCTCCCTTCTCGGTAGCTCCCCCTGGGATACATCACTGTTCCAAGCACAGGGTCCTCATCTGAAAAATAGCTCTATGAGGGATGTTGGGGTGTGGGCTTTGACCTCGATTGCCTGCCTTGGCAGCCCAGCCTTGTCACTTAACTGAGCAATCTTGGGCAGATTATCTAGCTGTCTTGTGACTCAGTCTTATCAGTTGTAAATGGGATAGTAATAGAAGTCCTGCACAGAGTTGTGGAAGCCATGACTACTGAAAGACAATGATAATAAGGCACTTAAACTAGCCATAAACTTTCACTAGCTATTACGACTGACCACTTTGTGAGATAGTTTGCATGAAAATCCTGAAGGCCTACAACTGTCAGTTCTCTTCTTTATTTCTTTAATCTTAATCAAATTATTTTCTTTTTTCAAAAAAGATTTATTTGTTAGAGAGAGAGAGAGAGAGCATACACACATGGGTGGGGTTTGGGACACAGAGAGAGAGACTCTTAAGCAGGCTCCACATGCAGCATAGAGCCCTACAGAGGGCTCGATCTCATGACCCTGAGATCATGATCTGAGCCGAATCCAAGAGTTGGACACTTAACCTACTGAGCCACCCAGGCGCCCCTTTACCAAATTATTTTCTGCATTTAATTCTTTTAAATTCTTTTAATTCTTTGTTTTTATATTTGGCTTCTGTATCATAAACTGTTGGCATCTGCATTGTTGCCAGTATCTTACTTGTAGTAATTGTTATGAGTAACATTCTTGCTGTGATATACCAGAGTCCGACGGTTGACTTTTGGTGGAAACCAACATTATCCTTCAGTGCCCACCGAATGCCATACACCATACCAAATTATCAAATTCAGTGTCTGTGTCCTTGGGAACTTTCACTTTGGGGAGCTACTCTATTGAACGGCACTGCCTCCCCATCTGATGAGCAGCAAAACTTAGAAAGAGAAAGAAGATGAAGAGTGAATAAATTTGAAGACAAACAGACAAGGGGAAATGTGAGCTTTGGGATGGCTTAGCTTAGGATTAGTTTAAGGACAGCAAATATGTGCGTTTCCCGTAGCCTGCGGCTGTCATTGCTGGGATCGAACACAGTTTTGTGATGTTTTCAGCCCAGTTCTCCATAAGGCTTCAGTCAGCACTGGCCTCTTGGTTGTTAGCCGTCGTTTGGAGATAAAATAGGGTGGTCAGCTTTGTTTTTCTGGGTTGGGTGAATGTCACCTTTTGGAAGAATAATTAGTTCTTTAAGTGTTTCTAGTCCTTCCTGAACATGGAAACAAGCTTATGTTTGGATTTTCAAATTCCAAAGATGGTCCATTGAGCTAGAAGTTTTTTTTCCTGAGGAAAATTTGAAAGGTTTTCTGCATGGGCAAAGGAAGGGTTTAGGCAAATGGTGTGTTAACATCAGTCAATGAATTCATATTTGTATGTTCCTTTGACATGAAAAACTACCAAACTATCTTATTTTTGTAAGAAATGAAGAATCTCTCCTTTCATGTTAAAACTAGTTTTTAATGAGTGATGCTGTGTCCATCTATACATCTTCACCTCATGGAGTCTTACTAAGGATCATATATACCGGGACACATAAAACCGTGGTACCAATCAGTTGGTACCACTGATTTTATGTTACTTATAAAATAAAAAAATTATTTTATCACCATTTTCAGATAATGTTATGCTTTAGAATCTTGGATCAGATAGCTCTAGTAGCCTACAAGAAGGAATTGATTTGTGCTTTATAACACATCTCACTATTTTTACCAGAACTTGGTGGACCAAAAGTCACTTACAACGACTGAAGTGTATTTTTAAAATTTTATTTTATTTTTACCTTTTTCCTAAAAAATATTTCTAGGCTTACTGTCACTGCTGTGTCAGTCCATGTTCCTTAGGCCACCTGAAAGCAAAAGGACAGATTGTTTTTACCAGTGAATACACACAGACCATCCATAGCCCTAGAGGTCCCTTTACTTGGATGACTTTGTCATTTGTTTTCATTTTCTTTCTTGCTTGCTTTTATAAAGATTTTTCTTACTTATTTTAAAGAAAAAGAGAGAGGGAGCACAAGCCGGGGCGGGGGTGGAATGGGGGAGGAGCAGAGGAAGAAGCAGACTGCCCACCCCCACCCGCCAAGCAAGGAGCCAGAGGCAGGACTCCATCCTAGGACTCTGGGATTATGACCTGAGCTGGAGGCAGATGCTCAACCATCTGAGCCACCCAGGCCCCCTTGCTTTCATTTTCAATAATGATACAGACATTGCCGGCCAGAGGATGAACATGATTATGATATGAGGCCCCAATACAAATGCAGGAGCAGACAGGTAGAGGCTGAGGTACAGGGACCGTAGTGGAAGAAATATTTCCTGCAAGATTTAAAGAGTGGAGCGGCTCATTCCCAGCAAATATTCTGTCTGTGCTCCTCAATCGAGGGGCCACTAGCCTTCACTTTTTAACAGCCACTACAGATGATCTAGTGTTCAGAAAATTCACAGCCAGAAAAACTGACTTAAATAATTCTTTAAGTTTGTCGTATCTCTGGCTATCCTTCCTCACCCCGCCGCCTCAGCAGCCACTCACAGCCTTTCAGAAAGTAAGTCTTCCTGTGAGAAATTTGAGAGGCATGACTGAAAATAAAGGGTGAACTTGCCTTTGCACATTACACCTGCCATGGGCAGGTCCTTGGTGTCGCCTACCTTTGCATATTCCATGATTTCTGTCTGCAATTCACTTTCCCTTTGTTTATTATCCAACTTCTGCCCATCTTTCAAGGCTCAGCTCACAGCATTTCCTTTAAGAAGCCTTTCATGTACTTCCTGTCATATCCTGGGAGAAACAAGTTCTACAGTTATTGTTCCTACATCACTTACACATAATGCCACTGTCCTGTGGAAGACAAAGATCTGTCTCCATCACCAGGATTCAAAGTCGCCTTTGTAACCTTAAGACCAAGAGATGTTTAGTACACAGTTCTTCCTTTGTAAAGTTTGTGAGTGGAGATTACATACTTAATTGTCAACTCTACGTAAAAGTGCAGGTGTGTAAGTGAGGTAAGTGGTAAGGTCGTAGACTTGTGTACTGTAATTACCAATCAGCTTGCCTTGGAAAGAAACCATTCTGCTCCATTCCAGTAATATATTTGTTGCAGTCTGTCCTTTTCCTAGCATGGCACTCCTGGTGATTACAATGGTGTAATGCAAATACCATGGCTTTAGGAGGCGTGGTCGCTAATGGATGAACTTGGATTTGGAGCTGTCCCAAAGATTTACTTTGGATCTTCTGTGATGTTTCAAGCCCTTCATTTTGGCAAGTCTGTCATTTGCCAGTTGTCAAATAGGTTGAGTCATTAGTCTGGCCTTGTCATTGGAGAGCTTCCAAATGATTGATATGGCTCTGCTACCCTTTCCAGCGGGATAATTAAATGCCCACTCAGCTCCATTTACCTGGTTTTATAAAAAGTAAAATAATATAGAAAGTTATGTTATTCCTTTTTTCTACCCGTGAAAGCAGCAAGCTGGGAAAATGAATTTGAACAAGCTGTTTGCTCTAATATTTAGTCCCTGAAGGACAAATTTCCTATTGGAAAAACAAAACTTTACAGTTCTTTTTAAGCTAACAAAATCATCTCCAATTTTCTACTTTGCATAGTAATTTTGTGTACATTTTCCTTTCTTCTTCACAACTGCCCTGTGTAATAGAAAGCTCAAATGTTATTTTCTTTATGTTGTAGATAAATATCTTGAAACTCAGAAATCATTTTAATGTCATATACAGTTCCTCCATTAATCTCCTACCAGCCCATGCTATCAAGCATCTTATACAAAAGGGACGTCTGAATATTGCATAGCTGTGTTATTCTCACATTCAGGGTCCATTTCCAAAGCGTATGGGTTTTGACAAACTTGTTTGCCAGGATGTTGGGATTTCTTAGGTGAACCTGTGGGGAAGGAGAGCAAGCAAGACCTGGTCATCCCATTCCAGAGTAGTGAACTTGTCTCTGAGGTGCTGTAACCAACAGTCCAAGTTTCGGGTCGGATGGAAAGTGATAACTCAATATCAGATCAAATGAGAAATCTGTGAGACATTCCCTCCTCGCTGACACAAATGATTCCTTTCAAAGGCCAGGTGCTTATTGTCTCCAGTATAAAGTGGCTTTTGGATGCTATCCAGTCAGCAAAGTAGAAACTCGTACTTGGCAAGGTAAACCTGGCCATGGTTTCCTGGTGTGCTGAATCAATAGGAAATGACTTTGGAAAAATACAGCGAAGACCACAACAAATGGTTTTGAATGTTTTCAGCCAAATACTATAAAGTGAACTGCCAAGAGTCTCCCCTGTGATATCCCTTTTGGATGATAACATATGACTTCGAACTTTTGCCCTTTCCATACTATGTGACCTTCATTCTTCAGACATGATTAAACCAAAACTCTTTCTACAGCTGGACATTGGTTCCTCTAAGGACCTTTAGTTGTCTTCATTTTTGCCCCTTGAGGTCCCATATCTTGATACTATTGTTGGCTTCTTGGAGCCCATTCTCATTTCTCTATTTTTTTCAATGCCTCTGTTTTCTTTTCTTTGTTTCTTTTCTGTTTTGAAAGTCAAGTGAATATCAAAACAGGGTTACCATGGGACTCCTCACTCATCTGGGCAGCTGGGCTGCGAGTGAGGAGGAGTGGGTGAGAATAGAAGGAGGAAGAGAGGAGGATCGAACAAGTCACAGTTGGAGCGAGCAGGACGAGGGACTGTCCTGTCATCATTGTGTGGACGTCAGTGCGGGATCGAGGGTGGGTGAACGGGAGTCAGTTTATTCTTTTGAGTGTTTTTGTTGTCTGTTTGTTTTGCCATGTTGGTTTTAAAGTGGTAATATTTGATTTTGTGACTATTTTATAATGGAAAACATTTTGAGTATGAAAAAAATAGACCGTGGGGATTGCCTTCTCATGTCCATGCAAACTCATATGTCTAAGGACAAGTTTTCTTCTCATTGCATCAACACTTCCAGACAATTCTGGAGATTTCTGAAGCACAGGAAAACTTTTGATGGACTCTGCTCCATTTTGGGTTATAAAGGTTCAGATGTCAGACAAAACTAAACAGAATATACCAAGAACTAGACATTCTCACACTTTCTCTCCTCTTTTTGTCTCTTTTTACCAGTTAAACAAATGTATTTTTTTTTAAAGATTTTATTTATTTATTTGACAGAAAGAGATCACAAGTAGACAGAGAGGTAGGCAGAGAGAGAGGAGGAAGCAGGCTCCCTGCTGAGCAGAGACTCGATGCCAGGACCCTGAGATCATGACCTGAGCCGAAGGCAGTGGCTTAACCCACTGAGCCACCCAGGTGCCCCTAAACAAATGTATTTTTGAACTTCTTTCAGACTCTGCTAAAACCAAGTAATATCAAAGTGTCTTGCCAATCAAGATCCCGTACTTCCTCACTGCTGATGGTGATGATGAAGACAGAAAATATTTATTGAGCAGTTACTGTCTAGCAGACACAAAGGGCAGCCTGTTACATAAAGGTATTGCATACATCTTTCATTTGCTGTTCTCAACAATCTGGAGTAGCAATTACTCCTAATTTAAAAATGAAAGCCTTGAGGTTTAAGAAGACTAACTTGCTTGATGATTCTCCTGCTATTTAGCAGTAGAACTAGGATCGATCCCTCATCACTTATTTCAAATCTTATAGTCTCTGGGACACTGGGTGACTCAGTTGGTTAAATGTCTGTCTCGGGCTCAGGTCATGAACCCACCATCTTGGGAGCCAGCCCAGCATACGATTCCCTGCTGAATGGGGAGCTGTTTCTCCCTCTCCCTTTGCTCCTCCCCCTGCCCATGTTCTCTCTCTCTCTGGCTCAAATAAATAAATAAATAAACAAAATATTTAAGAAAAAAAAGCTCATAGTCTCAATCTACATGCAATATTATACTGGAAATGTTATTGTTGTTTTTCTTTTTCCTGAAGGGTATTACCAGGAAAGAATAGCCCACAAAAAAGTAGACTTACCCATGTGTTGGGCAGCTTTATCCAGACTCCGAGGTGATCTCTCAACATGTGCAAGGTAGGACCTGAAGAGTTGAGGTTATAGTCCATTTCTGTGAAAGTTTCAGAAAAGTCCTCCAATTCTCAAATACAATATAGACTGACCATTGTACTTTTTATTTTATTCCAGGATTATCCATTTTGGCTAATGGAAGTGCTCATAATTGTGTCTGCAACTGTTAATGTGTTTTGCCTATTGTGATTTGAAAACACGGTCCAAAGAGCTCCATGATGAGTTCTGGATATCTAAAAGAACCCAAAGAAAAGTAGCAGCACAAACTGAGGGCCTGCTGCACCAGACACTGAACAAAGTGCTTTAGATACCCTCTCATTTTCATCCTTCCCAAGATGATGTGGAGTATTTGGGATCATTTTAACATTACCTGCAGAGGAACTGAGGCTCAGAGAAGCTGAGTAACTTGGACAAGTCCCTTGAGCAAGTTCTGGAGTCAGATTTTAAACAGCTCAATACAACCCACTTGCTACAGTCCATAAGTGTTCCTTGCACCTCAGTTCCGTGTCAAGCACAGAGCTGTGAAAGGGGAGTCAGCAGGGCACAGGACCAACGTGGCCAAGTGGCTCTAATGAGCCGGGGCATTGGAACTCCTCTGCGTGCTGCATGCCTATAGCAACGATGATGACACATCACTGTACATGTTTCTAACCGTATTTCTACCCTTTGAGCATGTCGCTTATAATCCTTGTGCTGGAAAAAGCACACCTGCTAAGTAGTACTTTGCCCATGGTACTGTCACTGAATTCAAATGGTATTCTTGATAAAATTACAGACTTCCTGAGAGAACATAACTTACTCTGGACAAGATGGGATGGGAGAGACAGTTTTCCTTCAAAAAAAATGAGAACATTAAAAAAAAACAAAACATAACAACAGAACAAATGCCAGAGTGAATGTAGGCAAAACTCTCCTTGACAGTGTTTTCAACTGCAAGTCCCAAGGGCATAGTAAGTCTATTTTAAAAAATGTACCACCCTGATCATCATAACCAGACTATACAGTATGATGGCTTTTCTTTTGAGTATTAACATTGCAGTACTTTTATATACTGAATATTTTTTTAATTTTATTTAATTATTTTTAAAGATTTCATTTATTTATTTGGCAGAGAGACAGAGAGACAGAGAGAGAAAGAGAGAGAGGGAACACAAACAGGGGGAGTGGGAGAAGGAGAAGCAGACTCCCGGTTGAGCAGGGAGCCCAATGTAGGGCTCTATTCCAGGACCCTGGGATCATGGCCTGAACCGAAGGCTGGAGCCCAACAACTGAGCCACCCAGGCACCCCTGTATATTGAAATGTTTTAATAGGATCAAATGTTAAAGAAATAAAGACCTGAGATGAAAATGGACACTAATAATGGTGTAGGTGGTATCCTAACCCACAGAATTCATTTAAACCCCTCATGATTCAGTGGCATGATAATGTTATATAGTTATGAAGAACCAAACTTCTCTTTTAGGGAGGCAGCATGAACTTCTACCTCCTGTACTTTAATCTTAAGTTTTTGTCTTTTAAGTTATGTCCACCCTGGCTAAAGCACAACCATGTGAGACACCTCAAATAATTTCCCTGTCACTATGTCCCTATCACATGCCTAGTTATTGCACTTGAAAAAAAAAAAAAAAATCAAGGAGCACCTGGAAGGCTCAGTTGGTTAAGTGTCTGACTCTTGGTTTTGACTCAGGTTATGATCTTATGTGTCATGGGATCGAGTTCTGCATTGGACTCTGAGTGCAGTGGGGGGGTTCTGCTTGAAGATTTTCTCCCTCTGCCCCTTCCCCTACTCTCTCTCTCAAATAAATAAAGATATCTTAAAAAAAAATTCAATCCACCATCAAAATAAAGAGGCAAATAAAACTGATTTTCAAATTATTTGAAAAGTGTAGAGCTTATCTCTAATACAGACTCAAATTTAAATTAATTCTATAATTATACTCTATAAACTTCATATATATATATATATATATATATATAATGTATAGCATTTTAAACAACTGATCAGTTAATTGGTCCTTAGAAAGTATATTTCTGCTCCTTGAATATTGACAGAGAATGAGATCTTAAGTCAGCTTATAAATGCCCTCACTTGGGAAGAAAATGTCAAGGGAATTCCACTTCGACCTTCCATGAGGCTGTCATTTTAAATGGCTGTCTTTGTTACACACTTCTTCGCATTTCTAAATTTAAGCTTGAATTCTATGTTAAGAAGCGAGCATTTTTATCACATGATAAAAAATTGTCTCTTTAAATCTTGGAAAAAGAGCTTGAAGATTTTTAGAACTATAAGTATGGACATACACTTCAAAAATCTAGATTTCTTTGGGTTTCTGTCCACATGGAGGATTCTATTTCTCTGTTGATCCTACTTCTACCTTTCATTTTTAATGTTTTTGCTTTAAACAAGACTCTGTGTAGCTTGTGCTATTCATTAAAACCAGAGAATTTATTGTTATGAAATTAAAAAGCATAAACCTGCTAAATGACCTTCCTTGAGGAAAAGTTAAAGCTGGTCCATGTAACCCCTATAATTTAGGACTTAAATGTACACTGCTTATACAATAAAGAAATACACTGAAGTCCAACTTCAGCTCTCTAATAATATTACTAACAAAATAACTACCATTTACTCTTCTGTATGTCAGCTACCATGCATGAGCTACAGGCTTCAATGCTTTCACCTTCTAAGGCTTACCACAACCTGTGCGTCAACTCTGTGTCATATTACAGAAAAGAAGACTATCTTGATCAAGATCACTCAATTTTTAAGTGTCAATGGGGGAACAAAGCTTGGTCTAGTCTTCTTCTTCTATTAACGTTTAATATTCGGTAGTTATTTATTGAGCATTTACTGCATGTTAGATTGAAAAAAGGAGCTGGACCTTCGAGCCCTTAGAGCATGCAGGTAATCTGGGGGAAACCATGGGAACAGGCGGTGCAGAGCGGCGAGTGTCGGGTCGCAGGTAGCACAGGGGACTACCTGAATACATAGGCCCGCTCTGCTCACCGCGCATGAGCGTCGAGCAAGGAGCAAGAAAGGCTGCCCAGCAACTCGTGTTTAGTTGAGACCAGAAGGACAAGTAGAAGTTGGGCAGAGATGGAAAGGTTGGGGAGTAGAGCCGGATACAGCAATTGCAAGCGGACATAGAGGGAGCATGGAGTGTGTGTGAGGAGAGGAGTGCAGATAGTTGCACAGGCTGGAGCTGGTGAGGACCAAGAAGGACTGGGCTGGGAGCAAGGACCATCTTGATGTCCGGGAGTATTTCCCTGGTTGTGAAGTGGTCTCCTAGGGTCATTTGCATCATTGGGTCTCCTCACTCTCCCAGTGTTCAGAGCTGCCCCAACTGAGAGCCAGTGCTCCATCCCCCATTAAAAGCATTTCTTCTCTGTTGCTGACCTTTTATTCTGCCTGTTGCTTGTTCTGCTCCTTGTACTCATGCATTGCTCTTTGTTATTACCTTTTTCACAGGAGTGAAATTGGGAACACTTGGCCCTGAGGATCCCGAATGCCTAATGGTTGTGTTTCTTGAATATCAATGTGAGTTTAACAGTGCTCTTGGCATCACCCTGCCGTACACTTTTCAGTCTCTGCTTCTCCTCCCTCTGCCACCATTCAATACCCATTTTACAAAAACCCAGGAAACATCATGAAATACAGGCTGTTGGGAAAATCACTAAATGAGATCAAGCTGGAATATGTTGCTTAATTTCTGTGATGCCTGGTAGCTATTCAAATGAGTACTTTTTTTTTCATGGTATGTACTTGTTAGTGGATGGATACACTTGTTTCAATATAATTTCTAAAAGGAATATTCCATTTTCTCCTGGGCGAATCTGCAAGGAGGAAAAAGTTATCACCAAGACATTAGCAGCTGGTGCCTACAGGTAGGGATGATCAAATTGACCAATGAAAGAAGAACAAAAGTCCATGCTTTTTTGATGTCAATTGCTGGTGGCACTATTCTTTGAAACACAGATGATAACTTTTCAATATGCAGTCCATTTGACTGAGAGAACACTAGGAATTCTGCCAAAGTTCTGTTCCACCACAATTTGTCTCTTAAAGCAAGCATTTGTACAGCACTGTCATCTTCATTAGTCCCTTTGGGAGTTGTGCTGGGAAACAAGAATTGTTATTCCCATTTTACAGACACTGAAAGTGAGAGACAAAGAAGGAAGGATGTTGTTATAAATATTTTAGCATGTCATTAGGCTTTAAATTTCCAGTTTGTCATTAAGCTTCTTGAATTTTCCTATTGAACAAGTTGTGTTCTGTCTTTCTAAATGAGCTCAGCAAATTCTGAAAGAGGCAGGATAATTAGAATTTTGGGCCAATGTTTCTGCCTCAATCCCAGCAAAGTCCTTTCCTTGCACACTTCCTTTTCTCTTGTTTTTTTTTTTTTTCTTTTCGGCGATTATATTCTAAAGGCTAGTAAAGAGTAGACTATCTCTGACTCCATGTCCCTTAGGTTAAGTAAAGAAGAAACAGTCCTCTTCCCCCCACCTCCTTTATATATTAAAAATAAAAAGACTCATATGTATGGACAATTCACTACAGGCAGAAAAATGACTAGTAGCCAAGGCTCATGCTAAAGGATTCTGGCGTTACAAGGAAGGTGGGATAGACAAATATCTATATCTTAATATAATATTAACAACCACTTAAATTTATTGAGTGCTCACTGCATTTCAGGCACTTTACATACATGATTTTCATTTAATCTTCACTAACATTAGACCTCTGAAGAAGGTAGTATCATTAACCTCATCATGGGTATGAGAAAGCCAAGGCTTAAAGAGTCTGAACAATTTGCCTGAAGACATATAACCAGGAAAACAGAGGCAGGTTTCAAAATCCTAGGCTCTGACTCCTGAACTGATGAGTCCTCCTCTGCTGTTCCTTTTCAAAATTGTTTATTCACTGGCCAATAAGTTTTAGAATCAATTTGTCAATTTGTACAAAATATCTTGCTTGTCTTTTATTTGCAGTGCAATGTCTTTAAAGATTAATTGGGGGGAATAAGACGTCTTAACAGTAATAAATTGTTTAATCCAGGACCAAGGAGTGACTGTGCATTTGTTCAGATGTTCTTTTATGTTGCTTAATATTTACAAGAAAGTATATTTGCTTTTTCTTCATAAGAACCATGTGCATTCTTTGTTTAGTAACTTCTGGTTACTTTATAAGTTTTGTTGCTAGTTAAATGGTCTTGATTCTGGGTTCTTTCCCTGTTTTGTTATTACTGATATAAAGAAACATTGTTTTCAAGTTGACCTTGAACCTAACAACCTTGTTTATCAATCTTAGTGACCTCTGGTTGTTTTGGCCTCTGTTTGCTTTCTCTGTAGATGATCATATCATCTTCGAATAATGACAGTTTCGTCTCTTCCTTTCCAAATCTAGTCCTTCTTTTTACTTTTTCTCCAAGCCGATGTTGAGCAGTAAAGATAAGAATGAGCATCCTTGTTTTCTGACCTGAAAAGAAATAAATCTCAAAGAAATATTTTATGATTTTTTCTGCCAGCACTAATCAAGCTCAGCATCAATTGCTAGTTTTATATCTTTATTTTCTTTTTAAATCATATCTGACCAATTAGGTTAATTATGTTATTTTTGTCTTGTAGGAGATGTGATGACTCTGTTAGATTTTTCTGTGGTGAAATCATATTTATATATGATATAAATATGTAGATGAAAATGGAGAAATTTGAGATGAGACTTATTTGACCATAGTTCTTTCCTTTTTTTATTAAAAACAATTTGGATATGTCTAGATAATAATTTATCTACAAATTTTGAATCACTATTATAAGCAATTTAGATGTGTTTTATTTTTCTTATATAGATCCTCACTTGGTTCTGAATCAAAGTTGAACTAGCCTCTTAAAGGAATGGGCAGCTTTCCTTCTTTTACTGCTTTGTGGAGCAACTTGAATGGGATAAGAATTTTATAGTCCCTTTTTGAATTTTCCAAAGTATCACCAGACAACTTGTCATTAAAGAAAAATTTTATCTGAACTTACTGCAGTAAGGAAGAAAGTGCCAAAGTCTTGGTATTTCAGAAAAGTCAGAGGTGGGATATTTATAGGGCTTGGAGGTTTGGGCTGAAATGGTTTAAGATGAGTTTTTCAAAGAGAGAAACTGATTGAGAATGGACTAAGTTTGTGATATAATTTTGGTTTGATGAGCACAGTGAGGCAAACATCTTAAAGTGAAAATGAGGAAACTGTTGTTTGATGAGCAAGGTATTGGATGAGTACACTGTTTTTTCCAAGAAATTGATCTTCAAGAATTTCCTGAAGCAAATGGCTCACTGAGAGGATGATACTGGAGCAAAGACCAGATATGGATATCTAGGGGAAACTCATTCCAAGCAGAGGGAACAGCAAATACAAAGACCCTGAGCTAGGAGCAATGTGTTCAGAACAACAAAAAGCCAGTGTGGTAATATTAGAGCAGAATGAGAGATCTGAACCACAGAGAACATCATAAAGGCTTTGAAGTTTACCTTGAGAAATATAGGGAACTACTGGGGACTTTTTGAGGAGAAGAGCTACATGATCTAACTTAGATTTTAAAAAGATTATGATGACTATTGTGGTGAGATTTTAGGGGGTCAATTTAGGATGCTATCATAGTACTCTAGGTGAGAGTTTACATGATGGTTGCTTAGATAAGAGCAGGAGGAAGTGAAATCAGGATCTATTGCAAAGGTAAAGAAAATGGGTTTTGCAGATATATGGGATGTGTGTTGTGAGAGAAAGAGAAGAGTAGTAGAAGCAACAAGAATTTTGGTCTGAGCCAGTGAAAGAAGACAGTAGTTGACATTGACTGGGAAGGAAAGGCTCTTGGAGGAGCAGGTTTAGAAGCTGTAGGTAAAGAATTTAATTTGGGCCATGTTGATGAGGTACCTTTTAGATATGCAAGTAGAGATGTTATGTAGGCAGTCAAATATATAAGTCTGAGGCTCCAGGGAGAGGTTGGAGGTAGAAATAGGAATTTGAAGTTCTTAACAAATAGTGGTATATGAGGTCATGAGATTAGATGAGATCACATCAAGAACTAGAATAGATAAGAAGGCTCAAGGAATGGGCACTAGGCTCTCCAATGTTTAGATGATAGATGAAAGAAGAGAAACCAGGAAAGGAGACTGAGAAAAGCCCGGTCAGGACAGTGGAAAAGAAAGTTAGGAGAAAAGAGTGGTGTCCTGGAAACCAAGAGACATAATCGTTTCAAGGAGGAAAGAATAATCAACTTTGGTCAAATTTGAGGATGGTTCCTATTTGGATCATGTGACATAGTATGTGAAAGTAGTTGGGGACCTTGGAAAGAAGAGTTTAGGGGAGTGGTGAGAGGAAAACTTGACTGCAGAAGGCTCAAGACTGATGGGAAGAAGGGGATGGGAGGCAGGGAGTGTAGACCACACTTCTAAGGAATTTTGCTGCCAATGGGTGCAGAGAGAAGCTAAAGGGGAAAGTGGTGTCGAAGAGATTGTATATATGCTATGTATATATGCTAATGAGAAGGATTAAGTAGAGAGGGAATTAATTATAATGTTAGATAGAAAGAAGAGGATTGTTTGAGTAATAATTAGTCTTTATCTCCCCATAATCCTATCTGCTCTTGCTTGTCTGTTTCAGACACACACATATATATGTCTATAACTATTATAAATATATTATAGGTATAATATTATAAATGTATAATGTCTAACAATATACTGTATAATATGTACTATATAATATATATATATACATTTTAAAATTTCCTCTTACTTTAAATATATTACAATCCTTGTGGTGCCATATGCTCTTCATGCTTTCTGTCTTTAAGGTCGCTACTACCACTGTCTTTTGGTTCAAATTTGCCTGATATATCTTTGTTAATCCCTTTATTTTAAATGTTTCTGTATTCTTTTACTTATAAATCTGTGTCTTATAGATAACTTACTCCTGCTTATTTTTTAGTCTAGTTTGAGTATCACTATTTTAATTTATGAATTTAGTTCACTTATATTATTTTTTTTAAAGATTTTATTTATTTATTTGACAGACAGAGATCATAAGTAAGCAGAGAGGCATTCAGAGAGAGGAGGAAGCAGGCTCCCCGCTGAGCAGAGAGCCCGATGTGGGACTCGGTCCCAGGACTCTGAGATCATGACCTGAGCCGAAGGCAGAGGCTTTAACCCACTGAGCCACCCAGGCGCTCCCACTTATATTATTTTAATTTTATATTAGCTCTTATTTCTGATATCTTATTCAATAATTGTTTATTTATCTTTTTTTCTTGATTTCTTTGAATAGGTCAATTTTTCTTATACAGGTTGAAAATTGTATATTCTATGTTTATTATAAATTGTATATTCTGTTTATTATTTGAATATACAATTGTATATTCTATGTTTATTAATTATTCTATGTTTATTATTTTCCCTAAGGTATTGTGGACAATACCCAAGCGTTTTTTTTCTCCCAAGGAAGGCTATCTTTGCATGTCCTTATTGCCTTTGTTCTGTTTCCATCCTCAGGTACATTGATTTTGGGTGGTGTTGTCATTTAGTCTTTGATTTTCTGGGTTTTATGGCTCTTCCTCCTCTTTTTTAAAGATTTTATTTATTTTGTTTGACAGACAGAGATTACAAGTAGGCAGAGAGGCAGGCAGAGAGAGAGAGAGAGAGGAGGAGGAAGCAGGCTCTCTGCTGAGCAGAGAGCCCGATGCGGGACTCGATCCCAGGACCCTGAGATCATGACCTGAGCCGAAGGCAGCGGCTTAACCCACTGAGCCACCCAGGCGCCCCTCCTCCTCTTTTTTAAATCTGTCTTTTGGTTTTTTGCCTCATCCAGTCCTTTTTTTTTTTTTTTTAATTATTTCTTTTCAGTGTAACAGTTTTCATTGTTTTTTCTGTTTTTTGTTTGGTCATTGCTGATTTACATCATACTCCCAAAAGGTATTACTTTGTTTTCTTGTCCTTTCTCATATCTTATGAAAGTATTTTTATGTTGATTTCCCTTTTTTTCATGAATGCCCCTTTCAAGAGCATTTTAAAAGTGGGTTCTTGTACAGTAAACTGGCTGAACCTTTCTATATCTTAATATATCATTTCTATATCTTAATATATCATTTGTCATTATATCATTAATTTTTAATAAAAATTAATATTTTAGCAGAATATATTCTAAGTTCAAATATCCAGTCCTTTTACAGTATGAAATTATTACTTCATTTTCTTGCATCCAGTGTCCCTGACATGTGATATCAATTTATTATTGTTCATTTTTAGGTTGTCTGTTCTTTCTCTCCAGGACATAGCTAATAGAATTTTCACTTTGTTTTTGATGCTCTTGTAATTTATGATAATGTGCTTGGATATGGATTTCTTTTTTTATTATTGATTTTCCTCAGCACACTTTATTTTAGATATTGGGAAAATAATATAAGATGTGGTTTTGCTGCCCAAGCATAATACCAAATATATTGGCCTGCATAAATGATTTTTTCATATCAGCCTATTTATTTTGCAGGAAACAATGATTACACATAGTTAGCAAAGATATCTAACCATTTATTGGTTCTTAGTATGTCAGACTGTGCACAAAGAGGTTTTTTTTTTTTCATGTTTGAAGCTTTTATTTAAATTCTAGTTAGTTAACATGTAGTATCATATTAGTTTCAGGAGTAGAATTCAGTGATTCATCACTTACATGTAACAACCAGTGCTCATCACAAGTGCCCAGCAACATGAAGAAGAATGAAGCTGGGTCATTTTCTTACAATATACACAAAAATAAATTCAAAATGGGTGAAAGACCTAAATGTGAGATAGGAAACCATCAAAATCCTAGAGGGGAACTTAGGCAGAAACCTTTATGCCAAGATTACATGCATTATATTTTAACCATTGCAATAGTTTTATGAAATAGATACTACTTCCATCTTTAGGAGTTGAAGGAATTAAGATGCAAGACATTTACATGACTTGTTCAAGATCACTTGACTAACAAATGATGAAGCCAAGGCAAGGTTTAATTCCAGTTTTTTTTTTTTTAAACCCAGGTCTTTCTCATATCCCTTTGTTACCCTGTACCTCTAGTTGTATATACATTGTGACAAATAATTTCTATTTAATTGATCAGTACTCTAAACAGATCTGCTTTGTGTTAGAAATTTTTTTTTGTCCAAGGAGGAATCTTATTTAAAAAGTTGCATGGTTTTTTTTATAAGTGCTTGTGGAGAGAGAGATAGAGAGGGAGCCAGAGAGCGAGGGTTTCATGCAAACGGCTTTGAGAGAAATGTAATAATGTACAATTGTGAAGATAACTGCAGTCTCTAGAACAGGGGTGTGCAGATGAAGTGGTTACATGCACTGTGTGCTCATTCCTCTTTCCCCACAAACTGTCATCCCCTGGTTCTTGCTGAAATGATGTCTATTAGTAAAACAAATGTAAGATTCACATTTGAGAGAGGGAAGATTGCGAACTAAGAGCTGTGGGCAGGGGTATAAGCCTCTCTGTCTTTGTCAATGGGAGGACGCATTTGTCACCCACATGTCCCATTAACAGTTTTTCCAACGCTGCTCCTCAGTGTCTGGGTCTGATAACAAGCTAGTGTCAGACTCAAAAGGGTAAAAATGGTGGGAAGAGATTAAGTGGTGCTTCTAGAATCACTTACTTCCTAGACAATTTTTCTGAGGTCAAATGATAGTCTCCAAAAATTGCATATGATTTCAATTTCAAAAAACAAAAAAACACAAACAAAACCCCAAGTACTTTCAGTTCTTTGATTAGTCAGTCACTTTTCCCCTTGCTCTCTTTAATGTCTTATAATTCAGTATTGAGTTTGAGAAAGGATTAATGCAGGGAAAGAAATTTCGATGACAACAAATAAAACTTGTGGATGGGTGATTTTATTTATAGGTGTTCACTTATTTAAAAAAGGGCTCTTAAAAAAAGAAAAGTTCTTGAGTTCTAAACTTAAAAATGACTTGATGGGATTCAAATGGTATTGGCTCCTGAGACTATAACTCTTACAGTTATGCCTGTCATAATAACATTAAATAGTGTTTATTGAGATGCAGTTTCCAATTTGGAGTGCATTATTTATGGTCCTCTCAGCACTCTGTGAGGTAGGTGCTATTATCCTCACTTTAAAGATGAGCAAACTAAAGGAAATTTCCCAAGGACGCCCAGCTATGAACGTCCCACAAGGATTTAAATCGAGACCTTCCTTAAATGGACACACGCCGCTCACATCACTGACTGTTCCTTACCTCACCCACAAGATAATGCATCTTTACTACCTTTCCTGTGCTGGTTCATTGCCTTTATTAAAATCCTTTTGGTTTTTTTCTCTTGGTACTGTGACAATCGGTGCCTTGGTTCTGAGCAGTTTATATGTCCAACTCCTGGGTCACAGATCTGTGTTTCTATTTTCAGTACACATTTAACCTTTAGTGGATCTCTAAATAAAACATTTCTTTGCTCAATAACTTTGAATGAATATAGACGTGCATTAATTTATTATTATATTGGAGGAGGGATGGCAGGAGTTATTTGCAAGCATGAAGACTCTTGACTTATGTATGTTCTAGATTCCTTTTCCTTCATGTAGCTGAATCTAAAAAGAATTATGCTTTCCATACTATGCAACTCACCAATGGATTGATGGATTGCTACCAAAAGACATCTTTAGATTCAATTCTGATGGGGGCTGCCTTGGATCTGGCTGAAGCATCTGATGTGTTTTCTCCGCTGGTATTCCATGGTGACTCTAATGATTAGTTCCCTGGGGTTTCTACAATTTAAAGGCTAACTTACAGCTAAATCAGATAACATGGTTTATAGCACCAAAGATGTCTTTTGATTCATGCACTGCCTAATGTGGTGGTTGCTTGCCATAGGAGGCTATTTAAATTAAAATTTAAATCTATTAAAATGAAATTAAGTTAAAAGTTAATTTTTCTGTCACTCAAGCCACATTTCAAGTGCTTAGTAGACACATGTGGCTAGTGGCTATTTTACTGGACAATGACACTATGGAACATTTCCTTCATTGCAGAAATTTCAGTAGGACAGGGCTAATGATAAAGAAGACAGAAATGAGGTTAAGATTAATTATTCCACAGAACCTGTTGGTCAGCATTACCCAAGTTACGGAATGAGGTGAAGCATGCTGCATTACAATTCCCTCTCTATTTTTTTTTTTTTTTTGTCTTCCTAGATACCTGCTGGGAGGAAGGGATTCAGTCTTGTGCATGCAGTATCTCATGTCATACAGCTCACTCCTAGGGATTCAGTAAATATTTGCTCAAGGTTGCATGAATAAGAATCCAAAAAATAACATGAATAGAGAAGAATTCTTGCAGGTTAGAGAACTGAGTGGATATCCTATACACTAACAATATAACTGTAGAGAGAGAAATTAGGGAATCAATTCTATTTACAATAGCACCAAAAACCGTAAGATCCTGAGGAATAAACCTAATCAAGGAGGTGAAATCTATACTCTAGAAACTACAGAACACTTATGGAAGAAATTGAAGAAAATACAAAAGGATGGAAAAACATACTCATGGATCAGAAGAATAAACATTGTTAAAATGCCTATGCTTCCCAGAGGAATCTATAGTTTTGACACAATCCTGATGAAAATGCCAATGGCATTTTTCAAAGTGCTGGAACAAACAATCCTAAAATTTGAATGGAACCAGAAAAGACCCTGAATCACCAAGTAAATGTTGAAAAAGAAAAACAAAGAGGGGGCATCACGTTGCCTAATTTCAAGGTATATTACAAAGCTGTGGTCACCAAGACAGCATGGTATGGGCACAAAAACAGACACATTGATCAATGGAACAGAATAGAGAGCCAAGATATGGGCCCTCAACTCTATGGTCAACTAATCCTCGACAAAGCAGAAAAAAATATCCAATGGAAAAAAGACAGTCTCTTCAATAAATTGTGCTGGGAAAATTCAACAACTATATATAGAAGAATGAAACTCAACCATTCACTTATACCATACACAAAGATAAACTCTAAATGGATGAAAGACCTCAATATGAGGCAGAAATCCATCAAAATCCTAGAGGAGAACATAGGCAGTAAACTCTTCGACATCAGCCACAGCAACTTCTTTCAAGACATGTCTCCAAAGGCAAGGGAAACAAAAATGAAAATGAACTAACTATTGGGGCTTCATCAAGATAAATTCTTCTGCACAGTAAAGAAAACAGTCAATAAAACCAAAAGACAGCTAATGGAATGGGAGAAGATATTTGCAATAGATAAAGAGCTGAGACCCAAGATCTATAAAGAAATTCTCAAACTCAACCCCCCCCCCCCAAATCAAGTCAAAAAACAGGCATAAGACATGAACAGACATTTCTCCAAAGAAGAGATACAGATGACTAACAGACACATGAAAAAAATGTTCATCATTATTAGCCATCAGGGAAATTCAAATCAAAACCACATTGAGATACCACCTTACACCAGTTAAAATGGCAAACTTTAACAAGGCAGGAAACAACAAATGCTGGAGAGGATGTGGAGAAAAGGAAACTCTCTTATGCTTTTGGTGGGAATGTAAGTTGGTATAGCCACTTTGGAAAACAGTGTGGAGGTTCCTCAAGGAGTTAAAAATAGAACTAACTACACTATGACCCAACAATTGCACTGTTGGGCATTTACCCCAAAGGTACAAATGTAGTGAAAAGAAGGACCACATGCACCCCAGTGTTCATAGCAGCAATGTCCATAGTAACCAAACTGGAGAAAGAGCTGAGATGCCCTTCAACAGATGAATGGATAAAGAAGATGTGTTCAAATATACAATGGAATATTACTTAGCCATCAGAAATGATGAATACCCAATTTTTGCATCAACATGGGCAGAACTGGAGATTATGCTAAGTGAAATAAGCCAAACAGAGAAAGTCAATTATCATATGGTTTCACTTATTTGTGGAACATAAGGAATAGCATGGAGGACATTAGGAGAAGGAAGGGAACATGAAGGGGGGAAAATCAGAGGGGGAGACAAACCAGACAGACTACGGACTCTAGAAAACAAACTGAGGGTTTTACAGGGGAAGAGGTGGGGGTGGGTTAACCTGGTGATGGGTATTAAGAAGGGCATGTATTGCATAGAACACTGGGCATTATATGCAGACAAAAAATAACAGTGTACTGTATAGTGACTAACATAACATAATAAAAAAATTAGTTGGACAAAACTTTAAAGAAATGGAATAGTTGATCCAAGTGTTTCAATGTAGAAGAGATGACTGTTTTCCAGACTTCAAGGACTAAAGCCTCTTGTCACCAGAAAGAAAAAGGAAGCCAGAGCTTAATAGCATTGTCAAATTCAGTTGACTCTGATTTGGAGAGGGTGGTTGTCAAGTCATGGTGAACATTTTTGCTTCTACGAGTTGAGTGAGACTCTGAAAGGGAAAATAGCATTTTTTATTCAAAGTCTTAATTTATTTCCTGTTCTAGAGCTAAGTCAAAAACAAGCTTGGAGGGGTTATTGGAAAGTTATTTACAGAAGCTTTGATTTTTGGGGTTATGAGAAAACCATGATAAGTGGATCATTTATGCCCTTGAAAAATAAAGTCATGTTTTGTATTACAGTAAAATACTGTATGCTCTGTCCTTACTTTCATATCTCACATGTTTTGTAAGCATATTATATATAAATGGGAGTTACAGTTGTGGTTGCAAGAGCAGAACAAATTATTATCTTTTTTTTTTTGTGGTTGGCACAGTTAGGTCTGGGGTATGGAATCATTAGATTCCTTTTGGCACTGTAGAATAAAGTTGAACTTGGAATTTAGTTGACATTTATTTGCCTATGATTTACCACATATTTTATGGCAGGCAATGTTTCATATGGTCATTTACAAAAACAGAACTAAAAATGTGTGTAATTGATCTCACAGTGTAATTGTGTGATTTTCATATTCTGTGGATTGTATTCTTCTCAGGGACTAAGTCATTCTGTGGTTGTCACAGCACACTTGCCTCTCTGCCCAGAGTTGCATCTGCTGTCCCAAGTCTGTGGATGTGTCCTGAAGTTGTTTTTCCACCGAGAGTGGACAACTTTTGTATATCCAATTGGATCCTCTCATCTGGTCTTCATTTTGCCTGGACAAGTACTTTTGAGTTAGCAGCCTACAGTTATAGTACAGAATGAGGCCCCCCAATCTCAATATGGATTGGAGTTTACATCTAATTGTGACTTTTTTTACGGCATGCTCTCAATAACTGATATGTGAGGGGAATAAGCCACATCCTTGGGCTTTGATGATATGACCTCTGCCTGTGTGGCCTGGGTGGGTGGCTCAAGATGAGAACAGAGCAGTATTGTTTTGGTATGACCTCCAGCAATCTTGGAGATGGATTTAGAAACTAGGATGGCCTTGGCTCTAGGTTTCCTTAAATTCTCTTCCACACAATATTGTGCCACACAAGAAAGGAAGATGGAAAACTTCAAATTAATCAGCTGATTACTCTAAAAAAATAATTTATGATTATAGTTTTTACTTATCTAGATACCTTATCTGGAAATTTGGGGGAAAAGTAAATCTTTTCATATAGTAGGAAAACTGTTTAAAGTCAAACTGAGTGGAAGGAAGTAGTTGGATATTCATATAATGAGGTTATATTAGAATAGTGACAAAGTGCTTATTTCACAATTTTGTTCTCCTTTATATGCTTTCCCCCCTTCTTTTACTACAACAAGTAAGGTTTCTCCCTACAACTGTGCCCCACCATTCCTATTAAAAAAAGAGACTCCAAACCAAATTCAGCTCTGTGGGAGTTGGGAAGAATAACAAAACCTAAAACAGCTTATCCTGCCATCCTATACACACAGTCAGGGAAATTTGTGAGTTAGTATTGGTGGGAACTAACATAAAACCACAAGATCTAGTTTCCCTTTGTTTTAATAGAAAATTGGTATTAATCTGTGAGTGGAAAGGAATGGCTGCTGAGCTATAAAGAAATGAAAGAAATAACTCTAGATTCTGAATTTTCCATTTCAGAAGGCCTTGCTGCTTGTCTGACTAGGTATGTCTGAGATGGGCAAGAGAAAAGTTCCTCTTCTGAACTTGCTGGCAGCACACCATACATTCTCTTCCCGTGGAAGCTACATTATTAAGAGATCCAAGTGAGTCCTGAGGGTGTTAGCTGAGCTCGACTCTGACAGGTAGCCCCAGAAAACTGCTGGAAAGCTCTGATTCAGAAGGGACCTTGAAGTGTTTGTGACATGGCTGGAATATGTCAAACTCTACCACAGACATGGAGGCCTGAGGGGAGCGACTATTTAAACCTTTATGGTCACACTCAGATGCCTTTCTAGAAGAGGTGATTTACTTCTCCTGACAGGTGTGAAGGGGTACTTGCCACTCTCAGAACAGCACAATCACCCCATTTTAAACGAGGGAGCCATTTATGGCCTCTTCAATTTAGTTCTGTGATCAGTTTTTTCTAATATACTTAAATCTCTACATTCTGGTAGCAAAAAAGAATTCAAGGTGCATACGAAGGAAGTGTGAGCATTAACAGGTCAATGACATCAGCTCTGAGGTACAAAATCAGCTGCTGGCAGAGAGTACACATCTTTAAACCTGACTCTACCCCACAGTCAACAATACGGGCCACCATACGCCTTTTCAGCTAAAGCAAATTATTTTTCAATTCTTCAAAAGTATTTTTCAATGACCCTGAGAAATTTGATGTTCTCCATAGGATGCCAAAACTATTTTGGAAAAAAAAAATGCAAATAGAAAAAAAAAAAAGAAGATTTGTCCCGTTGGAGAAATACTCTCAGAGCTATGGTAATAGCTGAAAGATTTCCTTAGTGAAGTTATGAGCAATTTTCGTAAGTATGTTTGAGAATCCATCCACTTTGATCCCCTCTCTTTAGTCTTGACAATTGTCTGCAGGCACAAGTCTGTTAAAACTTGTCATACCTTAGGGTCTGATTTTTCACTGCATCTAGAACCAGCCATGTAAATAAATCACCCTCTTCCCCATCCCCCACCCCCAAAGAAGCTGTATTTCCCAATTCTGAATTCAAAATGTTTAGATTCCAGCTGAACTGGCTGCTGAGATGATCCTTTACCCAGATGATATTGCTACCGAGTTATTCTCATCCATGAGTGATTTTATTCCTTAAGGAGACATTGACAGAGTCCAGAAATATTTTAGGTCATCAGAACATGGGCAGAACTGGAGATTATGCTAAGTGAAATAAGCCAAACAGAGAAAGTCAATTATCATATGGTTTCACTTATTTGTGGAACATAAGGAATAGCATGGAGCGGCTACTGACATCTAGTACATAGAGGCCAGCCAAAGATGATGCCAACTCTCTGGAAACACACAGGACAGCCCCCACCACAAAGAATTATCTGGCTCAAAATGTCAGTAGTGCTGAGGTTGAGAAACTTTGCGTTAGTCTATATGATGACAGACCATCTGGTTAATTCCTCCGCCAGATGACCCATGCACATGGAAACCCGCCGCGCAAAGACCTGTTCACTGTAGAAACTCAGCCACTGAGGGAAGTGACGCTTGAAGAGCCAGCTATCCTGTGAAGACTTTCCCTGAGCCTTGCCTTATGGGCTAGAATGTTTCAACCTTGGGAGACTATGTTCAAGAGGAGACGTATTCTCTCTTTCACAAACTTTGGATAAATACATGGGTGGCTATCTGGTATGCCTCCCTTTACTTCAAGAATAATTTACTACATACTTTCTATTTTTATATCAGCTACAAATTTCTGCTCAGTTAATTTGTGTCAGGTACATACTAAGTGCTTTGCAGAGGTTAATTTATTTCAGTCTTCCAAAATACATTGAAACTGTCATCACGAGCTTCATTTGTATAGAAGAGGAAACTGATACTTAGAAACAGGTCACAATGTTTGTAAATATTAAGATTGTCAGGAAAAGAGTTGCTGTGCAAGTATTGTAGAACATAAGCTCCAAGAAAGCTTGTAATTTTTTTGTCAGTTATCTTCTGTATCTTCAGGGCATGGAAGTACACAGTCAGTACTAGATTTATATTGTTGAATCAATGAGTGGTACTACCAGAATCCAAGATTTCCATGGTTTTTCCATGGTGATATTATCAGTCAAAGCTTCTTTGCTTCAAAGCACAAGGATTCCTTTCAGAATTCCTTGAACACAAATTAAATGAAAATAAGAATTTTATAGCATCTTATGGAATATGAAGAAATGTCGAACTACAAAGACACAGGAAGAATTCAGTGTGGTTCTGGGAGCTTCTTGGACTTTCATTCTAGTGCTGGGCCTGCCCCCCCAGCTCTGCCTGTGCCTCAGTCCAACAGTCTGTAGAGATTTCACCAGGCTCTGTCCAGTCAATAAGTCATCTCCTCTGGGTCAGGTGATATTTGGTCCAATAAATTATAGCCAGGGATGGAGCAAGGTCATGCCACGCACAGATGACTAACTTAAGCACTCACTGTCTGAGAGACAACTTCCAGAGGAGAAGTGTGAGGCCTCCTGAGATGTCTGGAATGTTGACATTGCTGCTGTGGGCATGTGCCTAGGACCCAATGCGGCTTGATGTTGATACCTTCTGACTTAGCATACTCACAACACAGCTGTCATTAGCTCTGGCAATTGTTTGTGCATTTGGAACTTGGTTTAGGGAGAGTACTGTCCAAAGAAAGCCCATTATTAAATTGATCAGTTGTTTATACTTGATAATCAATAAACACCTGTCATTGACAGATGACACTTGGTTTCAGTTGATGTGCTGGCTTTCTGAATCAGATGGGCAAATTAGTGGTCTTAGGCATCTCTTTCAATTTTAATGTATGGACTAGAACATGTATGGAACAAATTCTTATTTTCCATGAGCAAAAGCCCCTATTTTAAGTACTTTGCGAATGAGATTCCTTAGTCACTGGTGTAGTGTGTTATTGTAGTTCATGTGCATTTAATGTTGTCACTGAGGCTTTCCATAATAGGCTTAGAAGGAAAATGACTGTGTGATTCAAGTTAGATTGAGAAGCAATGGTCATCTGCAGAAGAAAGGACCAGAGCCTGAGGAGTATTATAAAGTAAGGAACCATGTTTTCTTCTCCTTCATTCAGACTGGATTCTAAATCATCATCCTAATTCATCAGGTAAGAAGGGGATTTCAATGCACTTTTTGCTTTAACCAAGGGTATAATTCCAGCACCATTATGACATGTTCATCTGTAATGTGTAGAGATGAGATACTGATTAGGAATACAGAGCTGGTGATTTCAATCTGCACTCACTAGATTGTAAAACTCCATTGAGAGAGAGGACTAGGTTGCTAGCTTAGTAGAAAAAGCCCTAGAGGACTGGACTCAGTAAGACAAGATTTGAGTATGTGGGGAGAATTAGTTAGTCTCTGCTAATGATGAGGTAAACACATTTCTTAATAATGAGGTGGGTTACTTTTCACAGCAGTGAGGAGAGTGAATTCTACCATGAGTCCAAACATGTTCCTTCTCCTGACTTCTCTTCCCCTGTCCTTCCTGCCCTAACTCATGACAAAATGTTAAGAGCCAAATGACAATCCTTGAAGTGAGGGACAACCAATCATCATAGCAGATAAAGGTCCCCATGGAAACTTGGTTTGTGTGGCTTTATTCTAAAACTTTATTAGCCTTTATGATTATTTTATTTCCCATATCGTGATTTTTAAGTCCCTAGATCATTTGTCCCTTTGATTTTTTCTCTGACAACATTTCTATACTCAGTCCCTCACTCACCCCAGTTCGAGTACATTTGATGCTCGTCAACATCTCAAGCATATTCCCACATCTGTACCCTTGAACTTTCCTGGTCCTGGAAAGCTCTTCCCCTACATATCAGAGGAGGACTTGGTCCTTCATTCTATTCAATTTTTGATCATTTTCTTCCTTCCCCTGATCACAATATATAAAATTGCAGCTCTGTCATTTTTACATCCTTTTTTCTGGTTTGGTTTGTTTATAGCTCTTATACCCACTTGGCATAAAGTTGTAATATATGTATTTTTTTAAAGGTTTTATTTATTTGAGAGAGAGAGAGAGAGCACCAGAGAGCATGGGAGGAGAGAGGTCAGCAGGAGGGGAGGAGAGAGGTCAGCAGAAGAAGCAGACTCCCTGCCGAGCAGGGAGCCCGACGTGGGACTTGATCCCGGGAGTCCAGGATCGTGACCTGAACTGAAGGCAATTGCTTAACCAACTGAGCCACCCAGGCACCTAATATATGTATTTTTAAATTCTCTCCCCTTAGGAGAATGTAAAGGTCTATAAGGGCAAGGGATTTGTTAATTTGGTTCACTATTGTGTACTAAATCCTAGAATACTGCCCGGCACACAGTAGCTTCTCAATAAATACATATGAATAAATAAATGGGAAAAATAAAATTATAGACATATTTTACATTTGCATCAGGAAATGCATTACATTTGTATTACCTAAGTAGCATATTTTATTCACGGATGTAGGATATTAGACCAGTAGTGAATTCTATGAGTAGGATAACTTAAATTTGATTTCCATCAGGTATCTATTTGATATATCTGCCAATATTATTTTTTTGTCATTTATCATTTTGTCTTTATAGCAAGGATTCTGGACTCAATATATCAACTTGTCCTGTGACTGTGTCCCAATTTCTATTTTGTTTTCAGGTCACCAATTATGAAAACATAGGAAACATAGGAGAAGAAGGAAAAAAGTACATTCTATTCTCACATGCAAAATTTTAGCTCCATTAACATCAGGGATAAAGACTTTTTACTTTTCTATTTAGAGAGTCCTTAAAACAAAGGGTAGAAAGCACAAAGTCGTTCTAGATCAGCAGTTCTGAGGCACTTGACTTTAAAACAAGTGATGAGCATAGAAGATTAGCTATGGAACGAGAGTTAGGCAGAAGCGCAAGGGGGACATGGCTTGTCTTTAAGATTTTCCCTGTATTTAAGTTTCTTTCATGCGTCAAATGTCGCATATCTCTGGGATTGTTTCTCGTTGTGTATGGTTTCTGTATCATTCTCATCCCCACTTCTCTTGACACTTCTTTGATGGAACCTCGTTCTTTTAGAATATGGAGAATTTATGATGATAAATGACAACTACTAATAATGCATTAGTCACTATCAAATGATTCAGATTATTATTAAATAACTGTTCAGATAATTGAAATGATTAACAATTACTCTGACAAAATCAACTTTTGCCACCGAACTGATAATAATAGGAGAGGCTCCAAGGTCTACAATCCAGTTAACATAAATGTGTTCTTCCAGTCTTCTGATGATGGTGTATATATTTGGCATTACTAGTACTCAAACTTATTTATTGAATGCTTTATGATGACTCTTATGGCACCACAAAAATTCAGATCTTGTTAAGGATAATATTATAAACTGACATAGAAGGAGAATTTAGCCAGGTCATAAGTAGTAGGAAACGTTAGGGCTTAAAGCAAGGGGAAGATAGCATATGACTGACCAAAGAATACCTTCAATTTTCCCAAATGGAGAATTATTGTTCACCATCTTATCCCACATTATTTTTTTTCCAGAAAGCAGCCCATTTTATTATCAACTAGCAAGTTTAGAAGTTTAGTGAAGAGGGTGGTGTTTAGTTCTGATATATAGGTATTTATAAAAAGCAAATAAACAATGGCAATGATAATTCCTATAGCTCTTTTAGCTTTGCATCAATTTTCATCTCTGTATCATCCTAGGTTATAGAGATCTTAGCTAGAAGCTAACTGTATCCACTGCTGGTGTCCAAAAGGAGCTAATGAATAGGGATGGCAGCTACCAGGAGCTAATTTTGCATGAGGGACTGAGACAATACATAGGACACAATTGTTTTATTGATGAAGTAGTTTATGATTGTCACTAATGTTTGTATCTCTAGTCAGTCATTCTATTGCTATCTCAGAGCTTAACAAGATGTAGTTCTGAGTCCTAGTTGCAGATCTGCTGTTGACTCAGAATAAAGAGTTAGATACTGACTTTATTTCTGGATCTTCCCCCCCCCCCTTCAAGATGAAGAAAATGCCTTGCTGGGATACATATTCAGCTACTTCTTCTAAAGAAACAAAAACTAGCATTATGATCAAAACAAGGGTAGGTAGTTTAAAATTTAAAGCCACAGATGAATTTGTTATAGATTGTTAGAATGACAAAATCATTTTATAAATAATGTAGTTACTCAACATGGTCTAAATGAGTTTTTACATCATTTTAGCAGTACAAAACAAGCATGGATTTCACTTACACTTGTCTAACATTCCTTTATCTCTTCTTCCTCTCCTGACCCCCACTTTCTTCTTCTATCAATTTCCTTCAGGCTTTTCATTTATCTGCTAGTGATATCCTTCCTGCTTCAAAGTCAGGAAAAGTGGGATTTCTCATATCAACTCCAGGCAGCATCTTGCAGTTTCTTCTTTTGTGAAATGATGGGGAAGGTGACTTACTTCTTCATATCTAATTTAAGATGTTGATTTTGCAAAGGAACTCTACAGCAGTGGTTTCTATTTCTACGCTGAGTTTCAGATGTTGGTTGCATATCTATTTTTGTTAGTTTGTAAAGGGAGGTAAGTCTCTGAACAGATTGGGAATTAGAGATTCTATAGGCTTTAAAAAAGAAAAAACTCTTTCATTTTTTGCTAGAGGAGTTAGTGGCTGATTTTAAAACTTAAAATGAGCTTCATATTTCTGTTCCTTGGGGGCTTATTCTGCATCTTCTAATGACCAATATGTGCAGTCTTAAAGTGAGTTCCATGTTTTTCTCAGTTTTAGTATTTCTTCCTCACACAGCTGTCAGTGGTGCAGCGTGTGGGCTCATCTGTGGGCAGAAGCGCTCTCTGGGTGGGCACTGTGTGTGCCCTTGAATGCAGATGGTGCTCAGGGGATGGATCAGGCTCTTCTCTTTTCTCTCTCCTCCCACTCTGCCCTCTAATAAAAATTTATTCTCACTTTCTATCATGGGGAGTTTGATTAGCCTCCAGGTTCCATTCTCTCTGTTTACAAATAAATAAATAAATAAATAATTTGTCTGGAAGTGACACAAATGGATAATCTAAAGTCCTAAACCAGGCAGGGCAGGGAGGTTGGTGATGTAGACAAACCTGAGGAGAATGGAAGCTTGAAACATCATTGTTGAAGAAATATGGAACTTTCTCCAGAAGTTCTTTCCAATAGCACATTTACAATCCTGAGTGAGTCCTAATGCTGACTTTGTTTGACAGCAGTGATCAAATGAATTATAGGCTTTGGGGTATTGCAGACCTCTGAAGTCAAGGTTATTTAGGTTAAATTACCTTCAAAATGTGCACATACCTCACTTTCCAAGTACTGGAAAACAGACAGGATGGCAGTTTAGAATTATAAGTATATAGAGTGACTAGATATTCTTAAGGAATATCTATTCCTGGATAATGCCAAAGTCTATTAGAAGAAACCAATTTGCTCCCCATGCAGAATTGATAACTTCTGTATCAATATCAATAGAACATATTTTAATTTGAGCTAGAGAGCAATGGATCTTGTAGGAAGACCAGGAAAAGGCAAGGCTCTATTTGGAATAGTTATGGGAAAGCAACACTTTAGAAAAGAAATTAGACTTTGAAAATGGTGTATGCTTCTGTAGAGGGGAGAGAGGATTTGTTCTCTACATGGCTAACATGGTTAACATTCATTTACGTTTTCATCTTCCAGCAAGATAAACCAGAACTGTATTAATTTATATATTTGTTGGCATCAGTTCAGGTCCTCTAGTAAGTGGCTACTGTGAAATTTAGTAAAAAGAAGGCTCATTTAAGATACTCTCCCTGTTAGGGAGAGACTACCCCAGCAGGAAGAAGAACACCTCCCGCCAAGTAATGGCCTAGCCTGTGAGAGACTGTCACAACCTAACCAATGAAAAGTCACTATACTTTGAACTTCCAGTTACTCCAATGGACCTTTTGTTTACAACAGCCCCTCCAAGCTTCCCCCTTTCCTCTATAAAATAGCTATCCTCTCCTTTGTTCTCTGGGGTGCCTATGGTTTTGCCCTAGCTTGCTTGGCAATTCTGCACTGCAATTCTCTGCTATTCACAAAGAAACCCATGTTTGCTGATGAAATAACTGACAATTGTCTTCTTAAGGTTAATATCCTGACAGAATTAGAGGTGCAAGAGATTTACTGGGGTTGGAGGTGGGGGGCGCTGCAAAAGTTAACGAGGTAGGGAGAGACTGTAGAATGTACTGCATGCCCCACTCAGGTGGAAAGAGAGGGGAAGAAAGAATGAGTATGTTAGAAGAGTCAAAGAGTGCCCTACCACTTCCAGAAAGTCTCAATGAGGCCGAGGCGCTGCCTAAAGCAAAAGCAGTCCAATATAGAGGTCCCGCCTGGGACAGAAATCGCTTGTGTTCTGATCCCTCCGCGCCAGGCTCAGCTATTGGCTGGGAGCAGCGGGGGGGGGGGGGGGGGGCCGGGGGCGGGGCCTCCGGGTGCGGAAGTGGCATCAGGGTAAGGTGGGTCGGATGCTGTCAGCTCTCCAGCTCTTTGTGGTGGGTTCTCTCTTGAAGGACGACCTGAGCAGTGCGCCTGTGTTCCTGGCACACTGTTACTATGTTTTCTGTGTCATGCGTTTTGGCTGATTGTAGCCTCTAAGTTCTTCTGTTGAGGCCTGAGAGTTTTAGCAAATATTTCATTAAATCTCATCCATTTATTTCTCTCTGAAATTGGCATCTGTACCCAAATCGCTCTGCCCTTTTGGGCTGTCTGTTTCCATACGATGTGTGACTTCAGGAAAATGTGTCTGAGAGTCGTGACTGATCTCCGTCCCACAGCTGAGGCTGTGCAGAATATGTGCTATTTCTGATATATATATTTGCTAGCATATTTCCTAAATCTTTTCTTTAAAGTATGTCACACACTGTTTACCAAGTAAGTCCGTCCTTTTCTCCAAGATCAAGAGCAGTTTTTAGGAAGTGCACCCCCCACCCCAGCCTATTTGAGGGAACAGAAGGGACAGGATGCTGGCTCTGGGTGGGAAGAAGATAGATAGCTTTTCTGCCTGTAAGCCCGGTTCTCCTTCCCAAGATGGCAATAGTAACATTCCAATTCTAATACATTCCCATCAGGAGAAAGCATCTGAGATCTCTGACTCAACTCTAAATCTAAGTACACCATAGGGCCAGCATGTCTGAGAGGGATGCTCAGCCCATAGACACCTGCAGCATTTCATCTGCTTCTAGAAAGTAGCGAACTGGTAAACCAATTGTCAAGGCAGATATAAATTGCCCTAAAGTGGCTCCTGGGTTTTGCTCACTTCTTCCTCTCCGAGTTCATCAGGACAGAATATTTTCACTCTGAGAGGGAAGAACTGTGAAGAGGCATTGGGAAAGCAGCTTTTAGCATTGAAATGACACTTTTCTAGATTAAAAAAAAAATTGTATCCCTTGCCTTTTGCGTTGTTCCTAGGAAGATGTTGCTGCGGCAGAGGTCGAAGAGGTTGCTGCCCGTGTTCTCCTCAAGGATTTTGATGGATTCCTTTCATACATTGAGGTCCTTCATCCATTTTGAGTCTATTTTTGTGTGTGGTGTAAGGGAATGGTCCAATTTCATTTTTCTGCATGTGGCTGTCCAATTTTCCCAGCACCATTTATTGAAAAGGCTGTCTTTTTTCCATTGGACATTCTTTCCTGCTTTGTCGAAGATTAGTTGACCATAGATTTGAGGGTCTATTTCTGGGCTCTCTATTCTGTTCCATTGATCTATGTGTCTGTTTTTGTGCCAGTACCATGCTGTCTTGATGATGACAGCTTTGTAATAGAGCCTGAAGTCTGGAATTGTGATGCCACCAACGTTGGCTTTCTTTTTCAATATCCCTTTGGCTATTCGAGGTCTTTTCTGGTTCCATATAAATTTTAGCATTATTTGTTCCATTTCTTTGAAAAAGATGGATGGTACTTTGATAGGAATTGCATTAAATGTGTAGATTGCTTTAGGTAGCATAGACATTTTCACAATATTTATTCTTCCAATCCAGGAGCAAGGGAAAAAATGAACTACTGGGATTTCATCAAGATCAAAAGCTTTTACACAGCAAAGGAAACAGTTAACAAAATCAAAAGACAACTGAAAGAATGGGAGAAGATATTTGCAAACGACATATCAGATAAAGGACTAGTGTCCAGAATCTATAAAGAATTTAGCAAACTCAACACCCAAAGAACAAATAATCCAATCAAGAAATGGGCAGAGGACATGAACAGACATTTCTGCAAAGAAGACATCCAGATGGCGAACAGACACATGAAAAAGTGCTCCATATCACTCGGCATCAGGGAAATACAAATCAAAACCACAATGAGATATCACCTCACACCAGTCAGAATGGCTAAAATCAACAAGTCAGGAAATGACAGATGCTGGCGAGGATGCGGAGAAAGCGGAACCCTCCTACATTGTTGGTGGGAATGCAAGCTGGTGCAACCACTCTGGAAAACAGCATGGAGGTTCCTCAAAATGTTGAAAATAGAACTGCCCTATGACCCAGCAATTGCACTATTGGGTATTTACCCTAAAGATACAAATGTAGTGATCCAAAGGGGCACATGCTCCCGAATGTTTATAGCAGCAATGTCCACAATAGCCAAACTATGGAAAGAACCTAGATGTCCATCAACAGATGAATGGATCAAGAAGATGTGGTATATATACACAATGGAATACTATGCAGCCATCAAAAGAAATGAAATCCTGCCATTTGCAACAACGTGGATGGAACTAGAGCGTATCATGCTTAGCGAAATAAGTCAAGCAGAGAAAGACAACTATCATATGATCTCCCTGATATGAGGAAGTGGTGATACAACATGGAGGCTTAAGTGGGTAGAAGAAGAATAAATGAAACAAGATGGGATTGGGAGGGAGACAAACCATAAGTGACTCTTAATCTCACAAAACAAACTGAGGGTTGCCGGGGGGAGGGGGTTTGGGAGAAGGGGGTGGGATTATGGACATTGGGGAGGGTATGTGATTTGGTGAGTGCTGTGAAGTGTGTAAACCTGGTGATTCACAGACCTGTACCCCTGGGGATAAAAATATATGTTTATCAAAAATAAAAAATTAAAAAAAAATTGTATTATGGGTGGATTGAAGACTAGAGATTTAAAAACTGGCTTTGGGATGGCTCTTTTGAAAATGTCCCCTTTCTGATGTAGTTCCTCTAGAATTTAATCTCATGTCTATTAAAGCCAGATCTTCCTTCCTTTATCCCAGAATCAAATCTGTATGTGCTTACTTGTGTAGACCCTTGGCGAAGGGTTTTCCTCCAAATGACCTGGGGACCACTCCCTTCTGCAGAGGTAGGGATGGCTTTCCAGAGATGAAGCTTCTTGGGTTAAAGTAAATTACTGTGAACATTAAGATGATTAGTATTCTTACAACTTGTGTTAGTGTACAGCTAATAAAAATGTTTTGGAGACTCAATTCTAAAAAGCAGCTCATTATTCTGTTTTGGGATGCAGATCAGAAAATTGGTTGCAGCTATCACTACTTTTTATCCATATCATTCCAGCTGAGCTACCAAAGAAATCTATTAGACAAGAATCATACTTTTCTCTTCTCTTCAGTGCTCCAGTGAAACTCTTGTCAAAAAGAATTGTGTCAAGTTGGTGCCCAGGGCAAATGTTTACTGTTGTAACAATTCTATAAAAGCAAGTTTGGGACCTGAGAACACATGACCTGAAAAATTGCTGATGAACATCTGCTCTATATAGGACCACAAGTGTGGGTCTCTGTGCTACAGTGTACTCAGATAGTTGGTTAATAGGCAGAAATTTGATTTAGTGCTATTTCCCTAAAAGGCAGCACTTGAGAGTCATGTTCTGCTTAAGACCTCAGGCAGACACTTAGCATGCTTCTTGGTTGCCCATCTGCCCTTAAAAATATGCTATTTCTATTATTTAAAAAAAGGGAAGATTCTGTAGTGGAAAAATCTGAGTATTTCTGGAACTCAGAAGATTTAATACTGGATGTATTACCCTTGAGTTAATTGCCAAGTAGTTTTGGGTGAACCCAGGTTTTTTTTTTTAATTTGAAATTGGATTCCCTAATGGAGTTAATGAAGTTATAATTTTGGAGAAAGGGAGTTGATTCTTTATAACAGCACATATAAAACTAGGTCTTCATTTTAGTTCCTTACCAAATCTTTAAATTGAGTCCATATTTTACTCTATTTAGTTTGCTATTCTTCTTTTGGCACTTTGGTGAAATAGTACATATTTAAAGATTGGTATTTTGGAACTCTGCAAACCACATAAGTGTTTTTGCTGGGAGAAGTTATTTCTGTTAGTTGCCTTCTTTACTTACAAGTTGACTGTAAAACATCATGAAGTTTATGCCCTATATAAATTGCTTTAATTATGTTGGGTTTATGTAACTTTTTCTTGTTTGTATAGGCTAAATGGGTGCATGAATTTTTTTTTCAAGGACTCAGGATGCCAGTTCAATGCTACAGAAAGAAATACAACTACATTTAAATGAAAGTATTTAGTCTTACTGGCTTTAATTAAGTCTTGATCACCAAGATCATTGTCTTTGCATGACAATAATTCATTTTGGTAATTAAGTGGGAAGAATAGACTGGTATTCTCATCAACGCAGTCCCAGATGGCAAGTGTAATTCTTAGACTTCTAGTTTACCAACATAAGAATTCTTCCTACCCTCTCCTCTGTCCTACAGAAACAAACATGGCCCAGATGCTGTGATAAATGTGTGGGATTCATCCTATATTCTTGTAGGAACATTTGTCATGGCCAACTCTAATTTAAGACCAAGAAATGCTTTCAGCTGCTTTTATCCAGTTGCTAAATCAAATAACAGTATCAGAAAGAAATTCGAGGAATTTTGATACGACTGAGGAAATAATACATAATGAAAAGCTCAGTATCAAATAAAAATGCCAACATAATACCTACAACACTCATTTTTGTTTGCTTAGTATTTTTCAGTCAGATAGGACTTTGTCAAATAAAATATAACAAAACTTCCAAGAAATTTAAAAAGCTAATCATTGGCTACTTTAATTATATGATTTTTGTCTGGTCAGCTGATAAGAGAGTTGCATGTACTACTGAAGCTCCTTCTGGACATCCTCTGTTATGAATATCTCTTTGTCCTTTTTGTTTTAATATACTTCCCTTTTAGTGGTCTTAATCATTCACAGTACATTGAATATGACTAAAACTAAAGAAATGTCACACTTGCGTTCCTTATTTATAAACATTTTGGGGTTGGTGATAGTGTCGTCATGGTGAAAATCCAGACCTCGCAAAACTCCTGTGCTATTGTATAATATGTAACTCTTGGTTTGTCAGAGACTTGAGCTATTTTATTTTAGTAAATATTTATAAACCATTCAGAAAGTGTCCTGTTGATGGCATGAGGGACATTTTATTCATGAGTAGATAAGAAGATGACAAAAATGTTGGGAAGAAGAGGGTAAAACAGAAAACACTTAGGGTAATCCCACTCTGCCCAATGTTTGCTGTTCATTTGCGTGTATTAGCTGGATTATTTAGAGGCTTACTGTATGCAAAATTTGGGGTTAAACAGGTGAAAAACATTATATGACCAGTTCAATGCTACAGAAAGAAATACAACTACATTTAAATGAAAGTATTTAGTCTTACTGGCTTTAATTAAGTCTTGATCACCAAGATCATTGTCTTTGCATGACAATAATTCACTTTGGTAATTAAGTGGGAAGAATAGAAAAGTAGGAAAGTATTTATGTGTTAAATATGATGAGTTTCTTGGGTGAATACTATAACCAATGGTACATAATTGTCATTAGTGAGAATTGGAATTATATATTTTCTAGGCTGTAACAAAGTACCACAAACAGACCTCAATATACACTATCATAATTCTGAAGCCCTGGAATCTGAAATCAAGATGTTGCCAGGGCCACCCTCTGAAACCTTGAAAGGAGATCTTTCTGTGGTCTTTCCTATCTTTGGTGATTTGTTAGCTGTTCTTGGCGGTCCCTGGCTTGCGGCAGCAGCACTTCAAGGACACTCTTGTCTCAGTGTCTTTGCAGAAGGCTCTTGTCTCTGGGTCTTCACACAGTGTTTTCTCTTTGTGTGTGTCTATTTTTGTCTCTAAGAACACAATTCATACTGGATTAAGGGCCCACGCTTCTCCAGTGTGACTTCACCTTATCCGGATTACTCCAAAGACCATTTTCAAATAAGGTCACATTCATAGGAACTGGGGGCCAGGACTTCATACCTTTGGGGGGGAGGGAATACGTTCAATCCAAAATCTACGTGTTTTGATTTCTCCAATGTAAAGTATGTAGAGCAAATAGGAATTCACTGTGAAGATATTGGGAAGTGATCTAATACATGGGAGACTGGAGGACTGGGCTAGGAAAATGGATGGGAATCAGGGGTCCTCTGGGGGAAGAGCAGGCAGAATTGCAGCCAAGGTCATGCCACAGGAAGAGTCTGACCTCTAGTCTGCCCCCACGCCATGATTAGTCTGACTTCAACCATCTCAGGAAAGGATGTCTGATTGAATTTAGGAACCCGACTGTGCCAAGAGTGAGCTGAGGAAGAATCTGCCACCCTCAGCTTATGAAGTGGGAGGCTGCAGTGGGAGAAAGTTGGAACTACTTTCTTGTGAAAACTGTAGTCAGTTGGGAATTTTCTCAAAAGAATGATTGCAGTGCCAATAGGAAGAAGAAAGATCCAGATAGCGGATCACCAAATATGACAAATGTTTGCTGCAGGAAGGTAAAGCCTATGGCACCAAACTAAAACAATCAACTTCTCGGGGATTAAAATGAAACTCAAATTCATGAAAAAGCAAGATTGGGCTTTGTTTTCTAAGTTACCCATCAGCTATCAGTACTAGAAGGAATGTCAGTAACAAACACAAATAATCTTAAAACATAGAATTAGAAGATACAAATTTTCGGAGGAAAAAACTGTAATGGGATTCTCTTATGTAAGGACAACGGAAGGAAGGGGGTGGCATCTGATTCTTTAGGGGCTTGGTTTTTTATAGCAGGTGAAGTTACTATGTTTATACAAACCACGGGAAAACTTTAACTAAAAGTAGAGAATCTTCTGGATCCAGGTGACTAAATGCTATACCAAACTGGGTAAAGGGCATCTTCTTTTATTCCCATGAAATTTTGGCTGAGAACCAAGTGGGTCACCTGTGGGTGGCAGTCAGTTGTCTTAGGAGGAACAGTGTCTTCACAAAGCTGCTAGCAGCAGACACAGCAGAAGCACATGTGATATATTATCATGAGGGTTCCTCCAAATAACTACAAAGATGCTTAGGAAGGATGAGAGCTATCATGAAGATGGGATTGCTGGCTACAGAAGAAGAGTACAGATATTTTAAAAGTAAAAGTTCCGTTTATTTCTAATAAAGGATGCTGAGCATACTGCCCAATATAATGCTTCCCCTCTCTGTGAAGAACCGAGATGTAAAAATGTACCAAATGATTAGTGTGTACTTTTCTGGTAACCCTTATAATTATGGTCATGTCCTATCCTTGGGGGTCATCAAACTATGGTGCTCAGCACCTGCCAGGTTACTAGCATCATTTCAAGAAGAGCTTATTCCCAGCTATCTATTATTTCTTCATAAAACCTCTAATGGCCCTTGGTCTTAAGAAAACCCTACTGTCTAATTCCAAGGTGAACAGAATAGGTCAGAAGTCTGTCTTGAGTCTCCTCTGGGAACCACTGCATCCAATAGATAAGACTGTCTTAAGCACTGGTGTCAGGACTGCTTTACTCAGCTCAGCTTCATGGTTTAGGAAGGAAAATAGATCTGAGCAAATGATACTGTTACTCACACTAGCTGGGTCACACTAGCAGTATTCAATTCATCAACTCCCCTCATTTGTTTCCTTTTGTGTATCCACTATATTTCAAAGCTGAGAAAGTTATAACGCAGCCACAGACCTGATAAATGTTTCCTTTGGTGCCAGGTTTTCTAAAATGTGTTTTTCTGCAATCTGAACCTCTAAAGCATGGTTAAGTCAGATTATAAGATTGTTAATAATGAGGTTTGAACATATTTAAAGAGGAAATAATCATATTCAACATAATCTAAAATTTTTATGAGAAGAAGAGAGCTAACAAAAGAAGAACTAACCAGGGGCACCTGGGTGGCTCAGTGGGTTAAAGCCTCTGCCTTTGGCTCAGGTCATGATCCCAGGGTCCCAGGATGGAGCCCTGTCTCGGGCTCTCTGCTCAGCAGGGAGCCTGTTTCCCCTCCACCCCAACCACTCTGCCTTCCTGTGATCTCTGCCTGTTAAATAAATAAATAAAATCTTAAAAAAAAAAAAAAACTAACCAATGAATAATTTAATGGTGGTACCTTGATTGTAGATGTAAGTGAAATTCTTCCTGAATTTGTAATTTGGTATTTTTAGATTTTGATGAAAAGGGAGTTTAATGAGGGTCATTTTATTTAACTAACTATTCTTTAGAAGTAACTTAAGGAGGATCTAAATTCTACAAGTGCGTAGATGACGAATGAAAGTTTGGTTGCTCCCGTGGCAACACTGGCATTTAAGTTACCTAAAATTATGCTATGTTATTATATACCTGCTTAGATTATATAAAGTTCAAAAGGATTTTATATTGATTATAGACACCTGAATAATTGGAATCTTGTATTAGATTGGCCTGGAAGTTGAATTTATAACCAGAGGAATGTCATTATCTTATGAAAAGGGTAACCAAGAAGGTGATCTGATAATATTCATTCATTTAAAAAACATCAAATAAGCAGCTGAAATCTTAATCGAGTGCTTGAAATGTGAACTAAGCATCAGGGTAACTAGACTAAATATTTTGGTTAAGAATTATGTTATCAGGTAAAATTTTTATTAGAGAAAAACTGCGTTAAATTAGACTCTTGATGTGACTCAGTGTACCAGTCAGAGATTCATAAGAAACGGGCAACACTCAGTCAAAAAAGAATCTAATACAGGGAATCAAGAAATTTATGGGATCCTTCAGAGAGTTAAGAGAAATTAGTTCAGGTTAACATGACTGTAGCTCAAATCCAGTGGCCATGAATCAGCTTGTGCCCATTATCATCTCTGATACTATCATCTCAAGCTCCTAGAGCTGGTGACGAGAGCCTCAGATGAGGATCCCACTGGCCACAGAAACCAACGTGGGTCTACTGTACTGGCCAGTCCCCACAGCAGTAGGAGGTACTCTCTGTCTCACCTCCATTTTCCAGATCTCCCCAGAGACTATCTCATTGGTGGAATGTATATCACACATAACACCTTCCTGCTGGGGAGACTGACAAATGCATGGTTTGCCTCCCAGGCCCTTTAATACAGGGGGCTTCATAGAAGGGGATGAAAATGGATGCTAAATCCACACCTAGCACACTTAGTCTGGTGTGTGTGTGTGTGTGTGTGTGTGTGTGTGTGTGTTTTAAAGATTTTATTTATTAGTGAGAAAGAGAGAGAGAGAGAGAGAGAGAGAGAGAGAGTACAAGCCTGGGGTGGGGGAGGCAAAGGGAGAGGGAGAAGCAGACTCCCTAGGAAGGCCAACTAGGAGCCCCACATTGGGCTTGAGTCCTGAGATTATGATCTGAGCCGAAGACAGATGCTTAACTGACTGGGCCACCCAGGCACCCTGATTTTGAAGATTCATGATAGCCTACAATAAGTTTTTTAGGAAGGTAAACAAAAACATCAGGAAAACTTCCTCAAACTATTTTACATTCACAAGTGTCTAAAGCTTAACTTTGTCAGAACATATTCTTTGTCAGAACAGGCGTCCATGGATTAAAGGGCTTTAGACATATAATCCAAAATTTAGTTTTAAATAAAATTTTATCTTCTGTGTTTAGTAGAAGGAGGAATATTACCATTTGATTATAATGTTCCTGATGACGCTGGATCCAGCTTTACTTAATTTCTTGTTGTATTTCAAGATAATAGATTAAAGATGCTGATGCTGATGATAATTCAATGTTTATTGAGCATTTACTAAGTTTTAGGTATTTCATAAACATAGCTTATTTAATTTTCACAACTACCCAGTGAAATGGCATACTATTCACTCCATTTTACCATGAAGAAACTGAGAATTACATTAATTACCTTGTCCAGTGTCATGTAACCCACCAAATCTTATTATCGTGTCTTCCCCATCTTGGCAAATATTGTCACCTACCAAATTTCTCAAGTCAGAACATTCAGGGATCACCCATATTCCTTTTTCTTACATCGACATCAACCCCATCTGCAAGTGTTGTTGCCTCTACCACCAAAAGATGTTTAAAATCTGCCTTCTCTATCACTTCAATTATCACTCTAGTCTAAGCCACCACCATCTTGTGAATACCTCACAAATCCCTGGCTAGTCACCTCATCACTATTCTTGACTCTCTGCAACCCCTTTTCTGTTCTGCAGTGAGAATGAATTGTTCTGCTTAAAACATTTGATTGGCTTCCCATTATACTTAGAATAAAACTCAAACTTCTTACATGATGTTTCTCCTACTTAGCCTTACAAACTCATCTCATATCTCTCACTCTTACCCACTACGTCCCGGGCACACTGACCTTATTAGTTTGCCAAGGCTGCCATAACAAAGTATCCAGATTGGATGACTTAAATGATAGAAATTTATTTTCTCACAGTTCTGGAGGCTAGAAATTGGAGATAAAGCTGCCAGCAGGGTTGGTTTCTTCTGAGTGCCTTGAGGAAAAGATGTCTGCCAGGCCTCTCTTCTTGGCCTGTAGTTGGCCATCATCTTCCCCTGTCTTTGCATCATCTTCCTTCAGTATATGTCTGTGTCCAAATTTCATCTTCTATAAGACCACTAGTCCTATTGGTTTAGGACCTCATTTTAACTTAAGTACTTCTATAAAGACCCTGTCTTCAAATTTGGTCACATTATGAGGCACTGGGGATTAAGATGTCAATGTGAATTTTTGGGAGGACATGATTAAGAACATAAAAGTGATACTTCCATTTTCAGAAAATGTGTCACTCATTCTGATCTTGGGGTCTTTGCACTAGATACGTTTCCTATCTTGAGTGCTATTCATGCTTCTCGCCTCAAGTGTACTTACCATGATACAATAAAATAATAAAATAAAATAAAGTAAAATAAAAGCATCATAGTCAAGAAACCATAGTAGATAGAAGCCAGGCTAGGAGAACATATGGTGATCGTGAGGAAGTTTCCTATGTCCTTCAATGTCACTGTTAATGACAGGTCATCTGCTGGGATTTCCCAAGTCTGCCTATACAGAGGGTCTGTGAGGTACCGGGCATGACTTTCTATGTCTAATTTATAGAACACCTCATTTTACAACATTGGAGCAGACTGTCAATGTTTTGTGAGGGTGCTTAAGGCTCCTTAGTGTGACTGTAGATGCGTTCACTAAGTACCAGGCATAAATGACAAAGCAGAATCAGTTCATACTTCCTGGAATCCCTTGTTCTTTTTTTGCTCAAATGAAGAAAAGAGAAAGTGTTAGGGGCAAAACTGTACCACATCTATTATAGTTGATATATCATGTACATCTGCACCTTGAGAAATGGAAGATATAATCCATAAGAAATTGTTGGTTAATTTGCTGAGAGCTAGTTTCTCTAAGAGTCACGTATTACTATACAGGGCAAAAAGGCTATCTGAGAGGAACTCTCCCACTAGTTTCCATGGACACAGAAATTGCTTCAGTGTTTGCTATATTTCAGTGCACAACATTTCCAAATGGTATTACTCCATTTCTGCGTGGAATCAAGCTTGATGTTGACTTGAATATGAGCAAAGAATTATACAGAAATTACAGTATTTTACTCTCAGACATGTTTACTAATTCATTTGCTTGAAGACAGGTGATCTTCATTCTGGCTGAAACGGACTTTGGTATTTGCAAAAGTCAGAATGTAATATTTTATTTTATACTAACCAAGTGCAAATCCTGAATGCCAAATAAATATTGTGCACGCCACCACTCCTGTCAACCCCCGACATCATCCCTCCGTGGCAAACATCTTTAATTGGTCTTGACACAGTTTCCCATCAAACTCAGGTTTCAGGCTCCTTCTAAACACATCACCTAAAACACTTCAGCCAGTTTTTCTTTTACCATTACGTGGGAAATGAGGCCAGCTTACATTTACACAAAATGTAAGTCAGTAGTTTTCAAACTATATAGATTTGTTTCAGGATTACTTAGTCTTCAGTACTTGGATGTCTAATATACTATTCTAAAAGGGACTAAAATAAATAGAGCTTTCAAATGTCACTTGATCACAGAACTCCCCTTCCTACCCCCCCTGCCCTTTTTTTGTACAGAGCCCCTTTTTAATGCAATATCCATAAATTCTTTGTAACACAACTTGGGAAACACTGTTGTTCTGCTTTACCACTGATGGGTTTTTCCACTGAGGCTTTTAATCTTTCTGGGAGATCCAGATGGTCATTCAACGCTTTGAAATCATTGTCTTTTTTAAAATGATACAGATTTGAGTCAGATGCTTTAAGACTGTGCCTAAAATCCAGTCAGATAATGAGCCAGCCCAGTGTATCACAACAATTTTCACATTTCAAAGAGGATTATTTTCTCGCAAACTATTTTCCTTGATCAAACTGTTCTAAGAACTCATACCTCATTTAAGTAGACTGACTACATATTCCAACTTTATGCCTGGGGTAGTCCCAGTTTACACTTGCTTTTCTATTGTAATCATTAACACTATTCTATTTTACCAACAAAAGTGTCCTCTTTGGATGATAAATTAATTGATGATCTCCTTATATTTAATTCTCAATCTATGCTAACATTGGTATTATTACCTCCATTAACTCACGATTAAATTTGGCTTAAGAAGACTGAAAACTGGCTTGGTTTTGCAGAACTGGAACATAGCTGAGCCAATATTCAACCTAGATCAGTGTTACCTCAAAGCTCATGCTCTTGAATGAAGTACTGCACTGCTCATATAAATATCCAGTATCATTTAATAACCATGAAAAATATAGAGGATGTACTTATTCTCTACATTTTGAAGATGAAAATATTGAAAAATCATATGCTGTAATTTATAAATTTGAGGTATATTGTATTGAGAATCTTACCTCTTGTTGTCTTTTATATGGTAATCCCTGCCTTTTAAGGTCATCCCCACACAAAAGGCAGGCCACAATGGCTGGCAAGAATAGCTACAGAAAAGGCAGCAAGTAGGGCCTCATACCAGCTCTGGGCCAATCAGCTGGGACCTAGTAGATCAGGTCACGAGGCAGAGCTTGCTCTTAAATACTTACCTTAGAACAGCAATATGCAGTAAAATTCAGGTAAGTCCAAGTTATTAAAATCAGACCCTTTCGTTTTATAGGGAACTAGAAGGACCTCAGATGAGCAAATACTTAGTGTACAAGTAGGATATAATGATGACTCAAGGTCATTCTCATGAAAATACTGAGAACAGTCTCATTTTCTAAAAATTGGAGTCACCACCATTGGCAGAATAATTGAATGTTAGAATGTTAGATTTGTGAAAATATATTGGAGTCATCCATTCTTTTGAGTATTTAATGATCCATTTAAGCTTAAGCTATACGCGCTTCAAAACAAAGCCATTCATTTTGCTATCATAGGGGTTTCTACTTTGAGAAAATTCTGTAGAAAGCTGTTTCTATTTTAACAACATTCTTTTAAGTGTTAATCCCATTTTACTGTCTAGTCTAGATCAGGGTTTCTCAACTGTGGCACTATTGAGATTTTTGGACTGGTTAATTCTTTGCCTTGTGTATTATGGACTTTTATTACCATTACTCATCTCTACACACCAGATGCCAGATGCGCCTTCTCCATAGTTATGGCAATACAAAATGTTGCCAGATATTGCCAAAAGTCTGGGGCAAGGGGAGCAAAATTGCCCAGTTAGGAACCACTGGAATAAGTGCTTCCTCTATGTTAGCCTAGGAAATTGATATGGTAGAAAATAAGGGAATTAATATTAAACATAAAACTCTGATAACATTCAATACCAGTTGAATGTCCTTAGAAGTCAGAGTTCTGGTAAATTTAACTTGGCCAAAGTTAGGAGTAATGGCTTGGAAACAAACCCGACTTAAGAAAGAAATGATGGGAAAGATAAGGTATATTAGCTACTGGCTGCTCAGGCTACAAGAATCAGCGCAAACTCTTCAAAAGATCTCCCATGGAGGTCTTTCCTTTCTGTGAGTGGTTAGGGGTCTCTGAGAAATGCCCCAAATCCCCAAGGAAACACACCTGTTACCTTGCCCTTTGCCTTGACTTCTCCTCTCTTCTAGCATGAATGCAAAGCTTCTGTTGTGCATCTCAAAGTTAATGGACAGTATTCTACATGTTAGGGATGGAGTCCAGAGATGAAAAAACACTTTTCCATGGGGCATTTTCAGTTGGGATCACTCCTAAATTTGTATTAGTCTTCCTCCATGCTTGTATTCTCTCCACTTTTCATCTCATCCTCCAGTGCAACAGGTAATGATATGGATTCCTCCAGATCCCCCAGTTCCAACCTTATCTAGCCATCTCCCAAAGCAGTGAAGGATGGGGGGAGCCATGGTAGAGGAAGCATGAGGAAGACGTCAGCTATTTTGGGGTTTCTTTTTTCCAGGTCTCTTTGTCATGAGACAAAGTGGTAAAATTTCAAGGGCCAGAGTCTCTCAGGAAAGAGGTTATTAAAGGGACTTATTTTTTGCCATAGTTTTAATCCAAGTTCGCTCACTTTATAAAAGTAGTATTCAGAGGCCCTGATTTTCAATTTCCATCTAGGTTAAAGACCTGAATAATATTCAAGCCTCATCTCCCTCTTCCACTCTTAATTGAGTCTCAGGTAAGAGATAATCCAATTGCTTTATAATTAGAAACGCTGACATTTTACCTGTCACTGGATTTCACATTTTTAATAAGAATAAAGCCATTGATGAAACTAGGTATCAGTCACAGGCCAATACAGAGGTTTCTACTTTAGAGATGAGACATATATTTCAATTTAGAGATGTAGAAAATTATGTAAAAACAGTTTTTCCATTGGTTTACTGAACTCTCTGGGTGGGACAACCCACGTAAATGGGGGATTTACAATCATTGTTTGGATATATTTAATCACTGTGTGTGGAAGGGCAGGCCATTTCTCAAAGCATCGTCTGCTAGGGATGAATCAAACATCTCTATTATTTTTTAGAACTTGAGCTTATTTGAGAATGTTTATAGTCATGAGAAACCTGTGATTAATGTTTTGTAGAATCACTTTCGATATTCTTATCACTGCTTAGAAGCTAGAAAAAAAATCATTTGTGTGTTTACTTTGTGGGACTTAAGCAGTGAAATTACATGAGTTTAAAATTTTTTTCAGGAGCCTTCCTTTTGTAAACTGGTGAGCAGAGCAACTTAATGGTTGTTTATTATACACTTATTTTGGAAAGCCAGACATAATTTAAAACATTAATTTTATTTGCAGGAATCATACAGGGAAAATCATAGAATGATAAAATTGTTTTATTCTAAACTAGTAAGTTGTTTCTAAGAAATACATTGCTGAAAGTGTAAGCCTTTTAATAAAGATTGTAGGTTGCTGAAATGTATATTAATTTGAGATATAGAAAGTTAAAAAAGAATATTCTCAAGGTTATATGCAAATAGGCACTAAGAGAAGGTTTCTGAAAACATGAGGTGACAATAATAATTAGAGGTTTGAATGTCTGAAATTCAGGAAATGGACCAGTCACTTAAGAGGCAAATATGTATGAAACAAATTTGTATTTTCATGGTCATTCTAAGGACAGAGGAGTCAACTTATGATAAGGTTAGTGCTTCAAACAGGCGCAGTAACTTTGCTACAGAGCATTTCACTTCTCTGCTCTTGTTTTCCTTTAATTTTCAAAATGGGAAACAGTTGCTTCAGTGGCAAAATGCATCGTGAAATACAAGAATTATCAAAGAATACAACTGTTCTATGGCATTCAGTTTGAATCTTGATATACCTATCTGAAGCAAGTTAATGCCAATAAATTGTGGCAAAAACAAATTGTGAAATCCAGAGGTTTGCTTCTGCTTTCATCATATGCTATTTTCCCTGAAGACAGCAGGCAATCCAAATGCAAGCTTACTTCACTCAGAAAGCACAGTGTCTGCAGATTTTTGGGTTTCATTATAATAACCTGAAAGTGAGATCAGAGAAATGTATTAGTGAATAATGGATCATCAATCGAAATTGATTAGCTAGCAAAAAATCACCCCTATCCATAAATCTTTCTAAGGAACACTCACCTTTGGCTTGAAAAATACACATGTTTATCATTTCAGGAGAAGACAATGAAATATTTAAAGTATTCTGTTTGCTAGACAAATGATTCCTTCAGGTCTCTAATAAGCCTGCTTTAAGCTTTCTTAAAAATATAACTGATATTTTACCTTCTTTAGTAATCTCTCTTGCAACAGAATCCAAATTCCTTTTCAACTTGGAGTCGAGTAGGAAGCTAAGAAAAAGAAAGAAAAAGATACAGAACTAGCATTTCTCCATTTTAAGGTGGAACAAAGAAACATGATAAAGTCATAGTTGTCTTTTGTTGGAAAATAGCTTCATAGACGGAACTGGCAAGACGTTTCTCCATCTTCGAAGGAAAGAAGCATCGTAAAGCTCACCAATAGCAAAGTCCTTGAGTTTAAATTTTATTTCCATTTTGAGGGAGAGCTTAAGTGCTAGGAATTTATTTTCTTTTTTTCTTACCCTAAATATTGTTCTCCAGAAATATGCCATGCTTGTACAGTCATTCAGAACTTGTAGAAGGATCTTTGACCAGGATATGTTCATAAACTCAGAGGACTTGGTGGTACCCATGATTCTGCTCCTGCCCAGTGAATTTAATGGGTCCATACTCTTTAGACTTTGGTCTATAGCTCACCGGTTGCCCACAGGATGGTCCAGAAATGCAAATGTGTTAATCAGTTCTTAAGGGCAAATGACTTTCAGGATTCCTTATGATTTACTCAAAACAGAGAAGAGCTTAATGGGTTATTAAAAATTGATTTATTATGAGATCTTACCAAGGGCTCTAATTCTGGATTTTAGAAAGAAATCCATCTGCTGCATGATCCTGGGCCATAGTGAAAACTTCCTACATCACATATGTAGATAGTTGGAATAACATGCTTGATTTTGAAGAAGAATTTGTGGCCAGGGCCTTAACAGTGTTACCCTGAACTAGTCTTAGTTCTCAATGGTGGCTCTCTTTGCTTCATGTTATTTCTAGCCTCTTGTTAGCAGTTCATTTTCAGTTAACTCTACATGTGAAGTAATGCTATTTACATGAACAATATTTTGGGGTAACATTTGTTCCTCTACTAGACTTTAAGGATAGTATACATTGTGGTCCAAATAGATTCATCATATTACTGTTGCTAAAATACCAACCAACCAACCAACCAAAAAAACAAACAAACAAAAAACATGTATCCATCATTCCTCTAAGATTTATTTGGTCTGTATATGGTAAATTCAGCTATACTTTGGCTTTGGCGCTTTTTCCTTTGAGTTCCTTTTTTGCTTTTTTCTTAAATAGTCAATTTCCTTAAATTACTGCTCATGCAGTAATTTGCACACAAAAGCTAGTGTAACCTATTTTGATCATATTTGTTTAAAATTTTCCAAGCATAGGACAGAAGGCTCTTACATTCTTTCTCAACAAAGTTCTTTTTTTTTTTTTTTTTTTTTTTTTTGCATTTTATAAAAGTTAACATAAACACAACCTACCTTATTGTGGAAGGGTATGTTATATAACATATTTTCATTGCGGGCATTTTCATTACCTAGAAATATAAACTCTGTTACTATTGCTTCTGTCTTTCATATATTTAATGATTCATTTATTCAGTATTTTTAAAAAATGATTATGCTCTGAGTAGGATATGGGTAAAGGGGAAAATTACAGAAGAGATAGGAAGGGGCATATTGAACAGGTGCACTTGGCAAGTGTGCTGTTAATTTCTCGTCCCCATATAGGTGACTATAGGATGCTGAGGAGCTGCTTTTGCTTAAGCACAATCTAGCACCTTTGAATAACAACCCAACTAGATTATGCCACCGCCATCTTCATTTTCCTCCCATTTATCGTAATCAGCCAATTGCAAAGTACACTTTTTAAAAAATTAACATATAATGTGTTATTTGCTTCAGGGGTATAGGTCTGTGAATCATCAGTCTTATACAATTCACAGCACTCAGCATAGCACATACCTTCCCCAATATCCATCACCCAGCCACCCCAACACTCCCACCCCCACCTCCCAGCAACCTTTGGTTTGTTTCCTGAAATTAAGAGTCTCTTATGGTTTGTCTCCCTCCCTGGTCCCATCTTGTTTCATTTTTTTCCTCCCTATCCCTCACAACACCAACCCCCCGCTGCCTCTCTGATATCATATGATATCAGAGAGATCATATGATAATTGTCTCTCTCTCATTGACTTATTTCACTTAGCATAATACCCTCTAGTTCCATCCACATTGCTGCAAATAACAAGATTTCATTTTTTGATGGTTGCAAAGTATTCTGTCATTTCCTGACTTGTTAATTTTAGCCATTTTGACTGGTGTGAGGTGGTATCTCACTGGGGTTTTGCTTTATATTTCCCTGATGCCAAGTGATGTTGAGCACTTTTTCATGTGTCTGTTGGCCATTTAGATGTCTTCTCAAAGTATACTTTTTAATGAAAACTTGGTCCTACTACTTCCCATTGGCCAATGCTCCTCCTGCCTTTACCACAGGCTTTCCATTTTCCATCCTAGCCACATAACTCGCTTCTATCGATTGCTTTTCTCCATTCCCATGGTCACTGCTGTGGTTGCTCCTAGGTTAGTCAGAGCTCCCAGTGGTCCCTGGCTCCTCTTGACCCCTGACAACCTTCTGCACACAATCCCCCCCACCACACTAAAGCGAATCACCCACTCAAGTGTTATTTCAATTTCACCTCCTGTACCAGTAACTCCCACTTATCAAGTATCAGCTCCCGTTTATACATCATCAACTGCCTTTACAGCAATCCCTAAGGGAGAAGTCTTGTCTCCATTTTACATACGAGGAAATTGAGGCCTAAAGAGTTTAAGTGGCTTGCCAAAGGTGGTAACTGGTAAGCTATGAAGGGCTAGGTCCATTAGTGTTCAAAGCACATTTTTTTTTTTTTTTTTTACTCTGTAACAATGCCTCTACATTGCTATTCTAGAATCACCCCCAAGTTATTTTGGATGTCAAGTGGTTTCTACATAGAAAATCAATATGAGTTTTTGCCCTGACCTGCATAATCATATTAGGTTTACATTAATATTGAAACTAGTTTACCATGTACCTTTCTGTAGTCTGAAACTCTTAGTAAATACCAAAAACTTACCATTTGGATAGTGCACAATCGTGAGTTTATCTAGAAGACAGAAAGAGACGTTTATTGAGTTTGGCTCAACGTTTATCTTAAACTTTGTTTCTTTTTAATTGACTACTTCTTGTCTTTGATTGTGACTATGAAGTTTCACAGTCTGATTAAAAATGTACTGATTTTTGGCCACAGTGTGAAACCACGTCTTTTACTACTCTTGCCTTTTTTTTCCTTCTGATGCTTGTCCCAAGGTATTAGGATTTTAGATAAGTTAGACATTTAGTAAAAGCTCACTCCTCTGCTTTGATTCTTCTAGCCTGAGCTATTCCATTCTTTTTTTTTTTTTGAATTAGCATTATTCCGTATGTATAGTACAACTCAAACATTCTAAAGTATATAGGCTATAGGCTAATGACTTTTGACAATTATATACAGCCATGTACCCTTCACCCAGTTAGGATAGAGAACATTTCTCTCTACAGAAAATTCCCTTGTGGGACACCTGGGTGGCTCAGTGGGTTAAAGCCTCTGCTTTTGGCTCAGGTCATGATCCCAGGGTCCTGGGATTGAGCCCTACCTCAGGCTTTCTGCTCAGCAGGGAGCCTGCTTCCCCCTGCCCACTCTGCCCACCTCTCTGCCTACTTGTGAGCTCTCTCTGTCAAATAAATAAATAAAATCTTTTTAAAAAAAGAAAAAAAAAGAAAAAGGAAAATTCCTTGTGCCCCCTGACATCAATCCTCACTCCACCATTATCTATAGTGACCCCAATCTGATTTCTATTGCTATAGATTGGTTTTATCTAGAATTCCAGATAAATGGAATTTTAAACCATGTACTCCCTCATGTTTGGTATCTTTCAGTTAGCATAATTCCTGTGAGGTTCATTCATGTTGTTTTGTGTTAATAGTAGGCATTTCTTTCTGTTATTGAGTAGTATTCCACTGTATGAATATACTGTAGTATAATTATCTCTTCTTCTATTGGACATTTGGATTTTTTCTGGTTTGGCCATTATAAATGAAACTGCTAAGAATTTTGTGAGCAAGTCTTTGGATACACGTAGTTCATTCATTCATTCTTTCTTTCTTTTTGAAAAATCCCTAGAAGTGGCTAGCCTAGGCCATAACGTTGATGTTCATTTAACTCTTCTAAAGCCAACACATCCCTTTACGAAGCATAAGCAATGCATGCAATGCATATCCAGTTGTTCCATAGCCGAATCAGTTCATCTTGGCAATATCTAAAAATTCTAGCCATTATATTTGATATCTCATTTAGTTTAATTTGCATTTTCCTCATGATTAGTGGCACTGGGCATATTTTCATGTGATAATTGGCCATTTGCTTTTATAAACAAAGACCTAGGTGTGAGATGTGCTCATTGGTGCTGGGCTGTCATTGCTTCTAGGTCTTTTCAGCAGACAGGGTTAAAGAAGTGCATATGTTTATACATACAACTATATTTCTATATCATTTGTAATATATATATATTAACAAACGTGAGTTGTTACATTTACTTTCAACTCCAGGGTAGAACCAAAAGATTCATTCGAACTTTCCTTCCTTCCTTAGTAGTTTAGTTACTCCTCTTTCTGACAATAGGAAGCCTGTATCTTACTGCCCATAATACATTTATTTACTTACTCAATCCTAGAATATACAAATGGTAGTTTTGAAAATTGCTAAACTATACCCTTATAGAGAAATAAACCTACTAACTGGAGTACAGAATACATTTTTATGTACTGATTTTTTTTCTTTTGTTCCTATCCTTGGAATATACTGTTTTCTAAATTTATTTCTGCCTCCCTTCAGTGTGGATATGTTATGTATTTGTAACACCTCCAGGTTCATTTTCTTCTGCTCTTATTGCCTCCTTCCCAGCCTCATCTTTGTTGACTATGTAAAATATTATGTTCAGAGGAGTGTAATTATTTTAGCTTTGTAAGTTTTGTTATTTAATTAATTTGTTCTTTTAATCTAAGTTGTTAAATATATTGGCAAAAAGTTAATTCTATTTCCTTAGGATCTTTTTAATATCTGTAGGTTCTGTTGGGATAGCCTCACTTTATTTTCCTGATGTGGTAACTCTTGTTTTCTCTTTTTTCCAGTTCATTTTTGTCATGGTTTTATCAATTTTAGTTATATTTTCAAATAACTAACTTTCGGTTTTGTTCTTTTTTCTATTATTCATCTCTTTCATTTTTTTTATTGATTTTTAATCTGATCTTTCTAGTTTTCCTCTTACCTCTTCTTGAACTTAGTTTGCTTTTTATTTTCCAGTTTCCTGTAGTGGAAATACAGATCACTGATCTTAAGCTTTTCCTCTTTTCTCCTACACTATTTATAGCCATAAATTTACCTTAAAGTACTATTTTAGTTGCATTCCACACATTTTGATATGCTGTATTTTCACTATCATTCAGGTTAAATGCGGCTACCTCTCTACACAGCTATGACTTTGAGACATTTCTAATTTCCTAGTTAAATTCTAATTTTTTCTGTCGTGGTAAGAGAGTATAAGATTTCAAAAGGCTGAAATCTTTCAGAGAACGTATTCTGATGATTTCAATCTTTTGAAACTTTTTAAATATCCCAGCATATGTTTTATTTTGGTAAACCTTCCTTGTACATGTTAAACAAACAGGTATCCTAATTTTTCCCATGTCGTATTCTGTAAATATCAATAGATTCCCTATTTATTCACTCCTTAACACCATATTTTTTGTTAATTTAACTGTGGTTATAAGAATTGCTTTAAAGTCTTCTGTCTGTTAAGATTAACAATGGGACCATTTTAGATGCAATTTTTATTGATGGCTTTTTCTTTTCTATGGATTGCATTTTCCTACATCTTGTATATCTTCCCTTCTTTTTTTTTTTTTTTTAAATTGAATACTGGACATTATAGACAATCAACTGTATATTCTGGATTCTGTAGTATTCCTCTTTAAGTAATAAGTGTAGGTTCTCATTTTAGCAGGCAGTTTGATGACCGGCATGAACTTGTATAGGCCTAGTTTTATGCTTTTAACAGTGTTGACCTATAGTCCCCGGTGTTTTTTAAAGCCCCCAGTGGCACTGAGCCTACAAACTCTACCTTCCATGTAAACCTTGTAGGGCCTTGGTTCTAGGCTTTGTTAAGGCAGGTCTAGAGGAGGTCCTCTAGAGGAAAAGTCATGGTCTTTAGTCATTACATCTCTTGGGTGTCACAGTGGGGTGCCAGGTGTTCTAACAAATTATTAAGGAGATCTTTTCACTCTGACAGGGCAAGAACTCGAACATCCCCAGTTTGGTCTTTCCCTGGCTCTGCTCATCTAGTGTCTTGTTTTGCTTTCAGTGTCCCAGAAGCTGTTATCTTGTGTCTGAGTGGTCTTGCCCTACATATGGACAGCTCATCTCTTGGCCATAGACTTGTGGCCTGTGCGGCTACCTCTCTACACAGCTATCATCTCTTCAGGGACCCACCACACACATTGCAGAAGCTTTGGCTGCCCTGAACTCTGATCTTTTCCTCCTCATGTCAAAAGACTGCCTTGCTTTGCACAGCCTATAGTCAGAAAATCAGTCTCCTGGGCAATCATTAGAGTCACCTTCTATATTTTGTCACTGGAATTAAGTCTTAGGCTACTAAATGCCTACTGCCTGAAATCAACTGCCTCATATTTTTGCACACTGTTAGTGTTCTATACAGTGGGAGGGTTTGTCTGGTATTACTTTTGGTTAGAAGGGGAACTAGCCAATTCCTAATTAAGACACCAATGATTAAAAGCATTGACTTTGGATTAAAAAAGAAATAAGTTGAAGTTTCTAATCTGTATGTCTTTGGGCTTCTTAGTTTCTTATCATTTCAGTTTCCTTATTTATGAATTGAGACTAATGTCTAACTCAAAGGATTATTATATGAAACTAAAAAGATAACATTAAGTGTAGAGTAAATAGTCAAATATTAGCTGTTACTACCTAATGTTCCTTAGTAAAGGTATTTATATATTTTATAATTTGATATATTGTTAAAATTTTAATATTTTGCCACATTAGGATGGAGATCTGTAGAACTCAGTTACGTGTAAATCAGCCCTGCATTTGTGAACTTAATTATTTTAGAAAGAATATTTCTGTTTTTAGAAAACATTTCTAAGAGCACTTATAGAATTTTCCTTGGAAAAGCAGATACCAATTTAATAAACTTTTTCAGGGTAGATTTCAACATGAAGCAGTAGTTAAAATCTATGCAATCTTATTGAACATGGAAGAGATGGAAATTTTAGGGTTTGCTAGTGATTGTCAGTTTTTAATTATCTGTGCAGGAGTAAGGACTTGGGGAAAGAGTGGTCCAATTGTGACAACATAATTTATTTTCAATTTTGGAATGTGCTGTTAATCTTTGGAGAAGATTTACCATCTTAATAATGTTTGGTTTGTATTAACATTAAAATGAGTGGTGTCCGTCCACCCCCCCCACTTGAGAGCAACCCGTTCATTATTAGCAAGGGGGATCTGCATTGCCAAAAAGCATGCTGGCTACAGGGGAAAGCAATCTGAGATTTACAATGTAAAATGATCTACCTGTGGACAATTGTGAGAACTGACTATATTAGAAATATTCAACCTTATTAAAAAAGTATGACTCCTTAATAATTCAGTACTCTGTGTAATGGCTCATACATATAAAAAACTAGAGGGGAATTATCTTATTTGCAAATTTCATAGAAATCGAAGGAAATAAACTAGCATTTATTGAAGGTCCATTATGGGTCAAAGAAGGTGAAAAATATTTTAGATGTTAACTTACACAATCACTTCCAGACATATCTATAATTACTCCTATTTTGCAGACAAAAAACCCGAGTACTAGGGATTAGATGCTGTCCAATCATGCAGTGGGGAAGTGAGGGAGCACAGATTTGAATTCAAACCTGTTTGACTCCATAGTCCTTGCATTTTCTCCTTCATCAGAATGATAAAGGAATAACAGACAAATCTTACTTACCAGACACATTTTCTTCTTCTGGCCTTTTCCCAATAATGCAATCTCGCAGTTGGCGTAGTTTTTCCTTAATGAGGAAATGACCAGAAAATACAAGTGAAGGTTTATAAATTTGTCATAGATCAAGATGAGAACGTCAACTACTGTCACTAGGACCACCAGGACTATGTAGCACTAATCTGGTATTTACAGTGTCCCAACCAACCATCCCTGATATTTTAAATGTGTTAACTTAATTCTTGCAAACTCATGAAGTATATAAGTCATCATCTCATTTTACATATATAGAAACTGAGATTCAGAAAGGTTACATAATTTTCCCAAAACATACAGTTTTAAGTGATAGAGTCAGCTTAGGGACTCAGAGCCCAATTCTTGTGGTTGCTATTTTCCCAATCTAACACCTGAGGGCGCTATCTTGGCTATCTGGTGTCCAAAAGCAAAAGTGTGGCACAGTGGTGATATGATACTGCCTGAGCCCATTTCCAGCATCTGTGAGCACAATCTTTCTTATGAATTCCTTCTAAGAACCAGGGACTTGGAAGTAAATTATACATAACTGGATTCCCCTTCTGAGCTCATTTGTGATCTTTCTTTGCTTTCCAAAACATTCTACATTGAACATCTATTATCATTTTAACCAAAATGTAAAGCAGGCTACCCCTGGAACTGAGAAACCATGTTTCCTAAAAGGATAGTTGTTATCATTGCCGTAAACATCCTCTTCTGTGAGTGGAGTGAACACTCTTCTATAGGCACTCACTGATTACCAGCAGCAGTGGGGAGTGTGAAAGGCAAGTTTTCTACCTTCTCAACCATCTCACCTTCAAAGCCAGGGGTTCTACATAGGTCTTCAGGATTCTAGAAACTCTTCTATTATAAACTCTATGTTTGTGCCATTTTCCCTCTTATTTTCTTAGGATAATACCTCTATAATAACATAACATCACAGGTACCCCTGATAGATTTGTCCTCAGGATTGAAATGAATATTTTGCAAACTACAAGGGTAATACTGAAAAGTGTACGGGAATGAGTGTGTACATATGTTGGGAAAATAGGGATAACACTCCTTTTTCTGCTATTCTGGGTGTTGTCCAAGCCCTTCTATGAAGAACTAAGAAAACACAGCGAAAAAATGCTCCTTGACGTTGGCCTTCATCATAGTTTTTTAAATATGACACCTCAAAGCACAAGTAACAAAAGCAAAAATAAACAAGTAGGAGTACACCAACCTAAAAGGCTTCTGGACAGCAGAAAAAATAATAAAAAAAAAATGAAAAGGCAACCTACAGAATGGGAGAAAATATTTTCAAATCATCTATCTGGTAAGGGGTTAATATCCAAAATATATTAAGAATTCAAACAATGCAACAGCAAAATCCAAATAATCTAGTTAAAAAGTGGTCAGAGAAATAAATGGGCAGAGGAAGTAAAAAGACGTTTTCCTGAAAAAAGACATGAATCAACACGTATGTGAAAAGGTGCTCAATATCATCAATCAATACAATAGGGAAATGCAAATCAAAGCCACACTGAAGTATTATCACCTCACACCTGTTAGAATGGTTATCATCCAGAAGAGGTAACAAGTGTGAGCAGGATGTGGAGAAAAGGGAATCCTTGTGCACTATTGGTGGGAATGTAAATTAGTGTAGCCACAATTGGTTTCTTAAAAAATTAAAAATAGAACTACCATCTGATCCAGTAATCCCATTCCTGGGTATGTATCTGGAAACAATGAAAACAGGATATTGAAGAGAGAGCTGCACCCTCATGTTCACTGCAGGATTATTCATAATAGCCAAGATACGGAAACAACCTAAGGGCCTGTCCGTGGATGAATGGATTAAGGAAGAAGAAAATCCTGCAATTTGCAAGGACATGAATGGACCTTGAAGGCACTATGCTGAGTGAAAAAAGTCAGAGAGAAAGACGAACATGGCATGATATTGCTTAAATGTGGAATCTAAAAACACTGGACTCAACGAGTAGGGTGGTGGCTACCAGGGACAGGGGAGTGGAGGGTAAGAGGAGAAGTTGGTCAAAGGGTACTAACGTCCAGTTATAAGATAAATAAGTTCTCGTGATCCAATACACAGCATGGAGATTACAGTAAACAATATAGAATTAAATACTGGAAAGTTGCTAAGAGAGTAGCTATTAAATGTTGTCACCTCAGAACAGAAGTGATCATTTTGTGACATGACGCAGATGTTAGCTAACGCGATGGTGGTAATCATATGTAAGTGTGTAAAATCAACATGGTAGTACACCTTAAATTTACCCAGTGTTATAGGCAATTACATCTCACTAACGCTGGAAACATAAGAAAGGAAAAGGACTGATCGTCAAACAGTATTCAGTAAGAGTCACTGAACTTGTAGCTCTGATGGAAAGCAGGCTTAGTGCTTGTTCTTGTATTTATTTATAGGTTAAATTTTGTTTTGTTTTGTCTTGCTTAACACTAACCGTATTCATTATCTCATTTTCACTACATATTGGACAGTCAGGTCAGTCTTAAAGTAGTTACAGGCCACCTTAAATTCTTGCTAAGGCAATATTAAATATAAATACACAAACAAAATAAAACCAACCGAGACTTTAATAAAACTAGGGAAATAATTTCTCAGAAGGTGTTTTGGTTGGATCATTCTAAATTGTCAACTTTATTATGGACCAAGGAGAATGAGGGACAATTGACTTATTTCAACAAAACTTGCTGGCAGTGCTAGGAGAGTGGTTGTGTAGGTCTACACCTGGACACAGTTTACCCATTTCAGGATGAGAGGGACTTTGACGGTGATGGCATGGGCAAAGATCGAGAAGCCCTCTTGTCATTCTGATCATGAACAACAATCAGTCGCAAAACTGTACAATCAGTATTTCTTTCCATTTGTTTGGAAAAACAACTGCCCTAGCTTGGCCCTGCATAACCCGGCTCAGGTCCAGCCACCACCCACTACCAGAGCTACCCTTCAAGACAGGTGACTTCTGAGAAGGAATGATCTCAAAGGTTCTGGGAAAGTCTCCTTCCCTCAACACCTTCCGCCTCTGTGCCCATTTGTTTGAAATGTCATCACTGGGACTCATTCTTCTGTTGTTTAAAAATGTTTTCCTAAGCATTGTTTTTCAATAAAAATGATCTCTTGGGAAAGGGAATATATTAAGCTATTAATGATTATTTGTACTTTGGCCTAAACCAGCTAATTAAATGTGTTCAATCAGTTTTTGGAGAACTGGTTTCTATGGCACTGGGGCTTTCTGTGATGAGAAGAAAAAACTGTTGGACTATTTTGGGAGTAGGAAGGCCTGCGGGGTAAAACAGAATATGGTCTTCATACCCCTCATTGAGGAATGTCATGGGGTATACAGGGTATATATTGCTTCCAGGCTCATCTCAGAGCCATCTACTCTAAGACCCTCTCAGGATGTATGTTATATTAATAGAAGACAAGCTTATCTGAAGTTAATATGCTTGGCAGCATTTCTTTGTAAATCTTGACTGACATATACAGGGTTTTTTCCCCCCAAAGGTTAAGGGGAAGGAAGGGAAAACTTTCTATATTTCACTGAGGACTATTGCCTGATAAGATTTAAATGATTTTCTTGTCCCCTTTAAGCCTGGTCAATATAGTGCACTCTTCAGAATGCTGAGCACATTGTTAGTGTAAGATGTTTCACCTTAATTTCAGCAATGAGATTCACAAAACATTCACTAACTGGGTCCTGGCACTGAGTTCACCAATGTTTTGCACACATGAAACGTTTAATTGGTAGTTCGAAAACACCTTTTTTTTTTTTTTTTTTGTGGCTAGTTAAAAATCAAAAGAACTGTTACCTGTGTTTCTTGTAAAGACATTTACAGAGAGGCTCTGCAAGTGAGGGAATGTTCCAGAAGGGGTCAGTATTACCTGCTGGGGTCAGTATTACCTGCTGAATCATTTCCAGCTCTGTCTTCCCCAACTGCCAATGTTTAAATTTCTCTAACGCTTCATCCACAGATAGTTTCCCATTTTTGACCTTCTCCTGCAAGAGGATGAGCTCTTCCTGCCCAGCAGCAAGGCAGTCCACATTGGAAAAGGCTTGACTCTCCATCCGAGCTCTGTCTACAATATGAGGGAAGATGTCTTAACAAGAACATGAAATATGACAATTGGGGGGAAAAAACACTGAAAACAAATCAGTTGATTTTCTTGTTCCTGTCAGTCTATAAGCGGTAACAGAATAAATAGGTGCAAATTTTTAAAGGAGTTTCTTTCTAAGGATTGTTGTGCCTGGCACCTAGTGTTATGGGTAAAAAGAATGTGTGCCATCACAGGGGGAAGAAAAAGGGACAGAGAAAGAACAGCAGGAAATTTCTGCATTGTACCAGTTGTAGGCATTGCCAATTTCATGTTCTTTTTCAGAGCATTATTTTTAAACATGCACACTAAATACTTAGCATAATGACTGTCCCATAGTAAAAGTTAAATAACATTAACATTATTATCAGTGATAAATATTTGTGGAAGAAACATATTTCTGTAGATTTGGGAAAGGAGATCTCAACCAACATCCAAGTGTTGTAAGAGATTTTTAGAAGCATTGACAACTTTACTCTGGAAAGATTTTAAATAAGCAATTGCTGCTCGTTTTGTAATGCCCTGCTCTCTTCCCAAAAGAGTTTATTTTGTTTAGTACAATAAGAACATTGGATGGTCCAGCTGCCCACGTGCTGCTGCTAATGCCGCACCATAGACCAGCCCGAGGTACAGTAGTAGACAACCACAGACCATGGGTGAGTTCAGTGCTTTATTTGTCCCACATAGTGTTTAAAGACAGAAAAAAGGCTGCATGCCTGTAAGGATGCTCTGTGCAATCCCTGTCACTCCTTATGGTCATTGGATGGCATCACACCTGTCACCTGCCTGGCTCCAGAACTCATCTGAGTTTGTACTTTCTTTCACAAGTTCAACCTGTGTATTATATGATCTCAGGTAATCATATTACCTGGGTAATTCCTCCGTGGTGTACGTCTCATGTGGTATCAAACCTAAATATGTCCATAGAGCCTAATCCTGTCTTGCTGTGTAATGGTTTGCTGTCCCTGAGTCATTGATCCCTACTGGGAGCTCATCTTCAAGAAAGAAATAGAGCTACCAGACTGTCACTGAGCCAGGCAGACAAGGACTTAGGAAATGGAGGGCATTCAAGGTTTTTTTTAAAAAGATTTATTTATTTATTTTAGAGGGAGAGAGGGCATGTGTGTGAATAGGGGGAGGGGCAGAGGGACAGGGAGAGAATCTCAAGCTGACTCAATACCGAGCAGGGAGCCCAACATAGGGCTTGAGCCCACAACTCCGAGATCATGACCTGAGCTGACCTCAGGAGCCTGTTGCTTAACTGACTGAGCCACCCAGAGACCCCACAAATTTCATAGTGGTAAGGATTCATCAATAATGTTTGGATTGGTTCATCTGGAAAAGAGACATTTCAAGTACTTCATAGCAGGTTTTAAGTATTTCAAGGAGACTTGACCCTTGGGGCTGTCTTGGAATGACCTTTAATGGCTTTCTTGGTTTTGAGAAGGATTGTAGCAAAGAATCTTGGAACAGGGACACAGAGAGGATTCCTTTCTGAAAAGATTCACATACACATAAAATTGTTCCATGACCAATCATTCTGATTCCTATGGGGGGTTTCTTGGCTGGTCTTGTCTTTTCTCTTCAGAAGTCCTATTCCCCCAGAACTAACAAGATGTCAACAGATTCTACACTCAAAATCATTTTCTTCAGGGATGACGGAGCATGAAATCCCAAGAGAACTGAAGAAGCACAAGTCAGCCAGAGGGCTCACTGGTTCAGCTGCCAAAAGCACAGATAACAATTGAGATCTTGCTTCTTAAACCGTTTGTTTTTTATAGGCCTCCACATTCCACTCCAATTTGGGAGATGCGTTTTGCGAAAGAATTCTATGAGCCATTCCTGCCAGAGTATGGAAGCTGAGTGCCATCATTTAATAGCTAAGACACTTAACTAGCACCTCACTTGTGTCATCCCTTTGACTAAATATGAATGCGCTTTTATCTCGAGTAACCTCTGCGGCTGGATTTTCTGCATTTGTCGAAGGTCTCTCACAGAAAGGCTTCCTGGAAAACCCTACCAGCTTGTTTGGCTCTACATGCAGGTTAAGCTGAATTCAAAAAAATACTGAATCATGTTAACAATACTCATTTCAATTACCCTTTCATCTTTCAAATTCTCGCTGCTAAAATATAAGCCAGTTGACTTTTTAGGGGGGTGGAGTTCAATCTTGCGTGGTTGTGCAGAGAGAACAAAAGAACAAAAGTTAGGAACAGCAGGAGTTCTAAATAGAGCAAGTTCTGGAAGTGAGCTGTTTACAATTAGACTAAGTTTACATACTTCTGCTTTTACTCACCCATTCCCCCCCCACTAAAAAGACTAAAGCAAAATTGTCTTGATAAATTATTATTAGCTAGGACAAGTTGCAAAACAAAATGATTTAGGCACTTTATCATCTTTTCTCCTGAGGGTAGACTAGTCAAACCAAAACGTGCAACCTGTAATTTTTGGTAGGGTGTGCAAAATTACTTTAATGGGCTTAGATTACTGTTGTATGGGGGATGGAAAGTTTTTTTCTTTCCTTCCCAAATTTATATTAATTATTAGTTTATTTTCAGGAAATTTGGAATGAATTTAACATAATTATTGTTGAAAAGCCTTTGTCAGATTGCTAACTGTACATATTGCAGAATCTTGGTCTCTCAGTATAAAAGCTTCAAGATAAACTGTAGTTTCTAGAGTTTTCGTTCCTTTTGGATCAGTATCTCTTTACATTTCTATTTGATCATATATAAACAACAAGTAACACCGTTGTGGTGAGTGTATGAATCTTTCGGTAAGAAAGTGAACTGAGTTTTTCATTAAAATTATTTCTACCATTGACTGGCTAGAATAACATGTTTTACGAAAATTTGAAAGGAAATGACTTAATTGCCCAAAACCCAAAAATTTAAAGTGTGAAATATTTACATAATAAATATTAAGTAGTCATTAAAATAATAATAAAAAGACCACATAAAAAAAAAAGACCATGTGGCAACACAGAAAGTACTTATTATATAATGATAGAGAGGCAGAATTCAAATTTGTATCTAGAGTAAAATTTTAATGATATAAATGTTGTTCATAAAATAAAGCATGGAGGGAAATTATCTTAAGATGATAGAAGTTGTTCTATTGTTATAGTATCAGAGATTATGTTTTTCTAATTTCCAGTTTTCTGTGATAATACTGTATTTTTTAAAAAAAAATTAAGATTTTATTTATTTATCTGAGAGAGACAGAGAGGGGGAGATGAGCTGGGGGAAGGGGAGAGGGAGAGGGAGAAGCAGACTCCCCACTGAACAACTGAGCAGGGAGCCTGATGCAGGGCTCAATCCTAGAATGCTGGGATCATGACCTGACTTGAAGGCAGACACTTAACTGGACTGAGCCACCCAGGTGCACCTGTATTGTTCTTACACTAAGAAACTTTCTCTCACTTTGCTAATAGGCTTCCCCATGAAATACATACCATTCTAAGCCATGCCATATACACTACACCAATGCCATATCATACTGTACCATCTTAACACATTATTTTGTAACTGGAAAGAACTTGTCAGTAATAGAATTTAAAAACCCAATAACCAAGCTTTATATCTGAAGCTAATTTTTTGGTTCCTTAGCTAAGGAACTAGCAGGTATATTAACTCTGGGGCACATGAGTGAATTATGAGATACCTGGAGTGTTGAATTATTTGTAAGTTCCAAACAAAGTATCCCCATCTCAAACTTAGGGCTGCAATGTTGCCAGACTTCCCCCCTTGACTAATCTTGAGTCAGGCTCCTCTGAGTCTTCTTCCCAACTATGCCTCACCTTTTGTACTTCCACACCCATCTTTGTATTGCTAATTTTCCTCAGAATCCTGCTAAGTTTGTGCAGTCAGAGTCCCCCACCTTCCATATCCAATTACCTTCAATATTTGCTTGGGTTTCTTTCTGTACCTTCCATCACCCCCAAGGTGATATCTGATCACCTGGCTCTGCCTTCAGCAAGAATCCTGTTGTGCCAGCTTACCCAGAATCCCTCTTACCCCTCTTAATAATTTTCCATATGCTAAAAATACTAGTTTATGGGCACCTGGGTGGCTCAGTGGGTTAAGCCTCTGCCTTTGGCTCAGGTCATGATCTCAGGGTCCTGGGACAGAGTCCCACACCAGGCTCCCTCTGGTCCCCACCCACTGCTTTCCTCTCTGCCTACTTGTGATCTCTCTTTCTTTATTAAATAAAAACAAACAAACAAACAAACGAGTTTCTAAATCTTGTCATAAAGACTATACATAGGGGCGCCTGGGTGGCTCAGTCAGTTAAAGCCTCTGCCTTTGGCTCAGGTCATGGTCTGAGGGTCCTGGGATCAAGCCCCGAATCAGGCTCTCTGCTCAGTGGGGAGCCTGCTTCCCTCTCTCTCTCTGCCTGCCTCTCTGCCTACTTGTGATCTCTGTCTGTCAAATAAATAAATAAAATCTTAAAAAAAAAAAAGACTATACATATATTTGTACACACACACATATTAAGTGATTTGGAAGGTACATATTTTATTTTAAAATAAGTTTCAGAGATACTGTTTATCTTATATATATATTTCGATTACTAAGTCATGAATGAAAGAGAATGATTTTAGTTTTGCATTTTCTTCTAGTACCTAGACAACTTTACCTTATTTGAGCATCAAACTCAGATTATTGCAGTGAAATTATAATTTGCTGAATTGTCTATTTTTTATCACCAATATTTTACATTCACATTTTATAAATAAATTTACAATAAATTGCTTAAATGCAATTCCATGTTTTATTGAATTCATTATTCAACACCAGTTCTTTAATACCAGAAGTTCTCTTTGAACTTTTTATATTGCTTACTCTCTCATTTACTTAGAATACATTTTGGGTAATACTTTCATGATGACCACAGAAATTCCATCTTTTCTAAAACCTTAGATATCCAAAAGCTCTGTTTTCTTCTTAACATGAATGAAACACCAGACTAAATATAATCTTCTTAAGTTGCAATCTTTTCCTAATACACCATTTAGTCCATTAGCTCAAATTTCTGTTACACAGATTCTCTAATTCTTAAAACTGATTCTGATTTTTTTTAATAGAAAAATCTAACTTAAAATATCTTCTCAGTACTTTAGGTTTATATCTTCATCTTTATAATTAAAGATTTGCTAGGGTGTTTTAAAGGTGGATATATTTCCTTATTGTTTTCTGGGCCACAGTGAGCCCATATAGTCCTTCACTTCCTTGTTCTCCAATGCTTCGTTTAGCTATGTCATCGACTGTGTTTTGTATTCTATTAAAAAAAAAAAAGAAAGGAAGAAAGGAAGGAAGAAAGAAAGAAAGAAAGGAAGGAAGAACCCCACCAGACCTATTATACATTGTATCTCTCTTCTTCATATCACCTGATTGTTTTTAGTCTTTCCAGGTATTGAGAACAAACCCTTCTCCAATTATGTTCTCAACTCCAATAACTTATTTTTATCTACCATCAGTCCTTTTCATTGTGACCAAAGTAGTTTTAATTTGCTACTGAAATTTTAACTTCAAGCTTATTTTATTTTTACCATACTCCCTCTTGTCACTAGATCCCTTTTCATGTCATATGTTTCATATCATCCTACCCTCACACCTAAAATGTCTTTCATGCTTTCATTGCTTTCATCTTAGCTTGACGTTGACTCCAGACTTATTTATTTATTTATTTTCAGTGTAACAGTATTCGTTGTTTTTGCACCACACGCAGTGCTCCATGCAATCCGTGCCTTCTCTAATACCCACCACCTGGTTTCCCCAACCTCCCAACCCCCGCCCCTTCAAATCTCTCAGATTGTTTCTCAGAGTCCATAGTCTCTCATGGTTCACCTCCCCTTCCAATTGCCCTCAACTCCCTTTTCCTCTCTAACTCCCCTTGTCCTCCATGCTATTTGTTATGCTCCACAAATAAGTGAAACCATATGATAATTGACTCTCTACTTGACTTATTTCACTCAGCATAATCTCTTCCAGTCCTGTCCATGTTGCTACAAAAGTTGGGTATTCATCCTTTCTGATGGAGGCATAATACTCCATAGTGTATATGGACCACATCTTCCTTATCCATTCGTCCATTGAAGGGCATCCTGGTTCTTTCCATAGTTTGGCGACTGTGGCCATTGTTGCTATAAACATTGGGGTACAGATGGCCCTTCTTTTCCCTACATCTGCATCTTCGGGGTAAATACCCAGTAGTGTAATGCAGGATCACAGGGAAGCTCTATTTTTAATTTTTTAAGGAATCTCCACACTGTTCTCCAAAGTGGCTGCACCAACTTGCATTCCCACCAACAGCATTAAGAGGGCTCCTCTTTCTCCACATCCTCTCCAACACACGTTGTTTCATGTCTTGCTAATTTTGGCCATTCTAACTGGTGTAAGGTGGTATCTCAATGTGGTTTTAATTTGAATCTCCCTGATGGCTAGTGATGATGAACATTTTTTCATGTGTCTGATAGCCATTTGTATGTCTTGATTGGAGAAGTGTCTGTTCATATCTTCTGCCCATTTTTTTATGATTATCTGTTTTGTGTGTGTTGAATTTTAGGAGTTCTTTATAGATCCTGGATATCAACCTTTTGTCTGTACTGTCATTTGCAAATATCTTCTCCCATTCCGTGGGTTGCCTCTTTGTTTTCTTGACTGTTTCCTTTGCTGTGCAGAAGCTTTTGATTTTGATGAAGTCCCAAAAGTTCATTTTCACTTTTGTTTCCTTTGCTTTTGGAGACATATCTTGAAAGAAGTTGCTGTGGCTGATATCGAAGAGATTACTGCCTATGTTCTCTTCTAAAATTCTGATGGATTCCTGTCTCACGTTGAGGTCTTTTATCCATTTTGAGTTTATCTTTGTGTATGGTGTAAGAGAATGTTCGAGTTTCATTCTTCTACATATAGCTGTCCAATTTTCCCAGCACCATTTATTGAAGAGACTGTCTTTTTTCCACTGTATATTTTTTCCTGTTTTCTCTAAGATTAATTGACCGTAGAGTTGAGGGCCCATATCTGGGCTCTCTACTCTGTTCCACTGGTCTATGTGTCTGTTTTTATGCCAGTACCATGCTGTCTTGGTGATCACAGCTTTGTAGTAAAGCTTGAAATCAGGTAACATGATGCCCCCAGTTTTATTTTTGTTTTTCAACATTTTCTTAGCGATTCTACTCCAGACCTTCTGCTGCTGTTTCTTCCCTATTTTTTTTTAAAAGCTTTTATTTATTTATTTGACAGAGATAGACACAGTGAGAGAGAGAACACAAGAAGGGGGAGTGGGAAAAGGAGAGTCAGGCTTTCCACAGAGCAGGGAGCCCAATGCCAGGCTCAGTCCCAGGACCATGGGACCACGACTTGAACCGAAGGCAGACGCTTAATGACTGAGCCACCCAGGTGCTTCTTTTCCCTTTGTTTTTAATTTGTTTGTAAGATCACAGTTTTCTGAAATTTTCTTTTTTATCTTTTGTATATTGATAGGTGTCAGATACTGAAACCGAAAGTTGAATAGTTCAGGTTAAATTTAATAAATGAAAATTCAAAATAATCCATATTTCTTTACTGCCTTAAAACATTTTTTAAACAGGTAAAGTATTTTCAAAAGCCTAAGATTTAAAAAATTACAAACTGTTAGCTGAAATGTTCTTACTGTATGTGTGTATGTATTTTCTATTATCTACATTTTGATCGCTTGGTGTTTGACATTCTTACTCATCAAACAAATCATTTACAGAAGTATAATTATCTTGAGTCTTCATGATTAAATTCTCCATCCTTTTCTCTGGATTTGTTTTTGAAATTCTCATATTATTTATTTGTACTCTTCCTTAATCCCTCTTAAAAGAGAACATATCTACAGAATCATGTTCGCCAAGAGATTTAGAGTCTACTTATCCTTTGCTTCCATTTCTTGTGTTCAGTCAAATTTTGTTCTCTGCTCTAGTTGTAATTCATAACTGAGGATCCCAGGATTCGCAGGTTTGGTTGGCACAGCCTCATCACATACAGGTGAAACGCGATTCCTTGGTGCTATGTACTGATTGTAAACAACTAACTTTCTGCATCAGTTACTAAAAGAATTCTTCTTGAACATGCCATCCCTCCATCACAGAGCTTTATCTGAGGGCCTCAGGAAGCAAAGTGTAATATTAAATTCTTCAACCTGACTTTCTACTGTGGGCTTTTGACACATCACCATTTTGGACAAGAACTCAGTTATTACTCAAGTTTTCCCAGGTGTGACTTTAACAAAAAAACTTTTGTGAAAATGGAAATGTAAGTTACATCGAAAAAGAGAACTAAAGCCATTGTTCTTTTATGGAGTACAAATGACCATATTTTGATAATCCCCCTCTTTTCTTTTTAATATATCCACTGTCAGCAAAAAGAACCTGATTAAAATACCTCAGAGGCCAACATTTTCTTTTCTTCCACGTAAGGGCATCTATATCTACATTTCCCCAGGCCTCCAACTTACAGAAAATTTCATTATTTAACATTTATCAGACTGCTGCAGCATTGGGTACTTGGAGAACACAAACAAGATACGTTCCCTGACTGTATCTTGCCCATGAGCATTCCCACCCTCTGAAAAGACCAGCCAACAATGACTTTTCAGTCTGTATTGAAGAATCAGTGGGAAGAGACTATACCTGGGGCCAGACAGATAGTCACTGAGTAGAAAATATTTAATGCCTGCATATTAAACTCATGTGAATAGTTTTCATTATCAAAAATAAATGTTTTCCCTCATGTTTTTATTGACCAGATTCCCTTGATATATCTTTTATTTTTCCACTTTTTATAGAATTAGGAGTGGAAAGCATGATAATATGGAAAGCATGACAATAAGTAATAACAGCAGAAGTTATTTGTAGCAAGTGATATAATAATATAATAGGGACTGGTTGTAGATTTGAATTTTTACATAAAACATGGAGTTAAGCATGGTTTAAACATGGCAAAAATTGTGCAGAGTATTTTTGAAATATAACACAGTTAGTGGCCAAATTTGACCATAATATGGCCTTCAAAAAAGTTCCTTTTGGGGAGCTCCAGGATGGAACAGTGGGATAAGCTTCTGCCTTGGGCTCAGGTCATGATCTCAGGGTCCTGGGATCAGGCCCCACATTGGGCTCTCTGCTCAGCAGGGAGCAGGGAGCCTGCTTCCCCCTCTCTCTCTCTGCCTACCTCTCTGCCTACTTGTGATCTCTGTCAAGTAAATAAATAAAATCTTTAAAAAAAAAGTTTCTTTTGGTTATATTTTTTCTTTTGCATGTTGTTTTTGAGATTATTGTTCAATATTATTCTCACATGTTTCATTTTAAGCCATATCTAAGGTAGGATTTAGGCAACCTAATTTTAGAAGCTCCACAAATAATTCTATGCTCATCTAAGGTTGAGTGTCTCAGATATAGGCAGCTGTCTATAGGATGTGCTTCCCCTACCTCCCACTAATCCTGGTCCCCAAAGAAATAGTTTGCCTTCCAAGATTGACAGCAACAGCACATCCTTGATGAGATTCATTTTTTAACTGTGTGACTGAGGAGATTTGTGGATGTGGTCTACAATCACAGGGAGGCAGTTCCAAAAGCCAGGAAAGTTAAACCTCATCATTTGCCATGTATCATATTTGAAGTAAGACTACATTAATAATAGGTGTACGATTCCAGTAAGGATAGAAAAGGCCCCTTGGCATAGCCCAAGAAAAAGATATAACAGAGGGGGAAAAAAGGTGTAACAGATATGGGAAATGTGAGAAATCTTGACCTGAGACTATTACATGATCTTGTAAGACAGGGAAAATTAACCAGATATTTCCATGTCTTTAAAGAAGCAACCCTCATATTCCTCCAGCCGCCTTTGACTTGATCATGTTCACCTAGTGGCCTTCTAATTCCTAATAATATTTCATAGAACTTTATTATTTGTCAGGAGTTGAAGGAATCCAAGTATCCTAGTCACTGGGAAGGAATCTTCCTCTGGTATAGACTCAATAGATTGAAATTAGGGAATTATAAATCAGTCTTCTACCAGCATCATTAACATGACTCAGACTTCAAAACTCTGAGCAACTCCAAACCCACTGACAAAATTCAGTTCTCTGGCTTGCAGTGCTGATGAACAAAGTCTGGAGCACCCTGGGTAGAGCTCAGTTTTGGGAAGGGGAGGGAGAGCTGTGCTAGTAGCAGCACATTCTGAGATACCACTCTGGCATTTTCTAATTTCAAAACAACTCAGGAAAACTGATTTTAAAACTGTATTTTGGTGGAAAATTTTATCTGGAGGACCCAAAGTCCTCACTCTATATTTTTTCAGGATGTGAAAACTGAATTGAAGAAATCTGTTAAGTTTCCATGGAAATTGTGCCAATTAATTTTTTCTGTTCCTCAGGAAAATTCCTTGACTTAGCAATAATGTAACTTCCTGGCAATCCCTTGGCAGTCTTGAATGTAGGGCATCTGAAACACTTATAATTTCAGAGGGAAAATAGTTGGCTTTCATAATCCCTTTTCCTTCCAGCATATAGTGAAAGAATTAAGTAATTTCTTTAGCCTTCCTTAGAGAACCTGTCTGGTCCCTTTAGAAAATCTTGGTTCTGATAAACATGTCATAAAAGGACTTTCTTTTCTTGTTCAAATAAAGAGATTATCATCGGTGAAGCAGGTACGGCTTTTCCTACTATACCATGAAATCCCAGGATACTTAGAGAGTAATCATTAATTCAGGAACAAGCAATTTTGATCTCCTAGTATGTCCCACGGACTCGATGGTCATAAACATCTGAAAAGGTTTAGAGAAAAATGATTGGACAGAGTAAAGAAAAAAGTAAAATTATTTAATTTTAAAATCTTCCCGATTATTCTTAATTGTCTCTTCTGTTCTCATACTAGATTCTGATTTCCCTGCAGACTGCAGTAATCAGGGAGGTTTTCCAACATTTCACAAGGTTTAATATTCCTCTTCTCCTTGCAAATAGAACAATATTCTTTTCTGTTCCAAAGAATTACTTATATCCAGGGTTAAAGGAATCTAGGGAAACTGCTCTAAGGTGGCTAATCTAAAACATCATCAGTAAGTTGGACTTAAATATCCAGAGAGAAAAAAATTCATACAAAATTTGAGTAAAAATTTCATATCCTAGCCCTAAAAGAGCTTTAAAAATCTACTGATTATTGATAGCAATGAAACAAATTAAGTACCAAAGTATGCACAGATATTAATCCAATAAAATATTTTATAATTAGGTTCTTGTTTCCTTTCACTATTCTCCCCTCCCTTTTCTTTTCTGGGTACAGAAGGGACTATTTTTCTGTACATACAGTAGAAGAATAATTGGTCTCTAATAGACACTAGCAGCCTTTCCTTATGTTGCTCTCTGGGGGTAACCAGAGGACAATTGATAAGAGTGAGATTCCAAGGATCTCTTCATTCCTCTTGCTAGTTGTCACATTCCTTCATCTCTGGTGGCCGTCTTCACATTCTCCACTCAATTCTAACAGAATTTAATTAAAACATGATAATTGAATAATTTATTTAAAAACGCTTCAGGGAAATTTTCTCCTAAAGAGCTCAAAGCATCTGCTCCCTTTGTTTTTTCCCGAAACTCTGTGAGGTATGTGGGGGAGTCCTGATAGGAATAATCTCTACTTTGCTAATTCCTCAGGAACTGTTTCATTCTAATTGTAGAATGATCTCATATGGAGGTCTGCACTTATTTCTTGAGAGAGGTAAAGGTACAGTGGAAGGATAATAGTAACCTTAAAAAGATAAATCTTTCCCCTCAAATTATGAAATCACTAGAAATGGAAAGCTGTCAAATAGACGGTTTTTGTTTTTGTTTTTTTTTGCATATAAATCTGTAAGTGATATATCTATGTGCTCAGGGCCAGAAATTCAGTTTCATCATGTGCTGCATTCAAGAATTGTCAAGAATTGGAAGAATGGTCTCAGTACAACCTTGCTGCCATGGGAAATGCTACTTGAAGTGATGGATGAAGATCACTCATTTAAGGACACACCTTTGTTTGGAGGACAATCCATGACGTTCTAGGAACAGGTCCACCAAGGTTGTGTATTTAGTAGCTCAGTGGGCTGAGAAATCAGTCCTAGCCATCTCTATGATGGGACAAAGGGACACTGGCTGTGTGTTTTTGGGGGGGGCGGTGGTGAGTTTAGTGGCTACTGTGAGATAAGCTCTTGGTTTTATTTTAATGTCTCTCCAGTAGTTTACTAGTAGCAACTTCAAGGCAATGGTATTTTGGACTGAAGTTATTTCCTAGGTGTGTTGAGATTATTGATGATCAGAACCAGCTCCCTCCATCTGTCACCTTTTACATTTTTTTATTTTTGAACTTTAATCAAGCTCTTATTATCAGGGGGAAAAATCACAATAAATAACTTGCTAGAGTTTCTCTTTTCAATTGGAACCGTGTATGTCAGGGAAAATTGGAGGCAGGGGCCTCTATGTAGAATGAGAGGAAAGTTTTTCTACTGTGTGTGATGTCTCTGCAACTACAGTTTTCGGCACTTTTCTGCATAACAAGTAAGTGCTCCAAAAACTGCTGGATTAAGGGCAGAGAGCAAGAGAATAGTGAGACAAGGGTCCAATCTTTGATTGGAGTTCAATACAGAGGACAGAAATCCCAGGCTGGTCCCCTTCTTGGGGGAATCAGTCATCTGTTTCCCCTGCCCCAGCCCTCCTAACTTATACTCCAGAGGCTTCTCTCTAATGGTCTATGAAAGCTAGGTCTCCATGTAGGTTAGAGAATTTGTCTTACTTGACCTTCCTAGAGCCTTGGTAACAATATCATCAACACCACCACAAACATGTTCACATGGCTGTTTCTTGCCTTTATTAATTGAAATAATTTTCTTATATTAATCTTATCACAAAATTATATTTGGGCAAGACACTAATTAAAGAGTAAGAGTAATCAGGCACACAATTATTTACTTCTATCCTCGGAGACTTCATCCAATATTCATAAGACTTTTTAAACTCTTACTTAGAGATTATTAAATAAGCTAAAGTTTATGTCAGTACCTTGTCTCTTAGGACCATGGAACTTGTCACCATCAGATTGTCTTCTGGCTGTCTTTTGTTGAAACACTGTAAAAAAAAAAAAATAGCATGTAATATTTATTGAAAACAAGCATAAAAAAGAACGTACTGTGGAAGACTCCAGGAAACTCAAATGCAATACTTCATTTTCCTTAGTAGCAATTCTTGAATTGTATTGCTTTTGAGTAGGAGGATTATTAAATTTACAATTTTCTCATTTGTGCAACTTATCAGTCATTTTGAAAAGCATTTTCTTTAGGCAGAAGAGTATAAAGCTGATAGAACACCTCGTTAACCTATTTAAATCAAGATATGATTCCATTCTGATATCAGGTAGGGCTAAAAGGTGCACTTTGTTAAAAGTGATAAATGTTAAAATCACATGAAAAATTCCATTTGCACAGAAATTACTCATGCTGACTTTCTGGTGATAAGCAAGGATAATGACTGTTTCTTCTTAAACAGATGAAAAGGCTGCTGTATTTCACAGATGTAATAATGAAAAAGACACTTTATTCTTGCATCATCTAGCTAGACCTCAGACCTATTAAGGCAGCTTATTCGAATTACTTCATTTTCTGAAAAGTGCTTTGTTCTCATTTATTGTTTCTCGCACAAAATTCTGTGAGACAAGTTAGCATTACTCACCCCATTTTGCAGATGAGAGAGATAAAATTGATTGTTTAATATTTATTGAGCACCCACAAAGTTCTGTATAGCTTCTGGCATTTGTTAATAAGAAAGCCTATACCCTTTACAACTTGACTTTAGAAATTGAACGTCCCAGAGTTGGTTCCATTTATTTTTTATGGGCAGTCTGAATTACAGGATTTGGGAACTGCTAGAGGCCTTGAACACTGAGTCTAGCTTCATATGTTTAAAGATGAGGGAGGTGGAAGTTTTACTAACTTGTAAAAGGGCTAAGTAATTTAGCAATGATCCCAGAACTGTTGTGAGTAGAGACTTGATTTAGAGCCTGCAGCCTTTAACTTAGATCTGTTGCTTGGCTCTCCACAGCACTTCTCTTCCATAACTATTTCCTTTGAAAGATAAAGGAGGAAATAGAAGGAGGGGATTCAGAAGAACCCTTGAATATTTCCAGTATGTTTGGGTTTCTTGTTCCTCTTTGCAGCTCATCAGACTTTCCTGGGACAATGGAACTGAGGCATGTGGGAGGGAGTGAGCCGTCCAGCTGGATGGTGTTTGATGTCTCCGATTGGAAGAGGCAGCCCAGGAGCTGTCTTATATTCTCTGTCTTTAGTTTTTTTGCTTTTAAAGATTTTATATATTTATTTGACAGAGAGATAGATCACAAGTAGGCAGAGGCAGGTAGAGATGGGGGGGGCGGGAGAAGCAGGCTCCCTGCTTAGCAGAGAGACCGATGCAGGGCTCTATTCCAGGACCCTGGGATCATGACCTGAGCCGAAGGCAGAGGCTTTAACCCACTGGGCCACCCAGGCGCCCCTCTGTCTTTAGTTTTTATATTCTTTAGACCCATTATCTATCTATTATCTAGGTCACACCCGTGTTTAATCTGGATGACATTTTTTTGAATTTAAAAAATTGCCCCAAATCCTATCACATCAAAAATGATTTATTAAGGGTATTTCGCTTGCCAGCTATTGTCAGACAAAGAGTACTCTTCTTTCAAACAGGGAAAACAAACATATTTTCAAAGTATGATGGGTTTAAGAAAAATTATACTCATGAAGTAACATTTGGGGTTGAAAATCAATTTTCTGCTTCAAGTCAGTATTTGGAAAACACGCTAAATATAACATAATGGCAAATTCTGGGTTTGTGGTTTATATTTTTCCTTAAATAAAATATAACGATGGGGGCGCCTGGGTGGCTCAGTGGGTTAAGCCGCTGCCTTCGGCTCGGGTCATGATCCCAGGGTCCTGGAATCGAGTCCCGCATCAGGCTCTCTGCTCAGCAGGGAGCCTGCTTCCCTCTCTCTCTCTGCCTGCCTCTCCGACTACTTGTGATTTCTCTCTGTCAAATAAATAAATAAAATCTTTAAAAAAAAATAAAATAAAATATAACGATGGATATATGGTGTGTCAATACATTTTGGGATATTGGAAAAATTTTATAAGTACTGCTTGATTTTATTTCATTGGCTAGTTCTAAAAAGTCTTGAAAAAATGAAACAGTTTTGAAATTTTAATAACAGGTGGAGTCTGCACACTTTTTTTTTTTTTTGCCAATATTGTCAAGATAATAACTGAAAATGTGTAAGACTAAAAAGGCTGAAGTGTGGCATCATTACTATGAAAAATAATCTGAATCCAAAGATAAATCTGGACAACAAATTCTCCAAATAAAGAGTACACCGATCGATCAGTTTTAACAATTCTGCTGCATTTTGGAGCTCCAGAGCACTTAGAATTAGTTTTTCTGGACTTTTGGCATTAACTTGTTAAAAGTCATTTTACATCTTGTATATGGTTCTGCCCACAACAAATGCCGGGGCGTGCATGAAATGCAGTAAATTCACTACACGTCAACACTGTCTTTCAGTTTCTAGCCTTAGAATTACAAAGACTGTGTTTATTCTCCTTGAGCTTTCTCTAACACTTCCAGCCAGCAGAGCCTGGGATCTGAGGGAAGATTGGGAGAGGGGTTGGATGGCTGAGAAGGATGGTTATCAAAGTGCTGATAATAGAGCTTTGTAAAAGTAAGATGTGTATCCCGTCACACCCCACATATGAAGGTCCTTTCTCCCTGGATAATCTCTGCTGAAATCCCCTCTTAACTCACTTTGAGCTACACCCATTTCAAAGGGCCCTTTTCTTCCCCCTACAGGCAAGCCTCATTTCTTTACAAAGACGCAAGTAGCACATTACCAAACACATTGTTTCCTTCATGCTAGGGAAGTTCAGAGGTATTTTTGCATGTGAGGTAATCTTGGAAAAAAACCTATATTAACTTGTCTCCTGAAGAAAGGGTTAGTCCATCAAAATGATCACTGACTCAAACATGCATAACAAGAAAACACTCTGCGGGCTTTAGGAAAAGGATAGATCTAAAATTTCAGAATTTGTTAATCTTCCTTTTTTATGGTTAATATTAGCTGAAACATTTTACATTTACCAGTAAAACCTTTGTTCTAAAAAGCTTTGTATGCTTTCTTTTTACCATGCTCACTGACACAAACCTTTAAGAAAAGTAAATGTAAAATCCATGATATCCTGAGAATTGAACATTGGGTTATAGGTCACTCAGCTTTCTATATGAAAGTACATACTTTTGTATAAGATTTCTGGTGAATAAGTTGGGAGTCTGTTTTAAACATGCAGATATTGAAAAAGAAAAAAAGGAAACTATCTATATGCCAGAATGCTAACCAGCTTGGCAGTGGGGAAAGGCAATAGTTTTGTCTTAATGTTAACAATATGTGACATGGGAAAATGATTTTCTCCCCCAGGCCTTTATTTTCTTCCTGATAAAGGAGGAACTCAGATGAGATGCTCTCTGATGTCTCACTCAGCTCTGACATTCTAAGATGCTGCTACCAATTCTTTTTTCCCCAAGTCACTGCACGTTCAGTAGTGCCTGGATAAATTCTTTAGTGTGAATTTAAATAGGGGGCTCTGTTTTGAGGAAGAGGTTATTTGTACCACACGGAGGATTTAGACTAATAGAAAAACTAGAAAGTTAAATCATAGACCAAGGTTAACTTTTTATAAAATATGGAGGTGATCCTGTCTTATGTGTTTAAATTCTTACAGGATACTATTTTTTTAAAATCATATCTTACTGCATCAAGGTTCAAAAAATGTTATTAAGGCAATTATGACATACATCAACTTTGATGACTCTACCTCAGTGAAATCTTATTTTTCTCTTCCTACCTAAAATTGGAATTTGAGAAGAAAGGAAAATGAATACATTATTAGTAGTTGTCACCACCTTTAAACATTAAAAAAAGTTCATAGAGAAAGAAAAACAATTTTGAAGTTCAAAATAATCTCAAACAATGCAAATGTCCCAAATACCATCCCCATTTATCTTACATATTGGCAGTCTATAAAAATTTTCTCTAGAATAGAAATGACACTAAATGGAAAAAATTAGCATAGTATTAAATATTCAAAACATTAAGCAAAGCAGAACTACCAGAAGAACAGAGGAGGAGAAGGTGAACTATAACGAATTCACTGGTAGTATTTGTCCTCTCAGGTTGCTTTTGCGAGAACACTCTTCACGTCCACTTCATTTGTGGTCCATCTCAAGCAAAGGGACTCTTCCAAAGCCACCCTCCTTGAAACATCTGACAGCACTTACTTGGAATTTCTTTGCTAGTGGCTAAGGTAATGGAAAGTCTGTGCAATAGCCAAATGCATCCATAAAGATGTGGCTTATAAACAACAAACACCTTGATGTTCCAGGCCCATGAGAAGTGCAACATAAAATGTTTAAAGCTATCACCGATAATTATTCTCGAAATGAGAGATTTGATATAAAACACTGGACAGATTTGTACTGTGCTCTGGGCTCTCAAATGATATTGTACAGGTAGCAGCAGAGTGTTTATTATTCACCCAATAAACTTTCATTACGTTGTTACACGTGTAAGCAACTACAGGGTTAGGCAAAGACAAATAAGACCCAGTCATAGTTTCCACAACGTTCTCCATTTTGATGTATTCATTTAAGCAAAGGTCAAATGTGTCCTTAGTGCCTCCTGATGAGAGAGGACAGAGATGAGAAACAGTCAGGGAGGGCTAAGGCAGTGATCTGACCCCGGTAGCCTTACTCTTCCTACCTTCTTCTCCCAATTTGCACCCTGTGAAAGGTAATCACAAAACAAAACAAAACAAAACAGCAAAAACACAACCCAAAACACTGAAAACAACCCCTTTGTTGAACCAGCAAAAATAGGTTAAGAGAATATTCTAATCCTATAAATAGTCACACTGGCTAAGCCCAGAGGAGATGTAGCTTCTATGCAAATTGGCCAGGATAGACTGAGCACCCCAACTGGCTTAAAACCCGCCCTTGCATTCTGCTGGCAATAGTTGCAGGTTATTAATTTGAACAAATTTATCAAACTTATGTCACTACATTTGAATAGGCACATCAGAGTTAGCATGGCCATGGACAGTCCCATCAGCTATGTCCAGCTGAAAGCAGTGCACTGCCTGGAAGCTATACGGAGTCAGGAGTTGTGATATTCTCTTTTTAAAGGAGAATACCGCAAATGGTCAACAAGCATACTGGAGGTCACTGACTTGTTTAAGCTTACTTCTGAGATTGGTAGGGAAGGAAAGCTAGAACTCACATAACTACCAGAAGGAAAACAGCATAAACATTCTCATTCAATGGCAATATCAATTTTCTCCTCAGGAGAAAGCATGAATTTTCTTTCCAGTCTGTAATGGAAACTTTAAGTCTAATAGACATGTTCCCATAAAAATCTCCCCAAACAGGAAATCTTATTATAAATTATTTATTTCTGTTTCTAAGGAACTTAATTTTTACTAGAGTAGAATGCAAACTGTTTTTATTTGCATATTTAGTCCTTTGATGGGAATAAGAATATTTCTATTCTATAAATGTTTCTTATCCAGGGAGTTGAGACATTCCAAAAGACAGAGAACAGTTGGTTTGTGGAACTCTGGGTAATTAGAGCTTGAGGCCATTGCAATGAGTTTATTAGCAGAATCTCCAATCCCCCACCACCGGGCAGGCAGGTCCTCCTTCCTCTTGTTCCCAGGAAGGCGATATGTATCAACACCTAGTGCTTGCATAGCCCTGGACTGGGGGTTTGTCTCCTCCCAAATGATTTCCTTTAGGTTGATTGCCTGATTTTTCATTCTGATCATCTGTATTTATTTTTTTAATTTTTTAAAAAAGGTTTTATTTATTTGACAGACAGAGGTCACAAGTAGGCAGAGAGGCAGGCAGAGAGAGAGAGGGGGAAGCAGGCTCCCTGCTGAGCAGAGAGCCCGATGCAGGGCTTGATCCCAGGACCCTGAGTTCATGACCTGAGTGAGCTCAAGGCAGAGGCTTCAAGCCACTTAGCCACCCAGGCGCCCCGACCATCTGTATTTAATATGATATAAGTGAAGACATTACTCTAGTAACATCCCTAGTAATTTTCCTTTTGTTTTAAGGAAAAGAGGTTTGGGTTGCTAAAAAGTCACTTTAATACTATGGAAAGTATGATGAGTTCATCTTTTGGTTCATGCTTGGTGATTACCAAAAGCAACTTCTCTGGCCTCTCTTTTTATTCCTATATCGGGAAATGTTGCCGTCTTAAGGGGTAACCAATAGACCTGGTCAAACTCACTTTGATCAGGCATTCCACACTATAATTCCACTATTATAGAAATGCAGACTGAAAACTCTGAAAGGACGGAGCTGAACCACTTGCTCTGTGTAGTGTTCATAATTGATAGTTCATAAGTAACTTGGAACAGACATGCAAGGTGAGAGACTGGCATATGAAACCCAAGGTAAGAAGTCAAAGGCACATCAACTGAAATGATCTAGTGGGTCCTATCTCACCTCTGTGTCTACAGAATACCCTCCATCACGCCGATTGCCATTTTTGCATCCTACTCTGTTGTGCAAGCTGTGCTACCTACGTCATTTCAATTCCCATAAAAACTCTATGCAGGAGGTTTTGCTTTTGTTTTTTAAACAAATGAAGCAAGGCTATATCACTTGCACAAAGCCACGCAACTTTGAAGTGGCTAAGTCATGACTCAAATTGTTTTGCCCAGCTTCACAATCTTCATGAATTTCATTCCCCTGTGCTGCTGTTCCCTCCAAGGAGGCTCTTCTCAGTGTGCCAACCCCACAGAACATCTTGTTTTTCTCTAACTACTACATATTTAGAGGGAAAAAAATCTGCACACTGAAAGTGCTGGTGAAAAATACTGTGAATTTAAAAAGTCTAACGTGAGAAAGAAGACAACTCATGTGGATAGCTATTTGATCCATCTACGATTTCACGTTCAAATGACCATTCTCCTAAGCACTCTGCTCAGATGTTTATGTTGTCTTAACAATGGAAACTACCCATGTCATGGTTTCTCAACCTTGGCACTGCTGACATTTTGAACTGGGTAATTATTTGTGATGGAGCCTTTCCTGTGTCTTGTAGGAAGGATTAATGCCATGCCTGGCCTCTATGAACTAGATGCCATTAGTACTGTCCCAGTGGTGATAACTGAAAATGTCCCTAAACTTTGCCAAATGACTCTGGGGAGGCAAATCGCCACCAGTAAAGAACTACTATTCTAGGCCAATTAAACTTCTTACTAAAGAGATATTTAACAGGGACTCTATAAAAATCAAACCGTTGCTGCAACATGGGGGCTTAAGTAGGTAGGAAAAGAATAAATGAAACAAGATGGGATTGGGAGGGAGACAAACCATAAGTGACTCTTAATCTCACAAAACAAACAGAGGGTTGCTGGGGGGAGGGGGGTTGGGAGAAGGGGGGTGGGGTTATGGACATTGGGGAGGGTATGTGCTTTGGTGAGTGCTGTGAAGTGTACCCCTGGGGATAAAAATACATGTTTATTAAAAAAAAAAAAAATCAAACTGTAAGGGGAAAAAAACCAGAATTCACTCTGCTACTGAATGACAATTTAAGTGCTTGATAATATTTGCATTTACTTTCACATGTAATATAAATCTTTTAATGTCAGTTTGCACCACAGTTGATTATACTTTCTCCCTTCCCTAACATGAAGGAATTGAATTTCTGGAAGACGAGGCTGGGAAAGTTCTTTATTATTATGCCAACGCTCTAACAGATAGTCAACAAAGCCCTTCATAGATTTCACCCAATGTTGCTGTGATGTGCTGCTTTGAGAAGGACAGAAAACTAATCAAAACTCCTGGGTTACACAGGCAGGCTTGATTCCCTCTGAAGGAGAGTGTGAGTGTAGTTCTGAACAACTGTTCCTCTGCAGAGCTGTACCAGCACCCTATCAAGGAAAGGGGAGAGGTGGAGAATCACGGGGGGCGATACGGGGACACTGGGCTTACAAACAGAATGATAAATGTGTCCCTCTGTCCTGAGAGCATCTGTGATATACATAATAAGGCCTGAAGCTAAATGACTTGGACAAGGTCACCCAGCCAGAGAGTAGGACCAAGGTACTTGACCCAAGGCCTACTTTAATCCACTTGACCACATTTCTTCACTGATGAGGACAGAGAACATTTAGTTCTCTCACATATACAATGGTATGGATTAATTTTCTTAAGAGATTCTACAAGGTCTTTTTTTTTTTTTTTCTGTTTGCATTTCAATTACATTGTATGTGATCAATTTCAAGTACAAATGAATAGCAAGTGGAAAATTTTTGAGAGCAACTGAGTTGTACTTGACATTTTGGGGTCCCAGTAGCTGAGTAGCTCTCAAAAAGGTCATACACAACTTTGTTGCTCTGCAAAATGCCAAGGGCAATTCAGTAGCAATTGAAAATTGCAAGGGAAATTACATTCTACCCCAAACCAGTGACACAGACTCTGAAGAAGGACCTTCAGAGGTTTTATTAATTGTGTGAGGGGAAAATGGGAAATTACCCATTGATGTTGAAGAATTTTCCCCAATAGGCAGTCATCTCTTTGCATGATTTATGGATATAGTTTTATTATCAATCTATATACACTATGCAGACTGTTCATTTTCCTTGATTTTTCTTAAATCAAGAATTCTGTCATAAAGGAGGACTGTAATACAGAGGAATTACATAGTAATACCTCCATATTCTTGAAACTTAATGAACCTAATCCTTTGTCCTTCAAAATCTTTCCATTTAAGAAAAATAAATTATTTCTTTTTGTTGTTCATCCAAAATAGGTTGAGTATGATGGGAATTGAATAAAAAATCAGAATCATATCTCTTAATAAGTTTAGTTTTAAACTTGGGTTTAGTTTTAGTTTAGTTTTGCATTAGTAAGTTATGCTTCCAGGGGTGATGGTTGAAATAGAGCTTCTCTATTTTGCACCGTGTGAAAGGGGTTAGAATGCTTAGCTGTATGTCAGTATCCTAGAACTTTGACCCATTTTGTATGACCTCCCCTTTTCACATTAGTTGTACTTCAAACATAGGATGGTTTAACTGTCAAGACAAATACCATATGATTTCACTAATATGTGGAATCTAAAAAAGTAAATAAATGAATAAACAAAAAGAATCAGATCTATAAATACAGAGAACAAACTGATGATTGCCAGAACGAGGGTGTGTGTGTGTGTGTGGTGGTGCAAAATGGGTGAAGGGGAGTGGGAGGTACAGGCTTCCAGTTAGGGAATGAGTAAGTCATGGAGAGAAAATGTACAGCATAGGAAATATGGTCAGTGGTATTCTAATAGTACTGTGTGGTGACAGATGGTAGCCACACTTGTAGTGAGCATACCGTCATGTATAAAGAAGCTGAATCACTGTGTTATATACCTGAAACTAATGCAACATTGTGTGTCATCTATACTCAAATAACAAAAATTAAAAAAAAAAAAAACTACCTGTAAGATGGTTTAAAACAAGAGAAATTTAAAAATTAGTAGATCAGTATATTTTTCTGCCCATTCTCCGAAGTGTTAATAAAGTGTCCTAAAGAACCACATTGATGTGGGTTTTGTCACTTTTTATCATTTTTCATCTTTGTAGTCGTTCAATTAACATTAATCAAATAGTCATAGTTTCTACCATGAATTCAGCACTAAGCTTGGTACCAATGATACAATGATGGGCAAAACCAGAAAAAGTTGGTCTCTTCCTCCATGGGTCTTATGGGTCAGAGGAGGAAATAAATACTAACAAATAATCCAGAAATAAATGTATCAATAAAGGAAATTTGTGGTGGGAACCAGACTGATCTAGTTCCAAATCCTCTATCTTCTTCCTAATTTTATCATCATGGGCATGACACTAAACTCACTGAACACAAGTTTTGTCATCTGCAAAATGAAGCTATTAATGCTAATCATGTAGAACTGTTGCGTGAATTAGAAATTATCATGGAAGTTATCTCACAAGAACTGTTATAAGGAGTAGACTAAGACTATAAGGAGTAGACAAGTAGACTTATCCCTTTAGAGGACAGGATATCACCCTCCTCCTTCTCCTTCTCTGATAGCTTCCTTAGCCTCTGACTCCACCAGACTCCAGGAAGCACACATTTTTTTTTTCTGTAAAGTTAGTTTAAGTCATTGTCTTCCGAGAAACTGAGAAAAGACACAGTAGAATTATTTTTAATTAGGACCTATTGAGTGTATACCACATACCAAATATTGTCCTGGGTAATGGCTAATTTTATCTCAGGTAAAGATTACAGCAATCCTTGAAGAAGGTATTAATTTTATCCCAAACTTACAATGAGGAAATGGAACCTCAGCTATATGAAGTTACTTGCTTAGGTAATAGCAGCTGAATATGAATACGTTCTGCAAAGCTGTAACAGGGAAACCCAATTTTCCTCCTTTCGTTTAGGTGTGTCTCTTTCATTTTCACACCTCTACCACTCACAACACTTGACTTCAGTCACTTATGGTCACCAAATATGCAGAGGTTTCCCCCCATCAGGCAATTCTATGACACCAGTTGAGTGTCCTACAATTTAATTCAATTCTGACACTACCTGGTGATAGTGTCAGATCCCGCAGGAGAAGGGCTCAGTATCGCAGGGCTGTTTCCACTCTATGTCCTATGTCAGATGCCAATCACAAGTAGTAGATTTCTAGCTTATCTACAACTTCTGTCTAATTTGGCTACAAATTGGAGATTCCCATGACTCCCTCTTCAGGTTCAATTTATTTGCTAGAGTGGCTTACAAAATTCAGGAAAACACTTATATTTGCTAGTGTATTAAACAATATGATAAAGGATACAGATGAACAGCTAGATGAAAAGATACACAGGACAAGGTCTGTGAGGGTCCTGAGTGCAGGAACTTCTATCCCCACTTAGCTGAGGTGTATCAGCCTTCCTGTGTGGATGTGTTTGCCAACATGGAATCTCTGGGAATCCCCTACTGTTAGGACTTAATGGAGTCTTCCTCTCATAGGCACTATTGATCAGTAAGTCCATGTTCAGCCCTTCTCCTTTCTCAAGAAAATGGGGGACGAGGGCTGAAGATTTCAAGCTTCTAATCATGGCTTGGTGTATTTGATGACTAACCCTCCTCCAGGAGCCATTCAGGAGCCCATTCAGAGTTGCCTCCTTAGAGCAAAAAAATTCTCCTGTCATCCAGGAAATCACAAAGGTTTCAGGAGCTCTGTGCCAGGTACAGGGTGTGGACCCTCAATAGACATGTTTTCTGTGATCTGGCAAAAGCCAACATGATTTTCCTGTATCTCTCCAGTTTATTTGCCTAGTCTCTTTGCCAGGACTTCCTTGAATTTCTGAAATAGTAAGTTGGGATTCTGCATCTTGCCTTCTTCTTCCATCTCCTATTCTACATCCTTCTCTTTTGGCTGCATCAACATACTCCGGATGTGCCAACCTTCTGCTACTACTTCTGTGCTCTGGCAAGAATTGGGGCAAATGAATGTTTTTTTAATTGAATGGATGGCTTTCTGGGAAATGATGGCAATTTTATTTAATAGAGCTGCTTGAGCTATGAAAAGGAGGGGGGGAAAAAAGAGGAAAGACGTGATGAAAGATTTTTACCCCGTGGAATGCAAAGAACATCAAGAAAGAATTAGCTGATGAGGCAATGTTTTCTTAATGTGGGAACAGAATGATCAACAATCAATAGGCAAGCAAGTATATTCCAGTGGAAGACGAAGGGAGCAAATAATGGGAAGGAACTTTGGTGGCCTCATTTACAGTTCATATTTTGCTACTGATTAGGGATGTAGGGATGCTTTTATAGACTTAATAACAACAAAAAGAAGGAAAACAAAAAACCTGCATACTATAACACTAGTTCCTGGCTGCATTTAATACAAATTTTGTGAGAATAAGTCACAGTGTGTAATTGAACTAGAAAGATTTCTTGTAAATCCTGAAGGGTGTCAAACTTGCGATAAGTAGGTGAGATGAATAGTATTTTAAAATTTCTTAGAAACTCAAGATTTCTGAGATTCTTTAAGGTCCGTGTGTGTGTGTGTGTGTGTGTGCACGTACATACATGTGAATATATGACAAACTAGACCATTGTCATGTAGGGAATTTCCTTAATACAAGGAAAGATTTTATTAGCCAAAAGTCTAAAGCAGTGATAGTTTCAAATTCCTCTCCAACGAATGGAGGCAACCATCCAGGATGGAAGGCTTATTCTTTGGTGAATCTGAAGAAAAGTAGTTCTGGCCATGGGACATGAGGCACAGTGGGTGACAAGGCTTATACACTGGACTGAACGCAAGAAGAACAAGTCAGATTTTGCATTATAAATGGTGAAATTTCCAGGTCTTCTTTTTCCCATGCTCTGATCTCAAAGGCCTGGCAATCAGATATATAAAGTAGGTTGGAGTTTTGGCTTTTCTTCTAGGTAAACTAAAAGCATAGAAGAATACATAAACTAACATTATGGGGTAATTCAATGAGAAAGTTGGATACCCGCCTACAACCCTACAATGCAGTCCATAGGTTAACAAGTAGAGTTTCCTTTTAAGTTTTTGGTGCTTAAAATTCGTACACATAAAAGCACAGCTAAGATATTTGGTGGAAGTATCAAGCATTCTAGGCGGTCACAAACAACAAACAAAGATAAGAGAGATAATATGAAAACTGCAGGAAAAATGAAATCATAGAAATTTGAAAACTCAAATCAAAGCCAAATGAAAGAAAACAATAACAAAGATACTGAATTACACTGCTCTCACCACTGCCAAAGAAAAAGAAAATAATGATACAAAAAAAGAACAAATATGGGCACCTGTGTGGCTCAGTCAGTTGAGCAGCTGCCTTCAGCTCAGGTCATGATCCCAGCACCCTGGGATCAAGCCCTGCATTGGGCTCCCCGCTCAAGTACTCAAGTAGGGAATCTGCTTCTCCCTCTCCTTCTGCCTGCTGCTCTCCCTGCTTGTGCTCTGTTTCTCTGTCAAATAAATAAATAAAAATCTAAAAAAAGAAAGAAAGAAAGAAAGAAAGAACAAATAGAGAAGAAAGAATCCATGGAAAATAAAAATATGATAGCCCGGAGAAGGATGAGAAGGTAAAGCTAAAAAATAGAACACTGCAACATGGGAGTCTCTACTTGTGGTCCTGAGAACTCCCCAAGGATTAGGATACAGAGGATAAAGTACCCCTTCAGAAATTTCTCAAATACAATTAAATTTTTGTGTTGAGCTCTATCTATCTTCTTTCTTTAAAAAATATTTATTGGGGGCACCTGGGTGGCTCAGTGGGTTAAGCCTCTGCCTTCGGCTCAGGTCATGATCCCAGGGTCCTGGGATCGAGCCCCACATCGGGCTCTCTGCTCAGCGGGGAGCCTGCTTCTTCCTCTGTCTCTGCCTACCTCTCTGGCTACTTGTGATCTCTCTCTGTCAGATAAATAAATAAAATCTTTAAAAAAATATATTTATTGGAAAGTAATACCCTTGTGTACGAGCTAATAATATCATAGATGTCACTATGCTAGACAATCTAATAATTTCTAATTACAGCTACTCCTTACCCTAATAATCTAGATAATTGTTCCAGTTAACATTTTATTTTAGCTGACACATTTATTAATTTGTCATTATTTTCTAATTTTTAATAGTTTCTTAAAAATTTTCAGCAGTAGATCACTGTTGACTAAATATATGGTACACTAGTAATTATATATACTCACAAATTTTCTTACACAAAGTCTCAAAACATAATGCTTAAGCAATAAAATGGTTTCTTTTGAACAGATTAAGCACAGACGAATAACTGCTTCTTTTGCATAGCTTCATGGTGTATACTTAAATGTTCTGTTTGAGTACTTGGTTTAAATTGTTTGAATGTATAATCGATTGCTTTTGTTTAGTTATCCCCTAAATATTTTGTCCAAAAAAATCTCTAATAAAGTGTCACATTGAACTGGATATTTATTTGCATATCTGCCACCTCTCAAGGATGAGGAAATTGTTTTATCCCATTTTCGCAGTCCCTAGGAGGGTATTTTAGCCCAAAAATGCATGCAATGCACTGATAAATAAAAGTCATCTCTCAGACACTATGGACTTGGGGACTACATCAAACTAAACAGAGTATAGAAGAGTGTCACAAAATAACAGTAGTGTAAATATACTCTGCTGGGACTCTAGATATTTAAAAAAACTCAGAGATCTGATAGTTTTTTAAATTTAGATTCAACTGAGTAGAAAATGAGAAAGAAGAAATGAAGTCTAAAATGAAGGAGAGATTCTATGACAGAAGTGAATCTTAATTGTTGGTGAAGTGCAGTTTTCAGAGTAAATGTGGTTGCATATCTGAGATTCTAGTATTCACAACTTTTCCGGTTTTTAAAGTTACTTTATGTGGGATTAGGAGCAAAAGGTAAAGTTGGGACAAAAGTGAAGTATTTACCTCCTTTCTTGGAAATTGCAAGAAAATTTGCAATTACTCATAGGAGTTTAGCTTCTTTTTATAAAAAAAGACTCAAATAGAATTTCTCCACACAAGCTGTGGTTTCATATTCTTTGGATAATTTGTCAAAACTATCTTTCCTTAATGAAGAATTATAAACCAGAACCCTACCCATTGTTCTTATTTTCTTTATTCATTGTGTTCCTAAATTTAAAAATGGACCAATACAACTCACCTATGACATGAAAAAAGATTTTCATCTTTGGGATTTTTGACCCCACTAAAAAGAAGACAATCCCCCTCACCCCCAAAGCACTCTCTCACACACAAACAGCACAAAGCATTACCTTGAGCTATGTAAGGTGTGGTTTCCTCTTTCGGAGGGATATTTGTGGGTCGAGGTGTAGGGGCAGGAGGTCTGTTTATAATGAAAGACCGACTCCCCACTTTTTTCTTTGTACTCATATTGGCCAGTATCATGTCATAGTCACTGTCTTCAATCTCAACAAATGTGTAGGGGTCTTCCTCCTTCTCCTGCTCCTTTTCATCTTCTTTCTTGAGTTCTTTGGGTTCACCTCCTGTTTCTTGTCTTGCTCCAAGATCACACCAATTTTGACTTCTTTCCATTTGGCCTTCTACCATTTTCCCTGCTTATGAAATATTTAGATAGTGGTTACTCTTCTATTATACGCAATATTGTTGATGTCTGTCTGTCACTTCTTTGAAACTCTCCCCAAATAATTTATACTGTCTCATATATTTAAAAATGAAAAATACTCGAAATAATTTACTAACATATCCTCCTGCAGTTTGTAATTGTTAACTTTGTTTAAAAAAAAAAAGTCTGTAACTGGCTAACTCATCAGTAGAGTACATGACTTCATCTCAGGGCTCTAAGTTTGAGCTCCATGTTGGGAACAGGGTTTACTTAAAAGTACAAGAAAAAAAAAGTTTGCTTAAAACGTGGTCTTCTTTGAAGACATATAAATAACCATGTAAGTATTTTCCAGATAGTTTATAAGGAATTTAATATCAGAAAATCAAGTGATAAAACTAGTCTCAAATTCCAAATGCTTCTGAAAACTTTTTCTCAAGCAGAATATGCTAAGTTTTTTTGTTTTTCCACTTGAAGTCATTACACCTTTCATAGTGCCTGCACTGGGTGTTTTGCCTAACATTCAGTTTCTCTGAAAATGACAGGGGGAAATAGCCAAACATGCCATTACTTAGTTTCTTACAAGAAGTCTCACTGTGATTTCACAAACTGAGATTCCAAAATGCAACTCTTGATGTCTATAAACCAGCATGAACCTCATTCTTAGATAAAGAACACTGAAAAGGGGGTTTGTGACAAGGTGGCATGGATAATCAATGACTTGAAGATTAATTCATATGAAAAGAATGACCTTCTATGGTTTTCATAGTTAGTAAAATCTTTATATATATTTTTAAAGAATGTACTAAAATATTGTAGAAACAGTTATTTAGAAGACAAAGGTATAACATACTTTGGTTAATGAGTAAGTTGGAAAAAAGTTTTGATGGATCCCTGTCACACCAATGAGAATTTTATTAAAAATTAGACTCTTAAAGGGCACCTGAGTGGCTCAGTGGGTTAAGCCTCTGCCTTCGGCTCAGCTCATGATCTCAGAGTCCTGGGATTGAGCCCCCATTGGGCTCTCTGCTCAGCAGGGAGTCTGCTTCTCCCTCTTTCTCTGTCTGCCTCTCTGCCTACTTGTGATCTCTCTCTCTGTCAAATAAATAAATAAAATATTTAAAAAAAAATTAGACTTTTGGGGTGCCTGGATGGCATAGTCAGTTAAGTGTCTGACTCTTGTTTTTGGCTTAGGTTATGATCTCAGGGTCTTGGGATAGAGCCTCCTGTCAGGATCCTCACTCATCTTGGAGTCTGGTTGGGACTCTCTTTCCCTCTCCTTCTGCCCCTCCCCACCTGCTTTCTCTCTCTCTCTCTCTCAAATAAATAATTAAAATCTTTAAAAAATTAGACTTTTGATATTTTGCTTAAAGCATTAATGAAAACAATAAATGCAAAGAATTTCAGTTACTGACTGAAAAATCATTGCTTTTCTGGGTTATTCTGAGAGATTTATGCATGTGACCTAACAGAGAATATTTTCTTTCCTCTTTGGTGCAAATCTGACCAAAAAAATTTAAGTTATTTATGGATATTTTAGTGGAAAAATATAGAAGTTAAGGAGAAAGACAAGTTGTAGAGCAGAATCAAATATTTTAAGTAGTTCAGCAATTGTTTTGGGTAGGCTCATGAAGAGAGGCTGAGATCCTCTCCCAAAGGAGTCTTAGATCTGATGGTTTCAGTTAGTTTAAGCCAAGAAGTATTAATGCCTACGTGCCTAGCACTAACTTCCAAATCAGCATGACTTTCCTTTCTCCCTAGGAATAATTCGGTACTGAGATTTTGACTTCATGACTTCTGTTTCACTGACAGCATAACAGGTGAAACCAGATTAAGTGTGTGGGAAACATTTTTACAGTGTTTCATTTTTAGCAGAATGTGTCAACTATCTTACTTTTATCAACCCATTTCCTGAGCTGTTAACTCCCTTTGTTTCTCCACCCACCTTCCTTCCCAACTCTTTCTAAAGTTGGGCTTGCACCAGAAATAACACATTTTACTTTTTTATTTCCCAGTGTATCAGATTCCACTCTCCATGTCAGAGTGGGGCCTGAGCATTCTTAATTCAAGTTATACATTAGTAAATAAAGATGAAACTAAATCACTCCTATCTTCCTAACTTTTGGGAAAAAAAAGAAAAAAGAGGGAGCGTATGTAACAAAGAGAAAAATCTTAAAAGCCCTGGAAGCCTGTTTATAGAAGTATTTGATACATTCTAATTACAGGCTCTAAAGTCTTGGGTCTGAGTCAAAGAGGGATCATAGTGATTGTTGCTTTGCAAGAGTGTTGTGAAGATAAAAAGGGACAATGTGTTCTTTATAAACTAAAAAGTGTTCTACACTGTTTTATATTCTTGTTTTCTCCAGTGAATGTGCCCATAAATCCACCATGGGGAATCGGATGCTCTGGACATGGAGAGGCGGACTCTCTTTTTTGGCAACTTGAGGGCATATGGAAACTACTCTTAGAAGACAATTCTGAAGGTATCACCAGCTAAAGTCAAAGATCCCAATACAAAGTCTCTGGCTGGAAAAAAAAAAAAAAAAAAAAAGTGGTAGATTCTTGTCTTACTTTCAAAGACCTCAGTCAAAGAATTTTAAGAAAAAAAATATTGATGTTTTATTTTGCATTTACACTATCACCAATATTAACCCAATGAAAGACGAGATCAAAAGTAACACTGCATAGAAAATGTAAAAGTTTAAAATAAAAAGTGAGTATTTTTTGTCTCATCTTGCTTTTTCTGTTTGGTATTTTTCAGAAGCTCTATTAGCCAATGTTACACTTCTGCTTTTAGACTCCTAGTGAATGCTCTCTATAGAGTAGTTTTAGACCTCCTAATATACTATGTATAAAAATTTACATTTGGGAAAATACGATTTATTATTAGTCCCTTTAAGAGATTTAACCTGATAATAGACAACTTTGCCTTCTTAGCAATTTATTTTAATAATTATATAAAATGATTCACATCTGTAAAAAGTGAGAAACTATACCAGAATTTTATTGTCAGTGTGTTGTTTATCTATGTCTCTCTTCCCAGCTCCAGTAATGATACACTTACCTCATTGATTTATCTCAATGGTCTATAAGATCTTGCCTCATTGTAGATAGTCAATAAATATTTGTTGAATAAATGAATCAGAGGAGTGCCCATGAGGTTTTCCATACTTTCTTTTAAGGAGGACTTTTCAACTCTAAATACAGGGTATAACCTTAGTAAAGGTTTATGTTCATCAAGTTGAACCTTTATAGAAACAGGCCCTCCAATATGCAAATGCTAAATTTCATGGTTTCAAAATTCACTTTTTTTGCAATGGTGTTTATATACTTTGTAGCCCTCTAGTTATGAAAAGCTAAAAAGTATAATGACAAGCAGAGTTTTAATAATAGATATGTCTTTTACCTTTCTTATTAAAACTTCATTATAAGAACCACTTTTTGAATTTGGAAAGTAGACATAAAATAGTGATCAATGAAGTGGGTGATAGTTAGTGACTGCCAAGTGAAGCTGGAGTTGGAAGTCTGTTAGGCTATTGACTGCTCTGGCCAGATCAGCCCAGTATGGAAGCTCCTCTTGATAGTACCTGCCTTCCCCCATGACCCAACCATCATGTGAATTACACAGGTCATTCTTGCATTTGGGAACAACCCTGATCAGGGCGATGTAACTGTTCTTCCACTTCAGCAATATACTGAGTGTTCTCAGGCTTGGTCTCAAGTCTGTGTGTGATAAACCTTTTACCAATTGCTTCCCCCCACAGCTACCACGGAGCCAGTGAAAGACCCCAAGGTCAATTTCAAATCTGTAAAACATTAGCCTTTTCCTTTTGCCAGAACACTAAGAGTACTTTTTAAAAGGAAAGTTGTCATTTACTTTTCCACATGATGCTTGAGGTTCATTTTATGTGAAGGGCTACAAACTCCTTCAAAGTTTTATTGCTTTACTTGCTTAAAGCGTTGTAATGAGACTGTTCTAGAAGAAAGAGAGGGAGGGGAGGGGGAAGGGAAGGAAGGTGGGAGGAAAGAGGGTGAGGGGAGAGAGAGAAAGGGCGAGAAAGAGGGAGGGGCGGAGGGAAGCAGGGTGGGTGAGTTAGTGGCAAGTGTCTCTTGGTAAGGAACAGTAGGAAAGCTGCTCTTGGTTTTAAAAGCTCATCTTCCTGCAACAGATCTGTCACTGCACGGCATGCTAGGGAAGCCTGTCAAACTTCTGTTGTTGCTGTTTTAACCTTAAACCTACCCTGTAGTGTGCCGTGAGGTTTTTCCAGTTGGGAGTCCGCAGGGACGGGTCGCGGTGGGGGGAGAGGCGGTTGGCTGCTCAGGAGAGCCTCCGCTGAATTCCGTTCTGGACTGTCTCCAGGAATGAACACATACAAGTCCTCATCGTACTCCTTCACAGAACTCCCACTGCCAGCCGCTGCCGGGCTCTGCTCGGTCTCGGTGCGGGAGGGGTTCTCGTTCTCTTCCTTTGCCAGTGCACCGGTGTCAGCTCCTTCCGCACGCTGCCTGTATGATGTCTGCCCGCTGGCGTGATGAAACCCTGGGTTCTGTGCGGCTGTTTATGATGAAGATGGTAGATTTCATGTAAACACACCATCTGGAGGCATTTCATATTTTCTGATTTTACACAGAAGTAGTAGTACTGCTAATAAAGCTTTTATGAGTTGATACAGTCCAAAGCTGACAAGTGCATAATTTTAGTGAATAGTCATTCTTGAGCTTTTAAAATAGTTACCAAATGAACAGTTAAAGCTTCATCATACCTTGCTACCTCACTAAAAGACACATACATACAATAACATTCTGGTTCTCTAGAGTTATTGTTTGAGCAGATTCATATATATGTCTGTATTGTTGCATTTTTATTAGAAAACAGAATAACTGACCCAACCAATAATAAGTGAGTAACGGAAAAGGTAAATGCAAGGAAAAAAGTAAACCTTAACTTGCTTGTAAATAATGCAATAATTATCATCATAATAATGTGATCTTATTATTATTTTAATATATAATTATCACCAGATTGTATCTTAATTCTTTTTTTTTTAATTTAAAAAAAATTTTTTTTAAAGATTTTTATTTATTTATTTGATAGACAGAGAGTGATCGCAAGTAGGCAGAGAGGCAGGCAGAGAGAGACAGGGGGAAGCAGGCTCCCCGTTGAGCAGAGAGCCCGATGTGGGGCTCGATCCCATGACCCTGAGATCATGACCTGAGCTGAAGGGAGAGGCCTAAACCACTGAGCCACCCAGGCACCCCTGTATCTTAATTCTTGAAAGCATTGCTTGGGGGTGTAAGGACCTATTTTATATTTTCATTTTAGCCAGAGGCTTCCAATTGAGGTTAAACAATAATTTTGTTGTTTAACCCTTAAACTGTCCCTGCTCCCCATTCCCCAGGGAACCTACTTAAAAACAAGTCCTGCAAACCAGTCTCAGGTAACAAAGCACAGATACTAGGATGGGTCAGGCCAGGTGGATACTGTCTCCTTCGCTACCAAGGAGTATGGGCCCCGCCTTTTGGGAGCCTTTTGGGTGCCAATCTTAAACAAGGTGAAATTGTAATTCTATTGGTCACCTAGCAACACTGTGCAGTTTTCTCTGTGTGTTACAATTTCATTGGCCACCTGTGCATGGCCAAGCCCAACCACATGGCCTTTGCCCTTAAAAGCCAGTCCCTAAAGGAGAGCGGGTGTCACCCTCTCTCTGTAAGAGGAGCAGCCCTGGCCTGCCAGTTTGATTCTTGATGTTTGGCGTGAAATAAAGCTTTGCTTGACCGTCCCTTTGTATCAGGCTCGCTCCTTTAATCACGGACCCATTATTCGGGCATAACAGGGGGGAGTGTTAATATTTTTTGGTGGAGAAGGCATCAAATCACCGATAGTAGGTAAATCTTTCTGAGACTCATTTCTGTCACCTATAAAATATACCCTAGTCTGAAGCTTAACCAAGTAATCCAAATTCCCTCCATCTTAAGAATCATGATTTCATCATTTGTTTTCATAATGTATACAGTAGATACCCTCTAACCACTCAAGAAGACCTGAAAAAAGATATACAATAGCTTTAAATCTTAAAATCTGTTGTTTAAATTTTCTTTATAAAAATTCTGTTTTAAATAAAGGAGTCACAAAATTTTAAAACAATCTTGGAATCTCTAAATTGGAGGGAATATGTGAATTGTTGTCATTGCCAGTGCAACAAAGAAGCAGAAGATTGTTGTTTTACAGTGTTGCTAAGCTGAAGTTTGGCTAAAGAAGCAAACTGGCAGAGTATGGAGAAAAAGGACCTTTTTTTAAAACATGAACAGCTAATCTGTAGAAACTTTTCAGTTATGGGAGAAAATTAGTGATGAGGAAAAATCGTACCCATGATGATATCCATATTTCTACATGGAATTTTATTTTTTATTGTTCTTTCCTTTCATGTGAAAAGAAGAAAGATATTGTTTCAGTACTAGAACTGTGGACCAAGATTCTTTAATTAGGAGCCTGAGAAGAGCAATCTACAGAATGAGATCTCTTGCACAAATCTCATTCATCTTTCTTCCTCTAAACCCAAACACCGAGCCTGCAATAAAGTAGTCTTCAGAAATGTTGATGGAGTCAATGATGCAGTGACTGAAAAAGAATTATGGCTCAGGCTAGTAAAGGAACTTCACTAGTTCTGTCTGGGCAAATCGATCAACTAAGAATTACACTCATGCTATAAGAAATTACTTGTAGCCATCTTATGTTTATGGATTCAGTGTTTATGTTTTATGTACACACTGTCTAAGCCACAAAGCCTCCTTGGCCCTTCTCAAAAATGTCCAAACCTGGGATCCAGCTCTGGAGAGTTGGATGTAGTGGGTCAGTGAGTTTTAGCAAGCCTCATAGTGATGGTGATACCAGTGAAAATCTGCCAGCTAAGGTGCGTTATGCTTCACCCACTAACCCATTAGGGAGCCTGAGGCCGGAGTCCAGTCACACAGAATTTCAAACATAAGACAATTCCAGGTCCTAATGGTCTAGGGAAATGAGGTTGTTCTCTATAAATAATTGAAATAACATTTCTCTCTCTCTACAGGCAGTTCTTCTGAGGATTGAATGTCATGATAAATAAGTGGTCATGATCTTCAGTTTTATTATTATTAAAATGAAAATAAAATGTATAAATTTAAAAATCAGTGCATTAATCCATTGCTTACATACATAGCATGATTTTGTGTTATGCCATAACTGCTGAAGGTGTTTATTGATTTGCCAAAATATGCTAGTTAGACATTGTATTTAATTGTATTTGATTTGCAGGTCCATTTGCCTATATTTGAGAAACCAGTGGTCAGTAATGGTTAGCTGAATATCAACTATGCAGCATTAAAAGGGCAATGCCCTGTGGCCAGAGAATGCTTGATATGTGAGATATCACCACGCAGTGAATAAACAAAGAGAGTGGTCAGAGATGGGACTGGAAAAGGTTATCTAGAGCTTTTTAGATGATGAAGAGGATGAGTATGATGGGAAGGTACTGGGAAATTTGGAAGAGAAAACTGACTAGTTCCTTCAGGAGCATTGAGCATTAGGGCTGGCAAATGTGGAAGCTGCTTACACTGGGTTTCTTAATAACAATACTGATGACATTTTGGATCCTGTATCCTGTGGGGTATGTCCTGTGCACCCTAGGATATTTAGCAGAATTTCTGGTGTTCACCCACTGACGGCCAGTTGTAAACCTCCCTTCTCAAGTCATGATAATAAGACGGGTTTTGTTTATTGATAAGAATCCACTTGTGGGTGGGAAACAGTCCCTCAGTGACAACCACTGTGCTACCCTGCAATAACTCAGGGGAGAGCTGATGGCGCCTGGACTAGGAGAAATCATGGCAGAGTGAGGAACAGCTGAATGCTGGCTATGCTGTGAAGGTAGAGTCAACAGAACTGTCTGATCTTATTGGATGTGGGGTGAGAGAGGAAGTAAAAAAGCCCAGGGAGACTCCCAGGTCTTTGGACAAAATTAAACAAGGAAAGAATCTTCCCTTACTGAGATGGGAAAGTCAGCAGGTAGTGTAGGTTTGAAAAGGTCAGGCATTAGGGTTTTTGGATTTGAAAACAGTGAGTTGGAGAAGCTTATCAGGCATGCTGGTGAAGATTCTGACTGAGCAAGCTATTGTATGCCAGGGGAATCTGGAATAATGGGTAGAGTAACATACATGTGGGAAGACTGAATTAGTCTTCAGACATTAGAATATAGAATTGCATCCTATTATAGCCAGTAAGGACCTGAGAGAGAGTTGTAATCCAAGCTTCTCATTGCCTAGTGGAGAACACTAAGGTCTGAAAAGAATGTGACTTTGTTTATAAAAAAACTGAAAAAACAGAGTTGTCAAATAGAATATTTGCATCAGCTTGACTTGTGTATTCTCTCTGGGTAGGAAAGACTGGTTTTTGATTATTTAACATGAACTGAATAGAAGTATGTAAATTAGCAAGATAATGTAGTAACATCTCTACCGTATTATAAATTAAAAGTCATTCAGTAAATTTAGTGCTTTTCCATGCTCTCCTATGCTCTCTTCAGTCTTATTTTACCAGTTACATGTACCGTAATACAGATGCTACATATATACATATATTTCTAACATCCAGGAACACTTACTAGGAGAAGGTATAAGTAATGAGGTAATATCATCTTCATAGTCATTTTCTTGCTCATCATTTCTGCTGACTTCCGGGATCTGAAAAAAATGAATGTAATTTTTAATAATATCCATTAATCTTAATATATCTGCATCTACAGACACCAAAAGGAAAGTTAATACCTGTGGAAATTATGGTTTTAGTTTTTATTTAAATACCTTGATTATACTACGTATCTTAGCTATTGTATTTTTGCCATCTACAAGAGTTCAGTGACAAAAAGTATTAAAAGTATAACTGTGGCCATAAAACATTTAGAATAGACAACAAATTAACTTAAAAATGAAACTATTAGCAACTACTTTAAGATTCAAAACAATAGTCATGAAATTTAGGTGTAATAAATAAGTCTTAAATAAAATTGAACATGATTATTTCTTTTAAAAACAATGAGCTTTGAGGGGCACCTGGGGGCTCCATTGGTTAAGTGTCTGCCTTGGGGTCAGGTCATGATACCCGGGATGGAGTGTGGCATCTGGCTCCCTGCTCAGTGGGGAGTCTGTTTCTCCCTCTGCCCTGTTCATGCTCTCTTTTTCAAATAAATAAATAAAATTTAAAAACAAAATAAAACAAAAGCTTTCTTTCATTTTAACATTTCTGTATCTTTTATCAGTTCAAAAGACATTCTTAATTATATCAAGTATTAAATACAATGAAAGACAGTGGAATTGTAAAACGGTTTATTTTCTGTCTTTAAAAAGAAAAAAGAAACAGAGTCAGAATATTGATGTTTGTTTTTCTGAAGCCAGTTCCATTAAGAAGGAAGAATTACTGAGAAAAAAAAGAAATCTGTTATCTCTGAATTGCTAGTCTTTGTTTATAATCTCTGAAGGAGACATGGGTTCTACAGTAGGGGAACATACTTGTGTTGGTAGAGTAAGGTAAGTAATACCAGTGAGAACTCTGTGCCAAACATCTAGAGAACGAGGTGGAGGTTGGTTGCATTAATTTAGGTCACATTTTGTTACCATGAACTGCAAGTGATTCTTCAAGTGACTTATTCTTTTGTTTTTATTAAAGCTGAAATGATTAGTCCATTTGCTCTGCATTGGGACTGTCCCTTTAAAAATTAGAAGCATTCATATTGAAGCATTATTAAATTTATGATAGCTTGGTATGCAAAGTATTTGACTTGCATATTGACCTCATCAATTTGGTTGGTCACTCACTTTGGCCAGTGGGACCCCAGTGGAACTAACTAACTTCCTTCTTTCTTTCCCTCCTTCCTTTCTTTTTAACTAAACATCACGGTCTTTGATTTCCAGTAGAATCTTAAAAATAAAAATCTTTTTAGTATGTTTTGTAGTGAGCTTGATTCAGAAGCTCATTTTATATTTATGTCATATTTTCCCCTTGGTGGACTCAATCATATGCTAATATGAAAAATTGCAACTTTACAAGGGAGATTGACATGTTGATTCATATTTGCATGCTTTGGTATTAAATGCATTGTTTAATGTAGCCATTCTTTGTTTCCAATTAGACTGACCTCTTTACTTCATAAGATAGATCAAGAATACATTAAAAAAATCCATAACACTCTTACAATCATATCAAGGAAGTGTTTACAGATTGGATAACAGGGATGATTTTCAAAGATTTCAGAAATTATTTGAAAATTTCCTATCTACTATTCATAAGCCTAGACATTATGAGCTCAAAATCAGTGTGAATTAATAAAGAGACTATGGGCAAGGGTGCGGGCGTATGTGTGTGCACTGAGGTTACAATCTAATGCATTTTTGTGTCCTAACTTAAGCTATATGACATTTGTATTAATAAACAAAAAGCAAGCCCAAAAAGGTATTGAAGGAAGAAGCTTTCCAAATTTAAAAAGTAGCTGAGTTTGACAGATTTGAGTTGGCTCATAAATATTATGTAAAACTGATATTTTTTATATCAGGCTATGCAGAGACTAATTGTTTTCTCAGGAGTGAGAGGATTTTTAGAAATATTCAAACTAAAAAGCAAAGGTTTCTTACTTGAGTTCCTTACACTTAAAATCACATTTGGCTTCAAAAATATGTTGGATTCATGATGTATTAATAATTGTTGAATGAAATCAATGGTGGCTTCAAAGACAGCAAGTGTGGTGGTACCCTGACATAGAATGACTTTAGCACTTAGATGTGTGAGGCAGTGGGCAGAGCATGGATGGTGTAGTCAATCAAATCACAGCTCTATTATCTCTATTAGTTATCAGCTGCATGATATCAAGCAAGATATTTAACTCTAAATCTTAATATTCTATCCTGTCAAATGTGAATAGTAGTATGTATGCCACCAGTTTGCTGAGAGCGTTAAATAAGAATAATGTAAGCGAAGCCCTTATCATCTCCACCACACAGTGAGTGCTTAATAAGTGTAACCTGTACGTCAGGTTTTCCTTCATCCTACAAAATATAGATATGCACTTAATAAGCAGAGTGATCACATCGATTTGATGGGAGAATCTTCAATAATCAATAATTATTTAACCTTTTTTTTTCTCAACTGTGTGCCTCTAGAAGTTCTACTGATAGAAAAAGATCTGAAATACAAACTTTCTCTCTGATTGAAGTGTGGCATTGTGGCTTTGTTAATAAAAATGCTTAGATAATTTATTATATAGTAGAGTTAAGAATGAAAAAAGGGTAATTTTCTAATAAGTTCCTTTTTCTAAGGCTAGAGTCTAACTTCATTCAGTTGTTAAATATTTATGCAGGCCTAATATGTGCTAACTAATCTGTTAGCAATTGGGAAAAATAAGTTAAAAATAAGAGATATAGTATTTCCATTCCCACAACTATCATCTTTTTATAGGGAGAGAAGACAAAATAATAAGATGATTAGACTATAATATTTTAGTTCAGTACACAAATCCAGTTCTTAGAAGTGAAACAGAGAATTAAGAAATAATCAAATAATCAGGGCAAAATTTTATTAATTTGCTTTTTTTGTGAGGAGATTGTATTAAAAAGTTATCTTGATACTTGCCTTGAGTCCCACTTCTCTAAATGAAAAATCTAGCTTAAATAATAAAATCTATCCCCTGAATATACTCAATTTAATATTCCAGCCCACAGATACTCCTTGCAGCACACAATGTTTAATGAAATTAAAATCATTCATTATCAAAGATAAACTAAAAAGAGAACTTCTTGTTGACTGAGATTTATAAAGCTCCACATGGCTTTGGCATCTAGTGCTGTACAAATTGATCATCATTTTCTGATTTTGAGGGAGTGGATAAAAACAATCTTCACATGGCAGTTGGTTTCCAAATCTTGTTATGAGATTCTGAAGATATTATAATTAGCTTAACTCTTGCCCAACTTTCCATAGTGTTGATTATAAATGATTTTGCCAGCTGTAAAGCACATGGCAGTCTGTGGAATGAGAATAAGAAGACACAAACATCTTTAAAGAGTAGCAAACAGGCCCTGGATCTTATATTTTACCCTAAATAAATATACTAGGCTGCAGAATCTAAGGTCATATTCCAATGGAAGTAATAAAGATTATAGTTTCTAAATGTGAGGAATAATGAACAATGTTTTACTAAAGCCACGAATAATATCAGAGCCTTAAATATTTTTTTCCCAAAGGTGCATAGAAGGACTATATTATTTTAGCTCTCATTACATCTTTTAAGAGAATTATTTTCTTCGTAGCCCTCTAGGAATATGGTATAAAAGCAGAATCATATGATTTTTAATGAAGTTCTCTTTAGATAATAGGAATTGAAATCTTCAGTGTAAAAATTAAATAGGAAGTCCTTCTAAGATTGGGAAAAGAATAAAGAAGAATAAGAGATGAACTGTGAGGAGGGAGAAAGTGGACATTTTCCTTACTGTGGACTAAAGTTTTGTTAGAATAACCTGAGTATGTATGTTCCATTTTTTCAGACAGGCTTTGGGTCTTGATGTCTGCCCATGGTGCAGCTCTAACAATAAGCTATGAACTTCACCTTGGCACGTGACCTTATAATCACATTCTCACCCTGTTTGTTCCAAACCCGCCGCAGTTGTGCCTTCATGAGGTACCTGCACCTTTCCTGGACCATATACTTGGTTTGATTTCAGCCATCTCTCTCACAAAAGTGGGAATGACAAAATTTAAATTTGTTCTTTTGTTAGGATTGTAGCTGTAAATGTAAAAAATTAGTTATTTTCATTTAAAATTATGGAATCCCAAAATCTGAAAGGAACCTGTGGATAACTGGTTCATTCTCTTGTTCACACACTGATATAATATTAAAACAATGTGTCACAAGAAAAATGTAGGATTTAGATATTTTTTCCAAGCAAAAGTTGTTTTTATATGTGGTCTATAGTCTGTACTGCCCAACCCTGTTTACAAATTGGCTTTTCTTGGGTCCTATACTTGTCCTTCTCTTGTCACAGAATGAATTTTCTCTAGGTGATCTTATTCACTCCATTTAAATTTATATTTATATCATGATGATTCCTGGATATAACATTTGCTTCAAACTATTCTGATTTTTGTATTCTAGTATGCAGCAAAGGATATTAGAATAAACTGTCAAAAGCAAAGGAGAAAGCCTGGAGGGAAAGATATCAGAAAAATCAGGAAAGAGAATGCTTAAATTGAATGTGTCTACCCCCAAATTCATATGTTGAAATTCTAACTCTCAAGGTGATGGTATTAGCAGCTAGGGCCCTTGGGAAGTGATTAGATCAATAGAAAGGGCCCTCCTGAACAGGATTAGTGATTATGCTATTTACATAAATTATGCTAATTAATCACTCTAATGCTGATTAGATTAATTAACATTATAAAAGTAACCCTCAGAGATGCCTTACCCCTCTGCAGTATGAGGATACAGTGAAAAGATGGCTATCTATGAACAGTGCCTATCTAGGAACAGTGCCATCACCAGACACTGAAACTGCTGGGACCATATTTTGGGAATTACCATTCTCAGAATGGTGAAAAATAAGTGTTATTTATAAGCATCAGTTTATGGAATTTTTCTTATGACAACCTGAATTGACTAAGACAGAGGGTTTCAAGTAAATCCCATTAAATGATTCACTGGGAATGAAAAAGAAAAGCTCTGAAAACAGTTCACAGTATTTTTCAATCAGGGTCACTGGTTACCCTGGTGAGGGGAATTATAACAGACTTGTATGAATTTCATACTGGACTGAAGAATATTAAAATGGAAGTGAAAAATGGAAGGCAACATGTATGGAATTTTAAGAACCATGATATGAATAGGGCAACTGTGCTTAAAATTTTTCATAAAATGAATTAGAAATGTCAGTGAAAGTGTTTTATTGCAGGCAAGGGCTATGAAGATGGTAATAACATCTAAAGCACACATGCACAAAACACGGTAGTAGACAGAGTGGGATATGTATACATGGGAAAATTTCATGATCCCAAACCTCAAGTATTTTACAACTGTGGAGAACAGAAGGAATATAGATAAGGCAAAATGAAAAAAGCTTTTAAAATATACATATACTTGAGAGAGGCTATAAGATAGAAACCTATAATCATTTCCATTAGGTGGATAGAACAGAGGACAGTACAGGGTAGGTGGTATTCAAGCTGAGTCTTAGAGAGTGAGTATGGTTTTAATCTGCAAAAAAGAAAAAAGGGAGGAAGCAAGTTCTTGGCTGATGACTGAATGACTGAACCAATAGGAAGACCTGGTAAGTGGTTCCTAGTTGGTTTGGTTAGGTTGCATGGAAGGATATATTTGAATGTCAAGATGTGGTGGTGTATCATGATTTTATTTTATAAACTTTTAAAGGTTCTTGAGTTTGTTATTATTTTCCAAGAAGTGGGAAGTAGCATGTTCCTGCCTATATTTTAGAAAAATAATTCTGATAATAGTGGGTGAGAGGGAGAGGAGACTATTTCAATAGTCAAGGTGAAGGATATTGAGGACTATTGAAAGAAAAATATTTATTTATAAGATTTTATTTATTTATTTAATAGAGAGAGCGAGCAAGAGAGAAAGTACATGAACAGATACAGAGGGAGAAGCAAACCCTGCTGCTAAGCAGGGAGCCTGACATGGGGCCGGATCCTAGGACACTGGGATCATGACCTGAGTAGAAGGCAGAAGCTTTATCAGCTGAGCCACCCAGGCGCCCCGGAAAGAAGATACTTAATGAAGAAGGAATACTTAATAAATATCAAGGAGAGGAGATAAACAAGATTTTTTACAGTTTTGATGCCAAAGGCTAGAGGAAAATGGTCAAATATGGTTATGCAGATTTCTGTTCAGCACAATGCTATAATGCTCTAGAGAACTTCTGTCATTTAGAGATGAGAACACCGATTAAAAACGTCTTTTCTATGAAACTGGAGGTCAGAATCTAATGTCAAGATATAATATCAGCATCTTAGATATCCTTTGTTGTTTCATGTAACACTTGAAAAATACATTTAGAATGGGTATATGGCTATCAAATGGTGATTTTTCCCATTTCTTAATGAAGTTAAGAAGTTTACCAGTTTGGAGAAACAGAAATCAGTTAATTGTATGGTTGTCAAATAAACTTTTTTAAAAAAATTTCATTTATTTATTTGATAAAGGGAGAAAGAGCACAAGAGTGGGGTGAGGGGCAAAGGGAGAAGCAGACTCCCCGCTGAGCAGGGAACACCCCCCCCCCCCCAACACAGGGCTAGATCCCAGGACTCCAGGATCACGACCTGAGCCAACAGCAGCTGCTTAACCAACTGAGCCACCCAGGTGCCCCTCAAATAAACTTTTAAGTCAACAAGACACTTATCTACGAAACAGACTGATAGCATTGAATTGAAGAATAAGTACAAAATCCCAATTAAGTTATAAAGATACCAAAAGAGTGCTTAGATACAAACAATTGGACAATGAACTATAAATTACATTTAATCAAATCTTACTATATTTCTTTCCTAGAAATGAAAAAAATTTTTAAAATGTTGCTATGAAATTACATGGATTGATTGGGTATTAGATGCTTTTGAACAATACACTGAAAACAAAAGCCAGATAGTTTTGTCCATCATTTAGAAATGATGTTAAATGGAATGGAGACAGAAGCAAGAAGGGGTTTGGTAAAAGAGAGAACACAGAGAGAAAAATGTCAGAGAAAGAGGATGTAATCACACAGATTAAAGGTCAAAGCGAAGAGAATCATTCTTAAGGAACTTTTTCTGATTTCAGAATGGTAATTCAGAATGCAACTAAAGCATCTTGAAGAGGGAAGAGTTCTGGTGCAGGCAAATTCAGAAAAATATGCAGAACTCAGGGAAATTCTTAGTAGGTATCTATATATGCCATCCAGCATTTTTGAGGATGACAATTCTTACCAGCCTTGGTCAATCAGTCAATAAATATTTATTGAATGTTTGCTATATGTGTAATATTATAACACTAGGAGAAACACTAATTTCCAGGGGCTATGCAAAATATGTTATATATAATATATTATATATAATATAATATATTATTTTTATATGTTATATATAACATATAAAATGTTATATATATATATATATAACATATAAAATATGTTATATATAATATATTCCCAGGATGCACATATTTAGCTAGGAAAATAAAAGTGAAATGCATAAAATAATTGTAGTCCCTTAAGTGTTTGATTTAAGTAAAGACTGCAATAGAAGATAAGAAAAATGAAATTATCCTAGGTTGGAATAATTAGAGCTGGAATTTGAAAAATGGTTAAAACTTGAGGGCTAAATCTTGACTCTAGTCCCAGGAACCAGTGCATGATTGCTGAGTTAATAGATGAATAAACAATAGATGAACTGGTAGAAGAAGAAAGAACGTGGTGTTCTTGGCAAGGAGAATTGGTGCAAGCAAAAGCAAGGTTGACCAGGCCATATGCAGAGGGCAAAGAGCAAAGAAAGCTACCCAATCAAAACGTCAGGTGAATTTTTGGGAGAACATGTGAATTTCGATGCAGAGTAGAGTCGAGTCAATATTTGCTTATTATATCCCAATTGTGGAATATTATAATATTTGTAGATGACAGTAATAATGATGATTGGTATTGCTATTAAACATCCCATCTATAAACACATTTAAGTTAGTTAAAAGTTTGAGTCCAGAACTATTCTCAGAAAAATCTAGATTCAAATCTCATCTTCTATTTCTTACCCACATGAGCTTCAACAATTTCTCACTCTTGACCACTCTGAAAGTAAAAATGACTATATATATACCTAATGTCAGAGGGTTATTGTGAATGTTAAATAAGAAAATATCAAGTACTTAGCACAGAGCTTGCCACATAGAAAGCACTAAACAACTGTTATCTCTATTATCTTCATGAAGAACATTATTTTATGACAGAATGACCTTTTATGTTGCCCTATTGTTTTCATATTACTAAGCTATGTTTATGTAAAAATTTATATTCAGTTATAAGACTGAGTAAAGATCAATTCTATTCAAGTTGGAATATAGAGAATAAAAATAAAGACCTCCAAGTGGTAAGGATATTTTTATAGCTTATAATAAAAAATGTTTGCTTTGAAGTGTGAGGAGTTATAAAACGATGTGATGGTGATCAATATTGGACCAATTAAGTTAATGGAAATTAAGCGGGGCTCTTGGGTAATGCTTGTGTGGGGTGTACATGGGTTTTCTCCTGGAGCACCATTTCTACGGACTCTGATATACAGAGCATCCTAAGAGCTGGATGTCAGCAGGATTGTTGAGGAAACGGGTTTCTCAAGTGATTCTACAGTGTTTAATCCCCAAATGGTTTATATTTGGTTTTACAATGTTGCTATTGCAGCAAGGACTTGTTCAGGCTAATATTAAACTTAGAGTGCCTTCTTCCAGGATGAAATGATGTAAGGGAACACAGGTGTTAACTCAGAAGGGTATCTCTTATGAGGTTCACCAAGAGGAGGGAGCAGTAAATTGGCCATGGATGAGACTCAAAGTACACAGATGAGTAGTTAAGGAGGGGCTAACGAATTTGATTTTAATAAACCATGAACCTGTGATTGCTGCATTCATTACCTTAACTCTGTTTTTCTATTCCTATAAGAACAAAGGCACATACATGACAGCAGCATAAAGCTTTGCTATTCACAATTCTAAACTCTTGAAATAAGTTTTAATTTCAGAATCATAAGTTTAAAAAAGGTAACGGTCTGTTGAGGAAACACAAAATACCATTAGGTCAAAAGTATAAATCATTATGCTGTTGTGAATGCTCCAATAAAATCAAATTAAAAAAACATGCTTTCATTTGGAGGAAAACGAAACAGACACTAAATAATGGATGGGTTTCCCTGTTTCCAAGCTGGCAGACTGGAGTTAGTAAAGAGGTGGCCAGGTTTACATTTATGTTGATTATTGCTAGAAGTCGCTTTTTCGTCTTTTTTTCTAAGCCTTCGATAATCTGAGGGTCAAAGAGAACCAATGGAAAAAACCACGCTGAATAATAAAAGGCTGGAATTGTCATCTTCACAGTTGTTGGCCATTTCATTTAGCTAAAACCAGAGGAATGAATATTTTCTGAAATTCAAGCCAGAAACAAACATAAAATACCACTTAGAGACAACCGTCTCCACCAAAGAGTATACTCTTCAGTTGTTAGATAACATGATTACTTGACAAATGAAACAAAAGATCCTTTAAGTTTATATTATTACTGTAAAAAAATCAGTGTTTTTGACAAATTAAACCAAACGATTCTTAAACTTATATTGTTGCAAGTCTATTCCCAGTAGGTGTTTATATGGCTGGAATACTCCCTCACTTCCAAATAAAGAATTAGAAGAGTCGATTCTTATTGATTAGAGCATTTTAAACATGAAAGATAAACAGTTAGAAAAGGTGAATTATCAATTAATGAAGACATGGTGGGAGAGTAACTAAAATTTCTATCTTCCAACTTCAATTTGAGGGCAGGTAACAATTCAGAAGAAGCTGTTCCCATGGAAAAAAGTCACTATAAATAAAAGTATACAAAAGACACATATTCTATATATGTGGATTCAATATTTTTTATACTGAAACACATTGTAGTACTCTGTATTTCCTCTCATTTTATAATTTTATATTTAAATTGTGGAGTTTAACTAGTAACACTATCAAAGTCATTCAGTAGCAAAGCAGTAAGTTCAGAAATTATGAGAAATTTTCTCAATTTTCTCATAACCAGAAAAACCTGGGAGATGCCCATGTACCCTCAATGAATAATTCTCCTTACTAAAAGCCGCCATTTTCACCCTATCTCAATTGATCAGATTCCATCCAAATTAGTTATCAGAAGGGCTTTACAATTCTGTTTTTTTTTTTTAAGATTTTATTTATTTATTTGAGAGAGAGAGACGGTGAGGGAGAACATGAGTTGGTAAGTGGGATTAGGCAGAGGAAAAGGGAGAAGCAGACTCCCCGCTGAGCAGGGAGCCTGATATGGGGCTTAATCCCAGGACCCTGAGATCATGACCTGAGCTGAAGGCAGATGCTTCACCAACTAAACCACCCAGGCACCCCAGATCTTTACCATTCTACTTAACTTTCTAAGTACATTGGCAGGATGTACACGTTTAGATCTTAGGTAAATATGAATTTATTTAAGAAAAATTACAAAAAATGCATGTTTATGTACTTTAAACAACAAAAAAGGTAGTAGAATAAATTTGATAAGTTGATAATAGAACCTGTTGAAACTAAATTTTCAGTGCAGGTAGGGTAAAATAAAATGAAAAACTTCTGTGATAGAGGAAACAGCATTGTTATATATTAAAGAAATACACTTCCCATCCACCCACATGTAAAATCAAAATAGAGGAGAATCAATAAAACCAATAAGTTCGCTTTGGAAGAAAATCCCCATTTTCTTTAGCCCAGAAATCTGAAAGCTTTTAACTTGTAATGAAATGCATTTTATCTTGTGGGGGAAGAGTCACCAAAACACTCAGGGTGCTGTTGTTCATAGTCCACCGTTACTGTACAATGAGCCTCATCCCACTTCATTCTGTCACTGAGAACTGCAAACCTGTTTGTTGGGATTAGCATTTTTAGCTTAGCATTTTTAAACTTTGCGTGATTTATTTAGTAGATCTCACTTCTTAAACTTCACATTCACAGCCTAAAAGAAATTGGGACTACTATAATGGAAATCAAGGTGTGTCTAATATGTATTTTCATCTGGAAGTAACTCCATGAGTATGTAACCTTATATGACGTTTAAATAAATTTGCCCAATGCGGTTTACCTTTGATTTTACCTCTGCATATCTTTTGAGAGGGACTTTTCTGGTTTTAAATGTAGACAGCTAGTTATTTTCAAATGGCCAGCCATGGCAGTTGACTGAAAAATGACTTCACAATAGGATATATGTATTTTAAAGTAGACTCTTTAAATTAAAAAGAAGTTTCCCTATAAGTACAATGAATTCATCTTTGGCAAAGCAACAAAGGCAATATAGTGGGGCAAAGATAGTCTCTTCAACAAACGGTTCTGGAACAAATGGACATCCACATGCAAACAATGAATCTAGACACAGACCCCAAACCCTTCACAAAATGGATCAGACAACTAGGTGTAAGATACAAAACTAAGACTCCTAGAAGATAGCATAGGAAAAGCCCAGGTGACCTTGGGTATGGTGATGCCTTTTTAGATAAGAGAACAAAAACAATCCATGAAAGAAAGAATTACTAAGCTGGACTTCATTAAAATCAAAGACTTCTGCTTTGTAGAAGACAGCATCAAGAAAACTAGAAGATAAGCCACAAACTGAGGGAATATATTTTCAAAAGATACATTTGATAATGGATTGTTAGCCAAAATACACAAAGAACTCTTAAAACTCAACAGTTAGAAAAAAATGACAAGTGAACCAAGACCTTGAGAGTTCATCAAAGAATATATACAAACTGTCGGCAAATAAATAAAATAGATACTGCTAATCATAGGTCATCAAGGAAATTGCAAATTAAAAAGTAAGATATTACTCTATACCTATGGCCCAAACGCTGAACACTGACAACACCAAATGCTGGTGAGAATGTGGAGTGTCACAAACTCTCACCCACTGTTGTGTGAAAGTGAAACAGTATAGCTACTTTGGAAGACAAGTTGGCAGTTTTTTAAAAATTAAGCATATACTGTTAACATATGGCAAAGCAATCTCACTTCTTGGTATTTACCCAAAGGAGTTGAAAACCTAGGTATACATAAAAACCTGTGCATGGATGTTTATAGCAGCTTTATTCATAATTACAAAAACTTACAAGCAACCAAGATGTTCTGTAGTACCTCCAGATAACAGAGTACTATGAAGTACTAAAAACAAAAACCAAAAACCAAAAGCCAAAAAACCCATAAGTAATCAAGCTATGAAAAACATGGAAGAATCATAAATGCATATTACTAAGTGATTAAAGCTAATCTGAAAAGGCTACATACTATACAATTCTGACTATCTGACTTTCCAGAAAAGGCAAAACTATGGAGACAGTAAAAAGATCAGTGGTTCTCAGGGGTGGGGTGGGGGCAGAGATGAATAGGCAGAGTACAGAATATTTTTAGGGTGGTAAAATATTCTGTATGCTATTATAATGTTGGATATATGTCATTATACTTTTGTCTAAACCCATAGAATGTACAGCACCAGGAGTGAACTCGAAGGTATACTTTGGACTTTGGGTGATTATGATGCGTCAGTGTAGGTTCACCCCTGGTTAAAAAAAAAAAAAAAAAGTGCCATTCTGGTGAGTGATATTGATGGTGTGAGAGGCTATACATGTGTAGGGGCAAGAAGTTTTTGGGAAATCTCTATAGCTTCCTTTCAATTTTGTTGTAGGTCTAAAAGTTCTTTTAAAAAATACAATATATAAAAACTTAAAAAGAAATTCACATGCCACTAGATTTTTAATGTTCTTCATTTTGTCTGAAAGTATCTCTGAAACTGTTTGGAGTGAAATTCTATAGAAACCAGCAATGTCATAACACAGAAATATGATTACTGAATCACTAGGTCATCTAGCTTTCTAGCATTACATAATTAACATTCTGTCTAGATATTTGAGCCACTTCACATTGTTATGGATCATGAAATTAAAACAGTAAGATAAGGACTGAATTATTTGACCTGAGATTTGCATTTATTAACAGTTAAGTGAATGAATAAAAAATTAAATATTATGCCCTATGTTTGAGGGCATTTTGAAGTTTTACAAAGAAATGCATCTTACTAAAAAGTTGATTTGCTCATCAAATTAAGCAGTATCTTTAGGAAAAAGTTCAGTCTGAGACTGTGGACTCTGAGAAACAGAGTTTTGGAGGCAGGGGGTGGGGGGATGGGTGAGCCTGGTGGTGGGCATTAAGGAGGGCACGAACTGCATGGAGCACTGGGTGTGGTGCATAAACAATGAATTTTGGAACATTGGAAAAATAATAGAACCTTTAAAAAAAAAAAGGAAAAGTTCAATCTCGAAAAAATTCCAATAGAATCAGTAATTAAATAAATATTAAATAAATAAATTAAGTAAATAAGTAATTATTTACTTATTTAAAGGCACTTATTTGTAACCTGATAAATAGAGGAAAATATATTAGGAAATGGGACTATAAGGAAGCATAAATTTTTCTGAAAAAAACACTGACATCCATATACATGCTTATAATATACATGATACGTGTAACAATGTTATTGCTAAAACTAATAACTTACATCATATTACTGTGTGCCAGACATAGGTCTAAGTTTTGTACTCACATTAACTTATTTAATCCTCAAAACAATTTTGCTATTGTAATCTTCATATAATGAGTGAAAAAAATAGGCACAGTGGGCTCAAATAACTTGTCCAATCTTACACAGCTAATGAGTCTTACTAGAGGGCCCAAACAATAAGGGAAAAAAGTAAATGAGCATATACCAAGAAGAATGTGTGAAGTCACCTAAGGGTACTATGAGTCAAGAGTTGTAGAGATTCACAGGAGAGAGAGCTGACAAAAATTTGCAAGAAGCACTCCGGTCTCAGGGTGATGGCTGGCATCTGACACATCTTCGAAAGATGAGAAAGTATTTAAAAGTAGGGATAGAGGTGGGAACTGGGCATCCTGGGCAGTCAGAGCAAAATAATCAAATGTGGACATGGAAAAGTTCGGGCTGTGTTCGGGAAACAATGGGCTGAGTTCGGGACAATGGGTCATCCAGCTTGACCAGAGGGTAGGGACAACAGATGTGTGTCTCTGGGGTGCAGGTGAACCCTAGTTGCTCGGTGCTTCCTGTCTCCCCTGTACTTCCAGCCCTGGGGTCAGGTGGCTGGGAGCCAGCTGTTCATCGATTCCGTCCATAGAACACAGGCTGAGAGGGGTATCGTCTTGGGTATTATCTGAGTTAGGAAGAAATGGAAGGCGCACTCTCAGTCCCCAAAGAAGAGATGGGCAAAACAGCGGTAATGACATTTGAAAGCACAGCAAGACATCGTGAAACCCTATCGCAGCTGTACCGTTGCCAGTGGAGGAGAGCTAATGGAGGCCATGGGGTCAGAAGCCAGAGAAAACAGGGGACATTCCGTGGACTCCACACATCCCTGTTCATTTTCCTCTGCTACCCCGGCTTGCAAATCAGCTAGCCATTTTTTGAGAAGCAGGAGACAGCTACATTTTTACATTTGGCTTGGTATAAGTACAGGGAAAAGTCTCTCACAAATGTTTTTTGTGTTCTGAGAAATAAAAAAAAAAAAATGGGATGAATGGACATATGTTATCATCAGAGATTCTTGCTTTGGCCCAATTTTTCAGGAAAGAAAAAACTGTGGTAAGATGAAAATGTTACAAGTAAGAACATATGGGTTTCACAGTAATATCATTTGATAACTTAATGGGCTGTATCTCCTTGGTAGCACAGAGCTAAAGTATATGTGGCTCTTATTCCTTCTAAACCTACTTCAAGCAATATACACAATTACCTGTTACTATACTCACACCGCAAATGGGATAACAGAGGCAGAGGAGTTTTTAGTGATTTGTTCATGATCACCAGATGCAGTGAGTTTCTCCTAATCAGGGTTTTATCCACAATTCTTTTCTGAGATATACGTGATATGGGGCTATGGGCATTCCCCTTCATCTTGCTGCCAAATAATAGGGAGATGAAGATCCCATGATTTAGAAAGGTCATCATAACAGTTTTCTGCATTTATCAAGCAATTAATGATTTTCAAAGCTCTTGCACATATATTGCCATCCTCCTATCCATCCTGCCACACAGGGTTGTGTGTCGAGCAGAAGATAAATGTAGAGATGGTAGCTGGTACACGGTTTTCGGTATTTAAAGCAGAGATTCAAATCCCAGATAACCCAGGGCTTTGGGGTATGTGTAGTCAAGTCCAGTGCCCCTCACACTATAAGATGACATTGTCTGTCAAAACAGTCTGTCCCATGTATAGATGAAATTGAAAGAGTCTAGTGAAAATAATAGATATTAAGAAAAGAAACCTTTTACTCAATCAAGAAATCATGTCTGACTACAGATCAAAGTTCTGTTCTACAAATGACAATGAAGGTTTAAAAATTTATGTTGGTGGTAAAAATGAATTTGTAATTCATATCTTCTATCTTTGATCAAAGTACTTTCTAGAGAATGTGAATAAGAGAAAAGTGTGGAGTTAATCCAACAAAATCTGGTAATCAATTAAAATCCTGAGATACAGTTTAGGATGAAAGATGGCTACTATGCCTTTAAAGTAATTAAAAAGATGACACTCAATATTCCTGATGATAGAAGAGTCTGTATTTTATTGTCTAATTACTGGCAATTGACTTTTTTAGAAAGTGTTGCCCTTTTCAGAGGAGAAACATTTTTACCAGGTTGTCTTCATCTGTTTTTTTTTTTTTTTTTTTTTTAAGGATTTTATTTATTTATTTGACAGACAGTGATCCCAAGTAGGTGGAGAGTCAGGCGGGGGAGGGCGGTGGATGAGGGGGATGCAGGCTCCCTGCCAAGCAGAGAGCCCAACACGGGGCTCAATCCCAGGACCCTGGGATCATGACCCGAGCAGAAGGCAGAAGCTTTAACCCACTGAGCCACCCAGGCCCCCCTTCATCTGTCTTTTGATAGGTGTAGTAAAAGGAATAGTAAAAGTAAAATTCCACACATTATAGTTACATTTGTTTAAGTTTTGTGACAAGCAGATTAAAATTAATTTTAAATTGTGGTTTCCCTGGCTCCCCCATCACCACAGCGAATTTTATATCCATGTTTGCTTTCTTATTTCCTGAATCTTAAGTTAGTATTTCAAAGACAGGCCTAAGCATTTAGCCTTTCAGCACTGATTTGTCTCTGGAACCCAATACCCACTTCTGTTTGACAGCCTCTGTAATCACTACCAACATTTCCAGAGCCCACAGAGAGGTCATTTGCTAAAAGAGGTGTTGGGTTTGTGCTTGTTTCTTTTAATTATTTTTATTTGGCTAAATAATGGCTGTCTAGCTATGCATTTCCAGTTTATCAAATACTTAAGACACGATAATCCAGACATTAGGTATTATCTCTTATGGACTAGGTTTCTTCACCCTTAAACTAACTTGTTCTTTTTCAGACCTGACCATTAGCTCAATGTTTTCTTTTCTTTTTCACTTTTAAGGAGAAATAAACACAAACCACAGAAAGATGGGCTTTTACACAGTGGGTTGCCATTTTCAATCATAGTTTAATGAGACACTTTCTTTTGCCAAATATAGTGCAGTATGAATCAGGTGACCCTTATGTTATCCTTTTGTGAATCAGAGCTGCACTAGCTGTGGGCCAGGTATACTGAAGATAAAAATACAGCAAGAAGGAAATTTAAATAGATCATATGTTTATAATCATATGTTCATAATCATATGACATTATCAGAAAGATCAGAAAAAAATTAAATTCAAAATTGTAACATCCTACTCAGAATCACCTAGTTAGTTACTTGTTACTGGATAAATAAATCCATTTCAAACTTAATGTCAATGCTTTATATAATAAAAACCATATAAGAAAGCACTGGAGATTGCTAATCACTTGTTTCCTGTTCATATTTTACCTCGCCCTGGAAAGAATAAGGTAGATTATTGACTTATAGGGCATTAAGACCAAAGATAATTTTAAGATGAGGAACAGTATCAGATAGTGTAGTGATCCTGGCCTTTGATGCACATTAAATTCACAAGGGGAACTTTTATAAACTACCTATTCCCAGGCCGCACCAAGTAAGACCAATTAAATTAGAATCTCTGGAAGTGACACCCAACCACTTGCATTTATTAATGAGTCTGCTGAGGGTTCTACTATGCATTCAGGAGGGGAAACACATAGACAGTGATTACAAGCACAGATTTGTGGTAAGAAGACCTAAGATTCTAAGTGGCTTCTGGCTACTGACTGTGAACAAGTTACTTAATTTAGTACTAGATTTCATCTGTAAATCAAGTACTTGTTTCTTTGGCTTATTTCAAGAGTGAGATGAGCTACTTCTTGGCATAAATTAAGTACTATTACTATAATGCAGGGTGGGGGGGAATCCACTTCATGTGCAGGTAAAGTGTGACAGCATGTGTCAAGTTCCGAAACTGTATTTTAGTGCCTGTACTCCAATATCTGATGGAATTCCAGATTTTCATGATGGCTTCACTTCCTGAATTAGGACTTCAAATTTTTCTTCAGAAGCAATGCTGTGCCTTCCTGAAGTAACAATGCAACCTGGTTAAGAGTGTAAACTCAGGAGCTAATAGTCAGGTTTGAATCTTGACTGCGCCTTCTGTTAGTTTTGTGACACTGACCAAACATTTAACTTGTCTGTCCCTCAGTTTGCTCATTTGTAAAACTGTCTACTAACAGTACCTGTTCCAGAGAGATGTTGTGAGGAGTAAATGCATTAATAAGTGCAATATATAAAGCCATTAGTGTTAGTGTGTTCCAGCACATTATAAAGTAGTAAAAAATGTTACCTATGATAATTATGATAGTGATAATGATGATGGTAGTAAAAGAACTCCTTTATCGATGTTTCAAACAAAAGAATCTATTTTCCTTGAGTGGAAAAACCTAATATTGTGTTACATAGATCTTTCTATTTTTAACTATTCCCCCATGCCATTTCCAATAGAATGCCACACCATATCTACCATGCGTGAAGCACCATGCATGAAGAATCAAGTTTTCAAGGGCAAGATTCAGATCTTCCTTATTTATCTAATGATTCAAATCCATATCCACTTCTTGAAAATAGTATGAAAGGTCATGTTCTATTAATGGGTAATAAGTAGCATCTTCTTTATATATGCATTTATTTTATAAATATGTCTTGGTCATATATCATATGGTTATATGTGATCACATATTGATATTGGTATTAAGGGAAAAAAATTAAAGAGAGTCCATAAATTATGTTGCTATAATATGTTGTAGTTCTCATAGAAAAGCTTCTTTTGGGGGCTTTAATACAAATATTCTTTTTTATTCTTAATATTTTTAAAATATTCTTCTAAAATACAAATATTTTTAAAATATTTTTAATTTTTTACCTTATGTTAGTCACCATACAGTATGTCATTATAATACAGATATTCTTTTTTTATAACAAATTTTTAAAAGATTTTTCTTTATTTATTTGACAGAGAGAGATCACAAGTAGGGAGAGTGGCAGGCAGAGAGAGAGGAGGAAGCAGGCTCTCCGCTGAGCAGAGAGCCTGATGTGGGGCTCGATCCCAGGACCCTGAGATCATGACCTGAGCCGAAGGCGGAGGCTTTAACCCACCGAGCCACCCAAGCGCCTCAATACAGATATTCTTAATGACATCTTCAGAGATCTTGAGTAAAGAGATACTTGGCTTTCCCCAAACTGTGTTGAATATCACGTTTTAGAATTTCACATTACTTTTTGTATCTTTTAACAAAATTTCATATTTAAAAAATGCTTTACCAGAGAAACATTATGTAATTCATAAATTCACTGTTTGCTTTTTCCTCACTGTAGTTATTAGTGTTTTTCATTACAACCAAAATGTCTATAGAGGAGACCACATTATAGGGTCAAGGATCCTATTAGGTATCACAATTAGCAGCTGCTGTAAGTGTTTACAACTACAGCTGTGAAGGTACTTGTCATAGGGATTCATTATAATGTATCTCATATCTGACAAAAGGCACATAATAATCTTTTATTGCTTTTCATGCTTTTAGGGCTTTAATTTTTCTAAAGCCAAACAAGGTCATCTCCCATCATTTTTACTTGATCCTTAATGTGACAGAAGATACGCTTTCTGAAATAAACACTATTATGAGCTACTGAAAACACCTTAAGGCAAAGTGGGCAACTTATTAACTATGCCTTTATGAGGCTTCTTGTGGAAGGCAAATAAAATCCTTATATCTGCCACTGCCTTTTTAATACTTCACAGCTACCATCCAAAAAAATCCCTCTGCTGAAGCTTCTAGTGATGGCTGGTCTATGAAAGAGAAATAAAATGCAGATGAAAAAAGAGGTTTTAGAGTTATAATTTCCATGGAGTTTGCAAAAGCAGATATCAGGAGCTTCAACAATATTCTCTCTTTGTCATGTACCAAGTTTGTTAATTATGGAAGATAGTGTCACTAATTCTTTTAACTGATGTCTCACAGTCTAGCCCGAGAGCCAGCATCTACACTGGTGAATTTGCGGCCCTATATGTTGGAGGCAGTATTTATTTATGCATGTGTGAAATCACTTATTCAACAAATAAATTGAGCACCTACTATGTGTCAGGCAGTGTTCTGGATAATAATGATATGGTATCATTATCCAGTGATCTGGATAATAATGATATGGTATCATTATCCAGTGTTCTGGATAATAATGATAATGGTATGGTAATAAGTAAAATAACAAAACATTTTCTGCCTCTGTGGCACTTCATTCTAGTGGAGGGCAGACAGATGAAAAACAAATAAATATATGATATGCCAGGTGATTATAATTACTAGGAAAAAATAAAGGAATAAAAAATCAGACTGGGATTGATATTTTATATAGCTTAAATATTCATATATAGGACTATGAATATGTATATTTGAATATGAAACATATTCATCTATATTTTTCATATTTCCCATCCCTTATATTTCCTACTCCACATGCTTTTCCAGAACCTTGCCATTCCCTACTAGGAGTGGATGTTAATGTTCTCTTTCCTTGAAAAGGGGTGGGTCATTGTGATTGCCTTGACTCAAGAGTAAAGCAGAAATGGCTCTATGTGACTTCTGAAATTGGTCATGAAAGTGATAGAACTCTCTCAGAAGATTCACTCCTAAAATCCAGCCACTAGGCTACCAAGCACTCTAGAAGTATGGAGATCTTCATCTACATGGAGGGAAACAGAAGCTCCCAGCTCCAGCTCAGCTCTCAGAGCAAAACTCCAACGTCCAGACATGGGAATGATCCAATTTTGAAAGTGTAGACTCCAACCCTATTTTCAACTGTCCTAACCAAAGTCATCTGGAGCAGAGATGAACTTTTCCTAATGATCCCTACCCAAATTGCACATTTATGAGCAAGTCAATCATCATTATGGTCTTGGTCTACTGTTTTGGGGTGGTTTGTTATACAACAATGTGTAGCCAGGATAATACAGACATACATATGCATGCTTGAGTCACTTAAAGCGTGACTGAGTGTGTTCCTTCTGATTTTAAGGATTAGATGGCAAATAAAACAACTTAGGTGACTTGAGAAAGGGATAGCTGTGCTACCCACCATGGCTGCTAAAAGTAAGAGCATGGCTATTTTAGTAAGATTATACCCTTGGCTGGCTCTGTCAGGTTGAATCTTGACAGAAGGTCTGGACAATTTTCCTGGAATTGCTTTCAGTGCTGTGTTCAGGTTTACCTAGTAAGGCACTGAGCCTGAGGTCTATACCTGTGTAATGAAGCTCTGTAAATTGGAGATGTATAGCCTTGAACCAGTTATTTAAACTTGAAGAGTCTCTTTGGATGTATGTATGTGCGTGTGTGTGTATTTATATCATAAAAAAAAATATGTTTGTATTAATGTTGTCTACCACATAAGGTTTCAGTTTAACAAGAGTCCTAATAATTGCTAATACTTTTTAGTGCATATTCTGAGGTAGGCAATGTTCTATGTGCTTTTCATACATCATCATTTTAAGTCTTAAAACCATTCAGTTTCTTGGGTTATCTCCCCTTTCACAGAGGAAGAAACCAAGTTCCTAAGGGATTAAGTAATTTGTCCCAGATTGAATGTTAGCCATCAGAGTGGGATTAAAAAAGTCTTTTGGAGAGCAGAGTCAGGTCTCTTCATCACTATGTGGTGGATCAAGTAAATCAAATGTGTGAAAGATGCAACGTGCTGAAAACAGGAGAACAAAGAGAGCAGGATAGGCTTAGACACAGGCAAGGAGCAGGGGCGCTACAGGAAATGAATGAGAGAGAACTCTGGAAAGGCTGGATGCTGCTGACATCGCCCATACTACATTTTTATGGTGGAAAGTTAAAAAAAAATAGTGAATTTGGTGGACAGGCAGCCTAAATGCTGTGTTCCTGCTCTGATGGATAGGGCCTCAGAGAGACAGGTTGGAGAACAAACAAGGGAATGAAGCAAGGGTCTCCTTTGTTGGGTCTGGTGCCTTGTATTGATTATTCAGATACTATCGCTGAGCTTCTAAATTTTGTTTCCAGGGCTGGATTCAGCCTGTGGCACCCTGTGACTTATTCTGACATTATGATGAATGCTGCCCAATTTTCATCTGGGCTGGGTTCTATTTTACTCTGGCCACAATTCTTCTGTTTCTGCTCTGCCCCCCAACCTTACTGGAGGCTCACAGTGTTCATCTATAATGGACTGCCATCGACATTCTGAACTTTAATTCTTTCCTATTCTTATGATATCTTGAAGCCCGCTCTCTCGTCTGTATACCTCCGTAAAATCAAAACCCTTTAAAAGAAAAAGAGGTGACAAAAGAAGAGACTTTGGGTTTCCTCAAGGGACCTCAGTACACATTGTGCAAGATCTCACTCAGATTATGTGACCTCTCCTTCGTCTGTGCCTGGGAATGGAATGGTTGCCTTTATTCACAGAGACAGCGTTGCTTCTTTGATATTCTAGACACACCAGTCTGTGATCACACACTCCTGTGCTCCTCCCAGCCTTTGCTTTGGTGTTCTTTAAGCACTTTGTACTCCACCCCCTTCACAGGCTTTGTATTCCACCAAATGTCCTTTGTATTTCTGTTGTAGCATCAGCTGCAGTCATTCAGTGGGACAGCTCAGATCATTTAGGACTTAGTCCAACACTTTAGACACCACCACCAACAAAAAAAACCCCAGTTACACTGGCCCACAAAAATTCATTCACAAACACAGTGCAGGTCCTTAGAAGCAACATCTTCAGTGGTTGTTCCCTTGTGTGATGGATCCTTCAGCTCATCAATCAATGGGCCCAGGGCAGACACGGGAATACTGTACTTTGTGATTCCAACTTCCTCTTTCTCTACTAAATCCTTTAAACACTCCATCAGCAAATCTTGTTGATTTTATTTCCCAAATAGCTACAAAATTAGTCAGCCTTTTATCATTTCCATTACTTCTACGTTGTTAATCCAGAGGCAACCCCATTGCTCACTTGAATTAGTGCAATACATGTATCTCTTACCTTTTCTCCATTTCTCCTCTCTCTCTCTTTTTTAAAGATCTTATTTTTTTATTTGACAGACAGAGATCACAAGTAGGCAGAGAGGCAGGCAGAGAGAGAGAGGCGAAGCAGGCTCCCTGCTGAGCGGAGAGCTCAATGCAGGGCTTGATCCCAGGACCCTGAGATCATGACCGGAGCTGAAGGCAGAGGCTTAACCCACTGAGCCACCCATGTGCCCCATTTTTCTTCTTTTTGTATACCACTGCTTCCCTAAACCATAACTAGTCCATACTATAGCTAAAGCAATCTTTGCCAGATGAGTATCTAAATATGTCACCTTCCTACCCTCTTACTTAAGATCCATCAAGGGTTCCTCAATAGACCCAGGATAAACAGGAGAATTTGTTGTGATTTCCAGTTTATTTATTTATAGCATAGTTATTAGTATCATCTCTTTAACTTCACAAAATACACAGGTTTGGATAATACCTATTATAATTACTCAGTTTATAGGGTCACTCATGATTTTGTCCCTCCAGACTCATCTCTCTTTTTATTTAAGCTTCAGATTACATGAATAATTTTTCTAGAAATACTATTCCTTCTTTCACTTCTGGGTCTTTGCACATTCTATTTCTCTGTATAAATGGCTCTTCCGACTTTTGTCTAGGTGATTCCTATTTATATTTTAGGTGTCCCAGGAAAATTAAAAAACCTTTTCTTCTTTTCCAAAACTAAGATACTGAATCTTATTCAGGTTTTTATAACATTCCACATTCATTCTACCATAGCACAAATTCTGTATGATAATTGTTTACATATTTGTTGGTTTCATTCTACTGAACTGTAAATAGCTTCAAGTTCAGATAAAATCATGTACACTCTTATATCCAAGTGCCTCTGTAGCCCCTAGTACATAGTAGATTCCCAAAAATATTTCCCAAATGACTGAATGATAAATAAATAAATGAATAGGGATGCCCAGGTGGTTAGCGGTTAAGTGTACGCTTTTGGCTCAGGTCATGATCCCAGGGTCCTGGGATCGAGTCCCACATTGGGCTCCCTGCTCAGTGGGGAGTCTGCTTCTTCTTCTGCCTACCATTCCCCCTTGCTCATGCACTCTCTTTCTGATAAAATAAATAATTAAAATTTTTTAAAAAAATGAATAATCTAAACTCGAGTAAAGAAGAAGTACTTGGGAAGAGTAGATATAGATCTGGGGAGTTTAAAAATTGTTAAAATATCCATGCTTAATCAATATCCATCCTCTCTGAATAAGGAAGAGCTCACTTGAATTAGATAAGAATTTGTTCCCTTCTAAATCTGGAAAACAATATATTAACAACATTTTCTGTTAACTTTATTAATTCAGGAAACTTCAGTCTTGGCAGGCCACTGCTATGAAATTCTAAACAGGAACCAAAGAATTCCAAGATTCTTTCATTGGTGCAGTTCTTTTCAGTTGGTAAATGGAGTAAGGATATTATTAAAAGTTTTTATTTTCTGTTGTTAATGGTAAACATGGTTAGCCAATCCTGAAGTTCTGAAGTTCACTTTAAACTAGGGAGGATATTTAGTGACTGACTCATATAATTCTTGGAAGATTATGATTTAAAACAAGTTATATATACTTCAAGATATATGTGTAAGTAAGATATCAAGAGCACAGGTAAGTTTATTTATCAAAATGTAAACATTTGCTTCTATATCTCAAATAAATTTAATTATAAAAGAAAGACTATTATTTAGTAATTTAGGAATAGAAAGAAATGGTTATTAACTGATTAAAGATATCTAAAGCAAACATCATAGTTAATGTTGAAATGCAATGGCACAAAAGAAGGATTCTTGCTATCACTGCTTCTTTTTTTTTTTAAAGGCTTATTTATTTATTTGAGATAGAGAGAGAGGGAGACAGCACATATGCATGAGCTGGGGGAGGGGCATAGGAAGAGGGTAAGGCAGAGAATCCCAAGCAGATTCTATACCAAATGCAGAGCCCAAAGTTGGGCTCAATCTCAGGACCCATGATTATGACCTATGAGATCATAACCTGAGCTAAAATCAAGAGCCAGTTGCTAAAATGAATGAGCTACCCAGGCATCCCTTTTACTGATTCTGTTCAAGATTGTTCTGCTGATCTCAGTTAGCAAAAGAAGGCAAATAAACAAACAAATGTGTTTGACTAATAGGAATGCTTAGAAAATTACTGGATACAAAATTGATATAAAAACAAACTGCATATCTATATGCCATCAATAAAGAATTAGAAAATGAAAAACATTAAATATACCATTTAAAAACCATCAAAATATTGAGTTTTAGGAATAAATCTAACAAAAATGTGCAAGAACTTTATGGTGAGAATGATAAATCTTTATTTAAATATATTATAAAAGATATAAATAAACGTATACATTGATTTATTATGCTAGTGGCTCCATTCTTTCACTCCATGCTGGATTGATGCCCTTTGTCATTTTATTCTGTAGTGTCTCTCACCATAGAGCTGATGTCTATTTCAGCACCAGTTGGTAGTGAGTTTAGGGATGTGATTTGTTATAGCCAATGGTGTGTGTAGTAAGTTGATTAATTGCTTCCCAATGATCTCCGTGTCCTAATCCCTAGAACTTGTGAAGATGTTATCTTTTACGATAAAAAGCACTTTTCAGATGTGAATTACAATAAAAAGCACTTTTCAGATGTGAATCAAGGATCCTGAGATGAGCAGATCGTCCTAGGACCTGAAATAATCACAAAGGTCCTTATAGGAGGGAAGGTGGTATGAAGAGGGAAGGGGAGAGAGATTTGAAGATGCTACACTGCTGGCTTAAAGATGGAGAAAGAAACCTTAAGCCAAGAAATGCAAGACGGAGGCAGCCTTTCAAAGCTGGAAAAGGCAAGGAACCAATTCTTCTCTAAAGCCTATAAAAAACCCCAGCCATGCCATAATCTTGATTTTAGCCCAGTGAAACTTATTTCAGACTTTCAACCTTCAGGACTGTAAGAAAATAAATCTGTATTGTTTTAAACCATCAAGATCGTGGTTAAGTTGTTACAGTATTTACAGGAAGCTAATTTAATGTATAAGCAGACTGATACATGAAGAGGCTTGGAAAAGTACATGTCTGCCAACATTGTGAGATCAAGTTCTAGTTGGTGAGTTAGAGAACTTTGCAAAAAATAATTTATTAAGATACCTACAAAGTGGAGATCGAGAGTTCTGATATTGAGAGTGTCCCACCAAGTGTCCAAAGTGATGAGTAAAGATCCGAATCATGGCAATTCACATGAAATTTGAAACAACACTGGAAGCTAGGAGACAATGGGGTAATGCCTCAAAATTTCAAGGAGAAAACGATTTCCAAACTAGATTTTTATATTCAGCCAAATTATTAAAGCAAGAGGGAGCTCAGAGAATATAGATATTTTCAGCCCTATGACTGTGAAATATTTTATGTTCCATGCACCTTTCCTCTTAAAACACAGAAGCAAATGAAACAAGGAAAGAATTCAAATGTGAGAGAGCTAGTGAGTAACCAAAGGATAATGAAGTTGAGAATGTTAGCAGGCCCAGAAGGCTCTCCGTGTATATTGCAATGGAATGGCTCAGGAGAAGATAAAACTGATGGACACATGAGGATTTTGAATGTACTAAGTTGAAATTTACACTGGTATCAGAGGACTTGGGTGTGAATTACTGAGAACGATGCGGGTTATCAAGTGAGCGAGCAAACAACAGCAATAAAAACCAGGTCATACCAACTCCAGAGAGGAAAAAGGTTGAACAAGATAGGAAATGTAATAATTATCTCTGACTGGCTCAGCTGTGGATGTTATTTAAATAATTATAAGATGCAAACATTGAATATAATCGAACCAAAATGAATGTTTTGACTATATTTAGAAGATGGGGGTGGTGAAGTGGAAGGAAAGGGACGCTTGCAAGGAGGCGGGCAGGAGAAGAGTCAATCTCATATTCTATAGCAGGAAATCTACAGATAGCACCTAAAAGTAACAATCGAGGGATAATAGGATAAAATATTTCTTTAGAAATGTAAAAGCAAATATAAAAAAGAACAGCCCAAAGAAATGAATGTGTTGCCTCTCAGGCATCACAACTGCACACGGAAAGAGCAGAATAGACAACATCCATTTTTTTGTCACAAACCTGTACATCTATTTGACTTTTCAATGGTGTCCACAGAAAACTTTAATTTTTAAAAACTTGTATCTTCTAGTTAAACTCTTATTATAAACCAAAGTAATTTTAAAAATCAGAAGAAAGATATTGCTGAGAATGAGAAAGACATGATTTGCTGGTGATATAATGAAAAAAAGGGCATCGGGAGATACTGGTTCTCTGCTTTGTCAACAATGAGCTAGATATGTTTCTCATCTACAAAATGAGGAAGTTGGACTAATTGATCTCTAAGGCCTCACTGAGCTCTGACATGCTGTTTCTTTGATTTCATTTTCATGCACTGTGCACAACAGTATGTAGCCGTATGTAGCCCACATCCTTTTGCCATTTTGAAATTGACATGAAGCACTTAAAAATATCATCGATTCTACCAATTAATTAAGGAAACAATTGCTAACAGATGGAGAAACACAAAGTACAAAGTGTAGCAGGTGGGGTAATGTACAACCCGTCCAAAATCAGAAGGGTCCCCTTTATGAGTGAATTCCAGCTTTTACAGAAACCCTCCAGATGTTTCCTTCTGTCAGGCATAGTACATGAACTGCAATAATCATTTCTGAAGCATACAGCAAAGGAGTCCCTAGGCTCTGCATACTCTACCCGGCAAACTGAAACCAAATAATTCAATCTTTAACTGGAATTTAACACAATATCTATATATTATTTTTTAAAAGGAATTTTCTTTCATATTTATTTATCTCCAAATTTGAATCCGAACATGAACCATAAAATACTAAAGCTGGAAAGGACCTTAGTCCTGCCTTTCCATTTCACAGATAAAGGAACCATGGTGACGAAGTGTTGTGCCCAAGGTCACACACGCAGTGACGAGTAGTGCGGCCAGGACCAGGGCCCAGGTCCTGCAGCACTGTGTTGGTAAAGACATAGCTACCTAACATTGCCAGTGTGAGTTTGTTATTTTTAAAGTACACATGAATTGGGGAAACCGAGTAAATATAAAAATGGTAGGAAAAGCTAAAGTTTAAACTACAAGTTCTTGGTTCATCTGTTAGAAAACAGAATCCAGGAGGCATGAACCAAAAGCTTTACCTCATCTCCTGGGTTGTGCCAGCTTTTTAATTTGGCAGAAATAAAGAATGTCCCCTGTAATCGAACACCCTGCCTAGGATTCTGGGCTATAATAAATTAATGATGTGAGTTTCTCCTCTCTATTAGATTATCAGTGGCTACCATTTTTCCAAGACAGAGATAATAAAACACTGTACCATAAAATGTTCTATCAGCAAGTGTTTCTTTAGTGCCAAGTAATTATGAATGCTGGGAAGGAAATATGCTGAATTGGCTTTGGCAATGCATTTAAAAACCTCAGACCCTGCAAATCTCTAGAGCCCCACGACCCCAATTCACCACACTTATTCCCTCAGCTGCTCTTCTCTCTTCCTATTGTGTTCTGTGACAGAAAGTTCTAGAATCGAAAAACTGGAAGGGTCTTATCGGGATTTGCTCAGCTAGTAATTCAGGAGAGAATAAAGTAAATTACTTGAAAGAAACCATGCTTTCTATTGCTGGTGAAACACTAACCAGAAAGTATTAGAACACAATATAAAACTTTTCCAAATTGTTTTAGGGCTCCTGTCTGTCCTGTTGAATAGTTACTTTCACATTCTTTCAAACCCAGAACATGCAGACATACCTATTTTTAACCATTTATTTGGGCAGGTCCTTTGCAGAATGAATGACTATATTCACATATAATAGATTCTTTAAAATTTGTGATCTAGAAAGATAGAAAATAATCTGTAGCCTCCATGAGAACTGACTGTGCCTCTCCGAGTGGCCCAGATGAGCCATCTGGGGGATAAACAACACTTCCTCAGGGGACTGTGGACCAACATCTCCATACAGATGTTGGTGGACTGCATGGTAATCAATCTGAGACTGCTGAGATTTTAGCACTGAAAATCCTGAATCCCAGGAAACTCCTCATTTCTGAGCAAACCAGGACAGTTGGTCCCCCATTGTACAAAGTGTTGTTTCTTAAATACCATTTTTTTAGACCCCCAAGTACTTGGGGGAAATCATAGGATTATATTTTGTACAAAAGGAAAATGTATTCTTGAATCAATAATAGGCATTTATGTACATAATTTTTTCTCTATATGATTTTAATCATAAACATGTTTAGTTTTTCAAAACACCTTTTATCGTTCCAAAAGTATATGGGCTCATTTAAAAGAGTAAAAAATACAGAGAATTATAAGGAAGACAATTTGCCTATAATCTTACTAACTAGGGAATAGTCATTGATTATCTATTTATAGCCATCCAGACTGTTCTCTTTTTCTTTTTTCTCTTCCCCGTATGGGTATAACTTTTTGATGTCCAGTAGATCATGCATATGTTTTGAACTTTGGGAAATGCATCTTCTTGTTCTTTATCAATTTGCAATTTAAATGTTTTACCAGAAGCCAGGTGGGGAGGAGTGAGGTGCAGAAAGAGCTATCTTCAAAAGAGATGTGTAAAAAGAAAAACAAATTCTCAGTAATGCTGCTATGCCCTTTTCTAATACAGTTTTTACAAATTGCTACATCCATCATATTAAGTCTTTAAACTCAAGGCCTATAAGAAGGGTGATGAGATAATAGTTACATTTTAAATTTAAAGTCATGGAATCTAAGATATTCTTGGTTGAATAAAAGAAATACTTATGCCCATATTTTCTATGTCCCCATTTGTGATTTTGGAGGAGGGAGGATTTCCTAACAAATATCTACATTATTTTGTAGTCCTTCTTTTAAAGTTATAGTTGGTTTGTTTCGAGAAAGCTCTTTGCATGTGGTCATCCACAATATGTGGTCATTACCAAAACGTGATTACCAAAACTTTCCTGTTTCCTTATGGCTCTTTGTCATTGTTGTTTGTTTTTCCCATTGAACTAAAAAGGCAACATGGTTCAGTAAGAAAAGCACATGACTGGAATAAGACCTGAGCTCCATTCTTCACTTGACCATCTAGGCAACATATGATTTTTAAACAGCCCCTAAACATTTCCAAGACTCCAATTTTTCATCTGTACAACTAAAGCATTTAAAAAATCTGGGTTTAAAGCATTGCTTATATCCTATACACATACATAAGCCAAGAAGCAGTACTAAAAGTCCTCATTCATTTGCCTTTAGACTTCAGAGAGAATTTTGCACACTCACAGATGTTGGTGTGAATTCTACGGCAACCTATTCTCTATTCATCCTTCAAAGACAGAGTCTGCTCAAAGGGAAGCATTGAGCTGACTGCACACTCTTACTGCAGTGCATAGTCTTTGTCCATGTTTGAAAAGCCCCACTATGTGTGTGTTTGTTTTCTTTCTTCTAGATGTCCATGGAACTGGTTTGTGTAAAGCATGTGTGGAATGCTTGGAAAATCTCATGAGGCCTTACAGTATGACAGAACTTGTATGAATTAGAGTTCCACGTGGTCACTTGTCCATGGGCCAATAAAGCTATTTCCTGGGCTTATTTTTAAAGACAAGTGTGTCAACAATGTGATTCTCCTGTGGGATATAGTGGAAGACATTTTCAGCTTTTCTCTCTGTCTTTAACCCCCAGACAGTGAGATCGATAGATGTACAAAAGTGAAAAAGCAAAAGACAAAACAACCACCACATCAAAGAATTTACCCACCTAGGAAATAAAAGAGTTTCATCTGAGACACTGTATGTGGGCATGCCTGCTATCCGGTCTTAGAAGTCATTACCATTTTCAACTGTGAGCAACCATAGTTGCAAAAACTATTGAAATCACTAGATTTGTGTTCTTTCAAGAGGCAAATGGGAATTTTCTCACAAGTACAAACTTAAGGAAGCTAGGATAGCAAAGGATCTAATAAGATGGGCTCTGGACCCTGTACACCAGGATTCGAATCCCAGTTCCCTTGCCCTCTGGTAGGCTTTGGCCAGTAACATGACCATTCCAAGCCTTTTTTTCTTCATATACAATGGGGATACTATTATTTACATAAAGCCTGTAACAAAGATTAACAGACTAACATATTTAAAAAAAAATCCCAGCATGGTACCCTGTACTGAGTAAGTATTTCATGTCTGAAAGCTGTTATTAAGAAAGCACTTTTTGTCAATTTTATTGAACACTTACTACCTGCCAAGTGTTGTTGTTCAAAACACTTTACATAATTTACATATCCTCACAAGAAACTTTTGAATTAAATGCCATTATCATCTCGGTTTTTCAAATGAGAAAATGGGGGGGGGGATAGAAAAATTAAACATCTTGTCCAAATTTTCTTGCATAGATAATTTGTATTTTGATGATTTCAATATTTTGAAGTATATTGTAATCTGTGACCTATTTTGTAAAACCTAATGGAGATGCAACCGCCCTTTGTAGGTAGCGAAGCTAGATTCAAACATGTGACTTTTGGATATAGATATTTTGCTTAATCACTATGCATGCTGATTCTAGAGATCCTGTGATTCTCCTAAAGATTTGGATGGAAAATGTATTCCATCTTTTACATGTCAAAACAGTTTGCAAATGACAGTGCTTTTTCTGGAAAGTTTGCAAATGACAATGCTTGTTCTGTGAAAATCCCATAGCAGTAAGTGTTAACATAAACTTGGTGACAATTAAGGGAAGTGTCTCAGAACTCATGAGAAAGGCTACATAATTACTAGATTTTGCAGAGTATCCACAGAATGCAATATATTTTGAAACCCTGAAGGACCTCATGTTGGAAATTCTTTATGTGAGAAAAATTTCTAATTGTTAAATCATTCATGTTAATTCTCAGTGCCAAAAAATACCTCTTTTCTTTATTGTTCTGCTTGTTTTTTTTTTTTTAATGAACTGAACAAGAAAAATAATTGAATTTCTCTTGTAATTCCAAGCAATGCCTAGGATGCTTTCTGATTATATGCCAAAATCCTCTAAAATCATAGACAAACATTTCATTTTTTGAGTAATGTGGTTATTAATTATTATAGTCAAGACCTGAAGAGTATATGGATCTGCTTCTCGAAACTTTCCAGAGGATGTATAATCAGATAATCATACAGCTAGAACTCCAGTAAAGTGGTAGATAGTGATGTCATGTTTTTGAATGCTCTGCTGGCTTTGCCATTTAAAGCAACCACTCTGCAGACAGGAATAGTTTGGAAATGGCAGGGTGGGGATGGGCTGCTCAGTCAATAACCACATTATACCAAAATTCTGATAATAATTTGGTTAACCATGTCTGTTCTACCCACCTCTGCCTATATTCTCCACTCTCATTCCATATCTTAAACTCTGAAGTCCCATTTTCAAGCCATATCCTCCTACCTTCTTTTAACTCTGTTTTTAAAAAATAGATTGTTTTTTATAGCAGTTTGAGGTTCACAGCAATATTGAGAAGGTATAAGATTTCCCAAGAACTCCTTGTCTCATACATGCATAGGCTGCTCCATTATCAATAACCCCCACCAGAGTGGTATACTTGTTATGGCTGATGAACCTACCCTGACACATCATTATCACCCGGAGTCCATAATTTTACATTAAGGTTCACTCTTGAGGTTGTACGTTCTATAGATTTGGACAAATGCATGATGACATGCAACCACTGTTCTGTGTCCTACAGAATGGTGTCACTGCCCTAAAAATCCTCTGTTTCCACCTATTCCTCTCTCCCTCCTAACCCTTGGCAACCTATTTTACCGTCTCCATAGATTTGAACATTTTGTCTTGCCTGCATTTTAATCTCATTTAAACATTGAAACCCTCAATTCTTTTTATTCTTCATCCATTTTATTGGAATTATGATGGCTTAAATTGCAACCACCAAATGATCTGGACACCATGGTCAGTCACGTTATTG
>NC_081557.1:164946452-165075579 GCF_022355385.1 Mustela nigripes | reverse complement strand
GTCTTTTTCTGCACCCTCAAAGCCAGATTTCCTTGTTCTTCTTTGTTTCTTTTCTGCTTCAACCATGGTCAGTCACGTTATTTGTCTTTTTCTGCACCCTCAAAGCCAGATTTCCTTGTTCTTCTTTGTTTCTTTTCTGCTTCAACCACTAAGCAATTTAGTGCCAATCTGATCATTTGCCTATATTTGCCAATTTCAGAGGACCATGACTTTACTATTCATGGAGGTGAGCCTCCAGGGATAATCTGGAGCTCCTCCCAAACAGGTTATGTTCCAGTGAAGTCATCTGGATGGGCTGGGTACCTCCTTCAGTTTCCAAAGTTGGCCTATCCACATCAGACTCAGATTGTTTGTCTTACTCAACTTGGAATGTTTATACAGATTAGATTGGACATCTCCTTCTGAATTAACCTAGTTAATGAATCTAGTAATCACACATACTTTAAACCCAATTTTGTTTTCCAGGTTAACTTTTTGTATCCTACTCATGGGTTCTCAGAAGCTGACCTTAGCCTACCTATGGTTTTGGCTTCTTTCTCATCTTGATTCACAGCTTAAAGTCATCTAGTCCCATCTAGTCAAAACAGGATAGCCTTGCACAGATTGATTGGCACTCAAAGGAAAATTGCATAATCCTGAGATTTGGCAAGATGAATTGTGAGATGAACTAGCCTACAGAAACTAGTATTCCCAATGTCCATTGAGCTAGAGAAAAACTTCAGTGATAAAATATATGAGAAAATCCTGATAAGCTTTATTTTTCCTGATACCAATTATTTTTTGGTTACGTCATCTGTTGTAAGCAGATGCATTCTTTCCATAACCAGCTTCTTCAACTTTAAAATGGGGGAAGACTTAACTCACATGGGTGCTATGAGGATCAAGCAAGATATTAAGTATAAAAGCAGCATATAAGATATTAAACATGAAGTGAATATCATTTATTACTGCTTTAAAATATTCAAATCAAAACTTTTAAGTTTTAGCATTTTTTTAAAAGCTCAAATAATATATTAAGACATAACTCACTTAAATAGAATTATTTATAGAAGCAAGGTAGTCACTTTTTAGTTACTGTGCTCAAAATCTACTAACTGGTTTTTCTTCTTATTAATTAGGCGGAGGGAACTCCAGGCTCAGCATCTCATGTGCCATCTGACAGTCCATGACTCTGCAATCCATCTACTGCTTCTTGCCTAGGATGCTGACTGCAAGAAAGTGTTCTAGCCCATTCTGGTCCTTATGCACATTCTTCGACATCACCCTCATAGCTGCAAAGCATGCAGCTTTTTCTCTTCTCAGGCTGTATTCTGGTTGCAGTCAGCCCAAGGTCCATTAATTGCCCATTTTCTGAGAGGTGTGAGGTCACTGCTCTGGCCTCCATGCCCCTTGGATTGAGCTCAGTCATATTCAAGTTATCCAAGTAGAAAGTCTGGATCCTTCCTCTGCACTGCCAAATGTATATTGGATTCTAAGTGATTCCGCTTTCAAGGTACTTTCCTTAAATTATTCACAAATTGAAGAGTGGATTGAGACCAAGCATGAGCAGCTTTAGTAGAAAAAGAAAACCAGGGGGAAGGGTTACCTAAGCAAATATGGGGAATTTATGATGGATTTCTATGCTGCACAGCATGGAATTTTCTTTTCTTTTTTTTTTTTTTTTGTTAATGAAATAGCTAGAAAGACATATAATTACAGTTTTATTTTGAAAACTTTAAGTTCTAGAATGAAGCAGAATGTAGTTCATTTTTTTCTCTCACTCCCCCATATGGTTGCTGCTAGGGTGGAGGTAGATTTATTTATTTATTTGTTCACCTATTTATTTATTATTTTTTAAATATTTTATTTATTTATTTGAGAGAGAGAGAGATAGAAGGACAGAGCGCATACAAGCAGGGGAAATGCAGGCAGAGGGAAAAGCAAACTCCCTGCTGAGCAGGGAGCCCCCAGTCGGGCTCCATCCCAGGACCCCAGGATCAACTTGTAGAAGGCCACTTTGGCATAAAACTGAATCTTTCGCTTAGAATAATTCACCATTTTTTATTATTATGTTCAGCTAGCCAACATATAGTACATCATTTACTATTTAAAAATATATAGAATAGGCAGGGGAAATAATACCAGGAATCCACGAGCTTAATTGGGGGCTCTCACATTTTTCAATACCGTCACTTCATATCATATTTAGGAAGAGAAGAAAGGAGGGAGGGAGGGCACGTGCCATCATTTAAAATTGTTTCTTTGTTGAAAAAAAGAGCAACTTTATAGTGGAGAAATCTGGCAGACATCACTTTGTTCAAGTGATCAAAGTTATTATCAGCACTAATGAGAATAAGCAGCATCATGTCTCTTGATATGACTCCCTAAAAAAGACACAATGTCACTGCTCTGGCATTCTTACCAAAAATAAATAACCTAAATTTAATCATGAAAACAAAAAAGACCCAAATGGACAGATTTTTTTTTTTTTAACAAAATAACAGTACTTTTCAAAAGTGTCAGTCATGAAAGAAAAAGAAAAAAACTGTCTGAGAGCCTCAAGGGACATGACAGTTAAATATACTCTGTGATTCCAGATGGGATCCTGGCCCAGAAAAACTCTATCAGTAGAAATCAACAAGAATGGAATAAGTTTCTTTAGATTAATTAATAGTATTGTATCAATAGGACTTGTCTGGTTTTGAAAACTGTGATGTTGTTACGTAAAGTGTTAACATTCTGGGAAGCTGGGTGAGGATCTGGGAATTTTTTTGTACTATTTTTGTAACATTTTATAAGTCTGAAATGATTTCAAATTGAAATTTTTAAAAAAATAAAACCCTCAAGTCTAAAACCACAGGTAATTCGATGTGTCCCAGATAACATAATGATAAGTGGTGCCCCATTCAAAGTTCTACCCCAAGACATTTATCCCAAAGACATGCTGCTGAGAACACTGGAAAACGCAATTGCAGTGTGTTTGAAACTCAAATTTTTATACTATATTGCTATGCCTGAACACAAGGTTTATCATTTTATAAAAAAGACATCTTTAGTCAGTAAGAAATGGTTACTAACGTTTATTTGAAATGACTCCTAAATTCAGCCCTACAATTTTATATGTAGGGATATAGACTAAATAGTCCATACTGAATTTCCACAAATAAAAACACCAGAATTGGAAATATTACTTATTTTTCTTCTAAATCTATACCATTTCTTTGCAATATGAGATAAATCAGGAGGAAAACCATTTTTAATGAGTCATCATCCCTTTGACATTCTTCTGTGATTTTCATGAAGATTGCAACCCCCAACCCTTGATGGCCTCCAGAATTGACTTCTTTCAGCCCAGAGGTTAGAAATAACAAGGTGATTTACAATGCTGGGTTTTGTGTTTTTGAGCAAACAAGAACAATGCTCTGGTGGGTAACAAAATGAGTAAGTGTAAAAACTTTCTTAAACAGATTTTGAATGGCCTCTAGAGTTTTCTTTTAACCTGGAATATATATTGATCTATGTTCATAGATAGGGAAGCATTACTCCATAAGATGGAAAACCATTCCCCGCCCCCCGCCAAATCTTGTAATGTAAAAAAGCTCTGTTGCATGCTAGCTATGCTGTGATGAAAAACTGAGCATTAAAACTCACAAGCTCAAACAGGAAAAACTGTACCACATCAGAACTGTCATGTCCATTCAACTACTGAAACTCAAACTGTTTTAACACTAGTTCACGCAAACATTTATGTCCCAAGAGAAGACTTGACAGTGACCTAACAATGACTCTTCACAAACTTCTGTGTTCCAAAAGTAAGACCACTGACTGTTTCAGCAACTCACTAATTTTCACATGCTGACCAATACTTGCCAAGGTTGTCCCCTAAACCTATAAGTATCTCTTTCCTAAGTTATCCCTTCTGCGATACCTTCTCCACCAAGTACCCATGGGGTGCAGTCTCCCTTGCTGCAGCCAGTTATAAACCCAACTTGGTTGACCACAGATGTCTTTCTGAAGGTATCTGGCTAAGACAAATGTTATTTTAGAGAGCAATCTTAATAAATAGAATTTAATTTTCTTATTTTATTTTGTAATGTTAGGAGCTTTACACAGCGATTTCCTCAGAACTGCTTCAATGCCTTTGGAAAAGTTAAGCACAAAGACAAGAAGAAAATAAGTACCTCACACAAGAAAAGTATATCACACAAGAAATAGAATAAAAATTCACCAGTCCAAAAAATAAAAAAAAACAAAAAAACCAAAACAACAATACTACAGAAGTGTGAGGAATGAAGTGCAATTTTCTCTAAGCAATGGCTCTTAACCTTAGCTTCACATAGGATTATCAATGGGGCTTTTTAAAACACTGGTTTTCCAGGGACCACCTTAGACCAACTTGATTAGAAGCTCTAGAAATGGGGTCCAGGAATTAAAAGTTTCCCACATGATTCAAATGTTTGCCGAAGTTAACGATCACTACCTAAGGTGTTCACATAATATTCCACTGTAAAATTTGTTATAATGTTTATTAAATACCGATCCATTCAACTACCCATCTGTTTAAAGAACACCTATTGTGAACTTGGCATAAAACACCATATTTTCAAAAAAGAGAAAGAGAGTTGAACATTTAAGGAGTTGCATGACTCAGGAAAAATTTGACAGAAATACAATAAAACCTGAGAGCAAAATCTGAATTAAAAATGGCTTTTTCCTGGCACAGAGGATGTTTTGCAGAGCTGGAAAGGCTGATTTTTCCAGTATATTCAGCTTCTGGATAGATGTATATAGAACAGTGGCAGAGGAATCAGATACCTATTTAATAATCATATCAACTCTGGATGTAAAATAAGGTGGTAAATGGCAGGGGCAGATGGCCCTTCCCTCTTCCGGGACCCTGCCGGGTTCTGCCTCCATGCTTGCTTAATAGATGTCCAGGGAAGGCCAGGAGCTACAAAATTGGGGTGATAAAGATGTTGCTTTCAAAAAATGTTATACAATGATCTCCAGGGCCAAATAGTAATGGCTTTTGGATTAGTTCTGCTTTTGAATGTCTGCATAGTGCTGTTTCCTACCATGAGTTTGAATAATCAAGGGCTTGACCACTAGAAAAATGAAGTTCCAGAATGATCCAAGCTGGAATGAGTCAACGACTGAGCAGTCCCTGGAAGGGCCTCTAAAGATTTGTCAGAATCAGTGTCTGGAGGCTGTGATGGACACGGATACTCTGTGTGCAGCTAAGGTGAAGAGCGAGTGGACTTGTGGGAAGGAAACCTTGTAGTTGAAAACTTAATCAAGCTGTATTAAAACAATCTGAAAATGCTTTGTTGGAGCACCATATGTCCAGGAGTCTGCAAATAAGAAGGAGAGCGAACAAAATATTCATAGCCACTCAAAACCAACAATAAACACCAACACTGAACATTCAAGACACAGTCGTACGTATAATTATGAATAACTTCCTATCTCAGGAAACATCCCTGGAAGTGAAAGCATAAGTTATTTTGGTGCTGATTTGACCTTTGAAAGCTGTCTTAATACCTAGGAAATGTTTTAATGGCTTACATTTATAGAATACATATGTTGCAAAAACTCAAAAAGCATAAAAGTTGAGTCAAAGGATGCCATGTATTTTACTAACTATTCTAAAACTAAACAGCTTTAGATAAATAAACAAACCATATAAACTGTTTCTCATGATAATTTATCCTCAAAAGAGACAGGATAAAGTGGTTTGGGTAGTAGCCATAAATATCTCAGGAGTTAACTTAAGAAATGTTTGTTGTTCAGTCTCTGTGCTCTGTTTTGCATGGTTATTCTGGGACCCCGGCTTTATCTTAATCCCTGTGTCTACGATCATCTCCACAATGGGAAGGGAATGTAAACATTTTGCACTGGCTCTTCATGCTTTCTCTCATAGGCAATGCACGTCACCACCCCTCACATTTTGTTGACCAGCGGAGCCTAGAGTCCATACCTGACTTCAAGAGGACAGTCTAACAACAACAACAACAACAACAACAACAACAACAGAAAAAACAGGAAACAACAACAAAAAAAACACACTAGCGTATGTCCAGAAGGAGAACTGGAAATATTTGGAAAAGAGGTATAATGACAACCTCAAACCTGTATCATATGGAAATTAAAGTAAGGGCAGTCAGAGAGCAGCATATAATTTCTGCTCTGTTTTTAATATTTGTAGTGAACAGAAAGGCTTCTTTGCACTTAGAAAGTTCCGAAAATTACTAGGAAAAGTAACAGGGACTCATACAAAGACCCTCTCCTTCTGCCCCATCACTAAGATAAAATAATTCACGAGAGATAAGCTTTACTGGTATGAAATATTTTAGTAATTGCATGCTTTTAAAAATTTTTTATTCTTTAAAAATATTTTATTGATTCATTAGAGAGAGAGAGCACAAGCAGGAGGAGAAGCAGAGGGAGAGGTAGAAACAGATTCCCATCTGAGCAGGGAGACTGACATGGGGCTTGATCCCAGAACCTGGAGATTATGACCTGAGTCAAGGGCAGATGCTTCACTGACTGAGCCACCCAGACGCCCCTGCAATTGTACACTTTTAAATGAGTATGAAAGATGACATGAAAAACGAGAGTCAGTACACTCAGTGATTTAAGAGCATAGGGGCTGAGTTTGAATCCTGACTCTGCTGCTTACCAGCAGCCTGACCTTGAGGAAGGAACTTATCCTCTCTGTGACTAAGTTTCCTCATTTATAAGTGGGGGCATAATATGAATGCCCTCGTCACAGGATTTTATGAGGACTAAGTAAGTATATGTATCTACATATTTATCAGTCAGTAAATATTAGTAAATGTGTTTGCTACAATTCAGTGGACTGATTATTCATTTGACTGATTCCTTATAAGGACTGGATAAGTGAAGAGCTGAGAATAAATTTGGTCATGCTCTCTAAGAGACAGTGTCATTGAGACTGACCGGATGGCTCCCACCCCACTTCTGCCCCTAACTAGTTGTGTGACCTTTAATATATCACTTAACATTTTCTTGGCATCTCCTTTCTTTTCTTTCTTTTGTTCTTTCTGGGCTAGGTGAACTTGATTCAACTCAAAGTATATTCATTAGACATCTTACAGTATATACAATGTAAAAACCTAACTATGTAGTAAGGGACTAACCACATTAGAAGAATGAGTCAGTTAAAAGTAAGTTCTACATGAAATATAGAGCTTTAGAGTCAGAATTTTGTCAGGGTGGATGGTGATAGGCCATTCAGTACAGAGAGTACAGCATGAAAAAATCTTAATAATAATAGTAACTGTCGTTTATTAAATGCTTACAAAATATCAAATATACTTACTTTTATTATTTCTTGTCATCAAGAAACTCAGAGAGGTGAATTCATCATCTACATTAAATAAGGAAATAAGGAAACTGAGGCTCAGTTTAAAAATAAGGAAACTGAATCCTGATATGTCTAAGCCTAGAAAGCCAGTGTTTCTTCACTGATGCTATTCCACGAGGAGGGGTAAGTGGAGAAAGTAAGGAGGCGTGTCAGAGAACAGTGAGCTATCTGGGCCATTTGGTTTATCTAGGGGGTTGGCAGGAATGTAATTTTAAAAGGTCCATTCTGTGTATTAAAATAATCTGTCTGTATTGTCTAAAACTTATGCTTAATTATAATATGTATATCTTAAATGAAAAATCTGCCTCAGGTGTCCTTTAGCACTTTGCGCATACATTTATTTGAGCCCTTTTCCCATACCTTGGCTTTTATAGATGTATTTGTTGGAGCATTTTAAGTGACTGTTCATGGGTCTGTAAAACAGAATTTTGAGTTTCTTTTTTTTTTATAAAGATTTTATTTATTTATTTGACAGAGAGAGATCACAAGTAGGCAGAGAGGCAGGCAGAGAGAGAGAGAGGGAAGCAGGCTCCCCACTGAGCAGAGTGCCCGATGCGGGACTCGATCCCACGACCCTGAGATCATGACCTGAGCCGAAGGCAGTGACTTAACCCACTGAGCCATCCAGGTACCCCAAGAATTTTGAGTTTCTTGAAGGGAAAGGCCAACCATGCATTATTGATCTTCATGTCCCTGAGCTCCCATCTCTGATTGGTAGACATTACATAAATAAATTTGCTGAAGGAATGCGTGAATGAAGGAATAAGGAACAAATGCTTTTAGATACACTCTTTGATGCTTAAATATTTCTTTGACTCTTAGCAAGCTGTCTCAAGCCCTTTGAAATCAAGATAAAAATCTTGAGTAAAAGCATAAAATAGACAAAAAATGATTTCCCTCAAGATAAATTTTGTTTATAACTAATGATAGGACCGTTGGATCTTCCACTACTTGTTGAATACAGTTTTTTACTTTTCAAAATTACTTCATTTCATTTTCATATTGGAAGATACTTTGTACTGATAATACATAGTAATGAAAACACATGATTTAATGGAACAGTATCTCACATGCACCAGTTAAAACATGTTTCTGAGGCATAAAGCAAAATAAACTAAAATACCGCTGTGACAAAAACAGTGACATTTGCAAGTAACACTCATTGTCAGCCACAAGTTAAAATGTAACATCCTTTCTTCAATATTATGAATTTCTGTTATGGGAATTCAAGAATATTAAGTGGTAATACATTTTGAAACTGAAGGAAAACATTGGATCACATATGTGGGTAAAGCTGGTCCTCCTCTCACGGTCAGATGGAGGCCTAGCATAGGTGGCAGGATGTCACTTTAGGACACACTGAGGAGCATAACATCTCAAATCTCTTTGGATACTCAAAGGATCTTGTTTCACCCTCCCTTTTCTTATGCCAATAGATAGTTAAAATAACTTAGGAGAATAGTTTTCTTTCTTCTTTTAAAGGTCCTGAAAATGAATTGGCATTCATTCCATCCCAAAGAATCTCTTTTTCACGTTTATCACAGTGATAATCAGCAACTTTGTTCTTAGTTCTGATTAAAATTCTGTTTTCAATTAAGCTGGTTTCTTAAGAATTATGGTTATTTTATAAAACTATCAATGGAAGTAATAATAAGATCCCCTCGTTAAATAGTACGTTTACTTCAACTTCCATGCTATGTGTATACAATTCTGAGAGGTGAGTGGTAAACGAAATACTATCCCTCTTTGCTGGATAGGGAAATTTCATTGAAGAGTTTCTTGATAAACTAGTACTCTTGAGGTTGGGACCTGTTTTATAGACAGAGAACAATTGCTTTAGTGTCACTTTAAAAAAACTCCATCACATTCTTAAAGGGAAGATAATGTTGATTTTGACTTCTACTTTGTAGGCTCACGACTGTAACTTGTAACTTTCTTGCTAGGGCTTCTTTTCTAAAGATTTCTTAATTTTTCTTTATTCCTCATTTTCAAGCTAGCCTAGAGGTCTTATACATCTTTTCAGAAGTTTTGCGCCTTAAGTTTAACACAGTATTTCAGGAAAATGATGACTAAAAATATTTAAGTTTCTTGTAATATAATATAAGTGAAATTCTTGGCTCACCTAGGCTTCATATCTGATATTCTGACATAGATATACATTGCCCCCCCTTTTTTTAATCTATCGTAAACACTAACTGTGATATAGCACACAGAAAACGTACTATGTTTGGCTATTTCTCACATACTGCAGGCTTTTATATTCTTCTCTGACTACCTTCCTTCTCTACTATGTCTATGTCAAAATAATAATGTTCAATATGATATGTAGGTTACCATTTGGCAAATAAAATAATATTGAAAATGAAGATAATTTGGGGGAGGCTTTTAGCACTGACAAATCTAATCTCTCAAGCTAGGTAATTCCCTCTGTGCTAAGTATCTAGAGCCACTGTCCCCCCTTCTTCTAAAAATTCCTTTGTGGTGGGAAGTCTTTAATCAGACGCATTTATTTTCTTTCATCTCAAGGTTAGCTTTTAAATATCATAGTGAAGACCATGCTATCCTTCAAATTGATCAGTTATTCAAAATGTGTTCTTGCAACATTAGGAAGCCTCCTAGGGTAAGAGCTACCACTCTGTGCCAGGCATTATTGTAAGTACTTTATATATTAACTCATTTTATCCTCCCAGCAATTTGCTTTGAACAAATTGTGGAAGAGAGTATTTAATGGATAAGGAAATTAAGGTAGAGAGATTTAATTATTTGCCTGAAGTCACAATAGCTCCTAATTGGTAAAGACAAGACTCAAATCCAGGCAGTACGGCCACTGAGCCTGATTTTTTGAATACTAAATTGCCAATCTTCTAAAAGATCTCCATGCATTTTATGTAGTTTTTCCCTAACATATAACATGGTTAAATGTAAATGTCATATTTGAGAGTAAGTGGTAAATGTGTATTTTAAAATGAAAAAACCCAGTTCTAATTTCAGATTATCTATGAACTTGGCTTTTCATTTGATGTGAAGAAATTTTTTAAGATAAACCAGTGATATTTCCATTACTAGTTATTTCCAAATCACAATTGACTACAGAATATTTACAGTGTGCCTTGGAGGAAAATAAAAGTAAAGTAAAATCTTTAAAATTTGCCATCAGAAAACTATCCAATCCTGTTTTCATTATTTAAGGAGATCGATTTAGGGGGAAAACTTCTACATAATCTTGATGAGATTCCATGCATATGCATACAAATAATATCAGAATAAGATTATTGAATATATAAAATTTTCATTTGTTGCATTGATTGTGATTGGATGATATTTTAAAATCATACTTCATGGCTCTATTTGTTAAGTATATTTGCCAGTTGAATAAAATATGATACAGAGTAATGATGTATTCTTGAAATATTTTAAGTAAAACAGGCATGGAAAAACATTATAATCTAAATGTACAATAGTAGTTCTATATTTTATGAATAATATAAGTACTTTTGTTTAATGATGGATTGCTTTACAAAGTTATTGAGTACTCACAATTTGTCTTAAAGAGAATCCAGTATTTAAATAAGTCATATTTATTTACCACAAAGTAAATGTGCACCGATTTGGCTGAAGTGTTCCTAGATGTGATACACAACACAACAAAAAGTCATTCTTTCCTAGACTTCACAATAGCAGGAATTTCAAGTAATGAAGAGGCCAAATAATTTTTATTTGTGAACGAATATTGGCCACTATCAGAATCACAGGCCGTCAACATCAGTTTGTATAGGTTTTTTTAAAGTCTTTTCTTTAAAAATACTCTTAGGTTTCTTGGTTCATGGCTATGTAACTCATCATTTTCTCTGTGTGCTCTAGAAAGCATACACAAATAACAAGTAAAGGAAATAAAAATAGTAAATTCTATTGAAAACTAGAAGGAAGACACCAAAAATTTAAAGGTGCCTAACAGCTATTGGGTTCTTAGATGAGCCATCAAAAGGAAGGTGAGGAAAGTGAAGAGACCTTTTAGGGGACTCCAGGTACAGCAGAGTACAGGGAGAATGGCACAAGTAAACTTCCTCAAACAGAGGGGTCTACATGAAGGGACAAAAGCCTTTCCTGTAAAATGAGGATCACTGGGGCATTGAGTGGTAGAGGAATCACATTCCCCATCTTCACCCTACTATGCCTAGTCCACCTCCAAAAAGAAGCGGGGGTGGGGACAATGGTACACCAAGAAATATACAGAGCAGCCCTAAGCTTCTTCTTCCAGAAAATACTTTGCTTTGTGGCAGCTGAAACTCGCCCTAGCCTCTAACACAACTGTGTTTCTTATGCAAATAGGTAAATATCTTATATGAAAATTTGACAACTGGAGGTCAAGTAATATAAAAAGAAGTATTGTGGTGAAGTCAGAGAAGATAGCAGAAGAAAAAATGATGAGGAAATCAGACTGTTTTAACAGGTATAAGAACTCTTATCAGAAACCTCCTGCTAGACATTAAGATAAATATTTAAAATTATAATTCATGTTACTAAAATATTACAGAGCATGTGAAAAAAAGAGACCATTTCCAAAATCTACTTAAACCACGAATACCAAAACTCAATGGCAATTACACAAAAACTGTACTAGAGAAATTTATACTCATGCAATTCAATGTTAAATAATATAATTAGATAAATAGAATTCATCAGTACCATATAAGAAAGCATATCATGACCAAGGGGGATTTTTCCAGAAATACAGAAGTAGTTCAATGTTATTAAACCCAGTCACTTATTTTAGAATAATTAGTCCAAGTGGAAGAAGAATATTTTATTCATTGCAACTAAAAAGGTATTAACAAAATAGGAATTAATTGAACTCATATAAACAGAAAGTAGAATGGTGGTTTCTAGGGAATGGGGGATGGAAGGAAATGGGTAGAAGTTGGTAAAGAAGTCAAATGTTCAATTTTAAAATAAATAAGATCTGAAGGTCTAATGTATAACATGGTGACATGGTTGATAATACTATGCTGTACAGTTAAAATTTGCTAGGATAGTAGAACTAAAGGTCTCACACACACATGGAAGGTAAATACATGAAGTGACAAAAGTGTTAATGTTATTGGGGGAACTCTTTCTTAATGCTTGTGTATATCAAATCATCATGTTATATACTTTGAATATATTATAGTTTCATTTGTCAGTGTTTCCTCAATAAAGATAAAAAATAGTAAGTTACTAAGGTACAAGTATAGTCCATCTTAATCAATAGCTCCATTATATGTAAACGATAACTTGTTACAAGGTACAGAGATCTTATTTATAATTGCAACAAACAGCTGCTGAGGAGTGAATGTGATAAGAATTCACAAAACAGGGCACCTGGGTGGCTCAGTGGGTTAAGCCTCTGCCTTCGGCTCAGGTCACAATCTCAGGGTCCTGGGATCGAGTCCCTCATCAGGCACTCTGCTCGTCAGGGAGCCTGCTTCCTCCTCTCTCTGCCTTCCTCTCTGCCTACTTGTGATCTCTGTCAAATAAATAAATAAAATCTCAAAAAAAAAAAAAAGAATTCACAAAACAAAGAAAAATATAAAACTATCCTTAAGATAAAAGAAAACATGAGGATAAAAATGGAATGACATACTGTGTTTTGGACAGGAAGATTAATATAAGGTGGTCAGCTGTGTCTTAGATTAGTTTATACATAAAATAAAAGCAATCCCAATAAGATTTTATTTTTCAGAATTACACAAGATTTTTCTAAAGTTTGGAAGAAAAAAATAAATGACACTATGAAACAAAATTCTATAAAAGAAAGACAATGCAATGAGACAGACCAGCCTTAATAGGTTAAAACACATTATAATGACTTACTCATGAACAGAAAGAGAGAGCAAAAGAACAGAACAACAAAAGTTACAGAAACCAACCCAAATACACATGGACTTTTATCATGTTAAATTATGACATAGGAATTAGTGGGGAAAAATGAACCAGGAATTGCTGGGACAATTAGATGTCTATCTGGAATTAAAAAAAAAAAAAAAAAAAAAAAGTAGGTCCAAGCTTCACTCATTAAACCAAGATAAATTCCAAATGGAGAATTTAAATTTAAACAAAGTTATGAAAGAAACATAGCAGAGTTCTTTATACTCTCTTCAATGATCTCTCACTGACACAAAAATCTTTAAACCAAGAAAGAAGTAGTTGATGAACTTGGCAACACAAAAATATTAAGTTTCTTCATAGAAAAAATGAATGTATGTAAATTCAAATGACAAAGGAGAAACTGGAAAAACATTTACAGTTTATATTATAGAACAGTGTTAGTCACCCCCAGAAACTAGATAACTCATCGAAATGGGAAGGAAAAGACTAACAATCCAGCAATAACAACAACAAAAATGGGCACAGAATGTTAAGTACTCACAGAATATGTCATGCAAATTGTTTGAAAATATATGAAAAGATGTTTAATCTCATTCATAGTAAGAGAAGTGAAATATTCCTTTACCTTAATGAGAATGGTAAATTTCCAAACGTTTCTAAGTCATAGCAAGGAAATCTGACACTCTTCTACATTGACTTAGGTATAAACTGGTTCACCTGCCATGGAGGGTAATTTGGCAGTCCCCATCAAAACACACAGGTTTATTTACATATTAATACATGCATACATAAATGTATTTTTAATATATATACATACATGTGTAAAGATATAAATTGGAAGACCCTAAGAATGTGGCAATCCAAAGTCATATAGACAGTGAGACTTTGTTTTGATGACCTAACTGCAATAGCAAATTTCTCATCATGTATTAATCCTTTCTTCCTGATTTGCTCTCAGCTTATACGTTTTTCTGAAAACAGTTTATTACTTAAAAATGCTGATAATTGACTCTATGAAAGGAAACTTTTAAGAGCAGTGTGAGTCATTTGGAGCATTTCAATAAGAGCCAGGTAGTTTTCCTACTCAGAATAATAAAGGGTTGTTTACTGTTCTTTCTCTTTCTGGATCATATCCACGGCTTTATTGGTTTCCTTTGAAATCATTTATACAAATTAATTTTATATGGTCAAAAACCAATGCTATACAAATATATAAAGCTACCAGAGGCAGTCTTTTTTTTTTTTTTTCCTTAAAAAAGCCTCTGCTGCAGGGACATAAAACGATGAATTCATTCTTCTCAAAGAATAGTCTTTTACATTGGTTTTTATTTTGCAAACATTTACTTATATTTATTTCTTCTTGTCTTATATTGTGCAGGTATTTTGGGTCTCTATTTTATAAATCTGTGCCTAATACTTGCATGAATGCTTTGTTTTGCAGGTACTATACTCTTTGATAATTCTTCAATAAGATGATTAGATGAAAAAGGCATGTGTTATTCCAAACATAATTATCTCTCAGACTCCCTGCCAAATGACATGGACCAAGTTTACATTTAAGTAGGAAAGCTAAGCCTTTATCATCACCCTGATAAAAATGAAAGTCACAAAATCTCAATTTTTGGAAATTGGTGATTTCAGTTAGATGGGACATAAATTTTAGTGTTTCCAATGAAAATACCACATCTAAGGCTGTCTTTCAATAGGAAAAATATTTTAAGTGGAATTCTGAGTCATTATACAAGAAAAGTAAATGGATATAATGATATTATTGTGGTCACATCATTATATCTTTTTATAATTAGAAAGAAAAAGAATAAACTGTGACAATTTATGGTCACTAATATCTAAGTTTTTTCAACACCTTTCAAAAATATAACCAAGAAAGCTTTCTAATTGCCTTGAAATCTTTATAGGTATGGAAGTGTTTAATCAGGAGCTAAATGTTTATATGTCAGGTGTACTTGGGAGTAAAATATTAAGAAATTACAATAATGTTGAGTACTTACTACATTGAAGACACATTGCATATATTATTAAATTTAATGGGTTGTAGAACTCCTAGCTTGGTATCTTCCCTTATTAAATTTAATATTAGGAAGGCAGGGATTTAGTCTATCCTATTTACCAGAATTTTTCTTGGTTCTCAGTTTCTTCATTTGTTAATGATTGGGCTGAGCTGTAGGGTCCCAGAGGAATTCTCTGCTTTAAATTGATATGATTCTAGGGGTGCCTGACTGACTCAGTAGGTAGAGCATGTGATTCTTGATCTCGGGGTTGTGAGTTTGAGCCCCGTATTGGATGCGGAAACTACTTAAAAAAGTAAAATGTTGTGATTCTAAAAGTAAATTTCACAATTTTTTTGACCTGTAATTATAAAACTGAATAAATAGAATCACTAGTTTCACTTTTGTTCAAAATTATCTATTTTATTTTTTTCTATTATAACTTTCAAAACTGTTTTAAAAATACTTCTTTAAAACTGATTTTTAATACACTGTATTTTTCACTTGGATTTGTTGAAATTCAGGAAAGAAATATTTGGTTTTTAGAAAGTGCATATTCATCTTTATGCATATTAAATAGATTCATCTATTTTTAAAAATAGCAATTCTTTTAATAGTTCCATCATTTTTCTTTAAGAACAATGGAGAAATAACAGAAGTGACTCATTTTTTGGCCAAGGATAGAATTTTTGGTGGAATGACCATGGGTCTGACTCAGTATGGGAATTCATGTGATCCTGTTGATATAAGGTCAGGAAATACATGAAAGAAAGAAATAGAACTCAACTATCATTAGTCTTAAAATCACTGAATTCTTACAAATTGCCATCCTGCTCCTCAAATTAATCAGGTAACCAGCAAGATAGAATGGGGTCATATCACAGAAATCTCTCTCTTCTTTTAAAAGAAATATCTTGATTTTATAAGTAACAATGGGGAGTTTGACAAAAAAGGATGCAAATTGTAGCACTAATGACCACAGTGACAACAACACTTTTAGGGCTAATTTGTGTAATAAGTATTTTGTTGCTCCTCCTTTGGGGCACATCGTAAAGTAAGATGATCTTTTTCTGTTCTCTTTGAGTGAGGCTTGGCCCTGTGGCTTGCTTTGTCAGGAAGCTTTAAGAATCAGGATGTGATCCACTGGCATTGCCTTTCTCCTGAGGCAGGAAGTGTGGAAATGTGAGCTGTAACGGAGTCTGCCAGCCTGGGTGCCTTAGTGTCTTTGATGAGAGAGGCCCTCAGCTGAAATGCATTTGACACCAAGAGGGTGTGAGTGTGGTTGTAAGCCATTGAGAATTTGATGGTGTCTCCTGGCAGCTAGTCTATCCTGACTAAAACTGTAGTTTTTAAAATTCAAGGACTTTCTCCCCCTTCCACTATATGCATCAGTCTTGATTAAGTGGGCAAAATTCTGATGATTTCCACAAGACTAAGTAAAATTTGACTTTCTGATTCACAATATTCTCTGATTTGTAATATGATCAATGTCATTGTTACCACTGAAATACACTGGATGTTGCAGTCTGTAAAATAATCCTACCCTGAATATTGCAATGTGCAAGATACAGGTTGCATATAAAAACTCCCATACAGAATCGCCTGGGTGGCCCAGTGGGTTAAAGCATCTGCCTTCGGCTCAGGTCATGATCTCAGAGTCCTGGGATGGAGCCCCACATTGGGCTCTTTGCTCAGCAGGAGCCTGCTTCCTCCTTCTCTCTCTCTGCCTGCCTCTCTAGAGCCTACTTGGGATCTCTGTCTGTCAAATAAATAAATAAATCTTAAAAAAACCAAAAAACCAAAAAAACTCCCATACAGCTAAATCTTTAGAAAATTATAGCCATGAAAAAAGCCTGTTTTGACCTAGCTTGCAGATAATTTACTTTATTAACACTGTTATTCTAAAGAGTAGGTTTTGCAAAAGTATTAGTTATAAAATTGAATAGAACTCAAGAGATAAAATTTTATGACATTCACATGAAGCATATGGCACTCTTTCGAGAATCAAATGAAATTTGTAATTGACAATTAAAATATGGTGCTTCTTTGGCATGTGAAGGAAAGAAGCCTGGATTATTTCTTACTCAAATTTTCCATTTTAGAAATATTAACACTCAAAGGAGAAAATTGCCAAATCAACACTTTGCTCTGGCTAGAAAATTAAAGGAAATGAGAGGATGCCAAATCTACAAGTACTCACTCCATTAAATATTCCATTAAAATGACTAAAATAAAATATCTTTTTGTATATTATTTTTGTATATTCTTTGCCAGCATTTACCCAAATCCTGGATAGTTCAATATTTTCCCAGTTCACAGGGAAGTCTCAGACTAGAAGATTAGTTTAGAAAATGGAGAAACCATACCCCTACTCTCAGCATCTTGTGTTATTACTATCGATTTTCCCCGTGGCATTGCAGTATAGATCCAGAGACAGCCACGTTGCACTTAGAATACTGAAGAGAGGCAATGACAAGCAATACCTCTAATTCACTGTTTATAACCATAGATACTTTAGCTCTTTGGACAAACTGAGTACCTGAGATGTTTCTTTAAATGCTTTTCAGTGCTAGTTTGTATACATAGCTGGTGCTGAAAATTATTTACTGAAAGAATTAATGTCTAAGAAGATTCTTTCTCTTGTTTGGGGGGATATATTGTGTAAAAATGTCTTTGAGAGGAGATCTCATGAAAAGGTCCACAATACAGAATATCATATCTGAATAAGAAAACTGGCAGAGAAAAATGATGGAAGTTATCAAACATCATTAGTGATTATAATTAGTCATTGGTTCCATTCTCATTACACCAAGGCTCACGTGTTCATTTACTCATTTAATAAATAGGGACTGATCATTTGCCACATCTAGAAAGGTGCTCATTACTAAGGATAAAGGGCAGAAAGAGAAATGATCTTTCTGGAACTTACAGCCTCTCAAAAAGCCCAAGAAAACAAATGATAACAATGGTATTTAACATTCGAGTGTCCCTGCCAGGTGCTAGTGAAAGGACTTGCAATGTGTTAACTCATTTAGTCTTCATAATAATTTTTGTGAAGCACATTCTATTTGTAGCTCTGCCATTTTACAGATGAGAAAACGGAGACCGAGAGAAGAGAACTGCTTTGGGGCAAATAAGTAGCCAGAGGCAGATCAAAGTTTTGGATAATAGCATCTGTCTACACATCTCACGCTCCAGGGTCTCCCTAATGAGCTGTACTAACTGCAATATCAAAGGAAACCCAGGGATGGGTGTGCCTTTACGGCAGCTGTAACTTCATCTAGACCTGCAGGAAGAACTTGTCTTTGATCTCGAATCTGAATGAATTAGCCTCATAAATATTTGATATCATTCATTCCCAAATTGAACAAAAGGGACCAATAATTAGCTAAACATGTTTAAAGACAATCTAAATGTTATCTCTAAAACCACGTATAGAATTTATTGAAAAATAATCTCAGAAGGACTTTCCCATCCTTAGAGAAATAAAGGTTTGTGAGGTTAGCATGTTCTTGTATATCTTTTGGCAAATTTTCTATAGGCATCTCTGAAAATGGGTTGAGAATCAAGCAGCAACTCCCATCCTCCCCCCCAATCCCTACCCACCAGGGTCTCTCTCTTATGTTAAATGATTAGAGAGCCATGTTTATTCTTTTAAGCTTCTAGGCTACCAATAAGCATAGGTACCTGAATGTTTCAGCTTTTACAGAGCTATATTGTTAAGGTGAAGCCCTCATAATGAAAAAGTCAGGACTATGGGGCTTGACTGGAATCTCAATATGACGTAACAGGAGAGCTATAGTTTAAAGTATGTCAGATTTAGGGTCACATAACTACACTGGCAAGATCCTCTGCTGCCCAGCAAACTCTGAGATCACAGAATTCTTTGGTGCAGTGGAGGTTTGCTATGATCAGTCCATTGCTGGTGATCTTACTTTCAAGGTTTAAATCCAGTGATGAAATGAGATAAATTTACACTATCTCTAGTGACTAAGCCAATGAGAAAAGTAGATGTTATGGATACTGTAACGCATGGCCCTGGTTCCCATCCAGCATGTCAGAAATTTATTTTTGTTTGGGTAGGCAGTTTAGAAACATGTTTGTACTTTTAAGAGAGGGATGTTTAGGGGCACCTGGGTGGCTCAGTGGGTTAGGCCTCTACCTTTGGCTCAGGTCATGATCTCAGGGTCCTAGGATCAAGCCCCGAATGAGGCTCTCTGATCACGGGGAGCCTGCTTTCCCCTTTCTCTCTGCCTGCCTCTCTGCCTACTTGTGATCTCCGTCTGTCAAATAAATAAATAAAATCTTTTTAAAAAAATAAAGTGTTAGAAAAAAAAAAACACAGAGAGAGGGATGTTAGAGATGTTTAGTTAGTGGAAGGAGTTAACAGCTAATTCTGCTCCCATGACAGAGAAATAGAAGAGTAAACAAAGTTGGTTTTAGTTAAATTCTCCCCATTCATTCAGATTTTTGGACATAAACCAAGACTATTACATGGAAAGAAAGAAAGATTTAAATGCTTATAAATAGGAATATTTGCTATTTAATTTCATTTAATATATATTCTTTCTCTAATTAAAGAGAAATTTAACTGCTCTTTAAATTAAAGAGGAACCAGGTTCAATTAGCAAGCAATATTCACTAATATGAAACAGTAAGTAAAGAGCTAAGTTGTTAACACCCTTCACTGTTAAATAATTTAAAATATTGAAATATACCTCTATAACAGAACAGTGAGCTGAAGTTGAATAGCTAGTTAGAATTAGGGAAATCAGTTAGCTTCCATGTGACTTAGTTTTGCCTTTAAAATAGACTGACTACAATAATATTATCTTTCCCAAACTACAGGCTCTGTGAAAATGTTTTAGATACAAAAGATAACATTAGTTTTGTTTTCTTTTATGAATATCAATAATATTAATATTATCAATCACCCCCAAACAAGCTAGATTATATGTAAACCTAGGGACTTCTACATAATATGAAAAAGGGAGCAACTCAAAATCTTTTAAAATATTACATAATGACTATTTTCCACCACTAGAGGAGAATTTGGCATTTCCTGGAATTTCTACACCATGAACAGTCTATTTACTGATCATCTACTCTCATGAAAAATATCTCAGGCAGAGGAGTTTAGCAACTTAAGTCAGTAGATTTTAGTAGTTATCAAGCCCTAGGTTCAGTCATGTCTAAATTTCAACTATGCAACTTACTAACTTAAAGCACATCACTTAACATACACTGAAGCTTCCTATTCTGAAAAATGGAGATCATAATAAAATCTGCACGTAAATTTTTTGAAGATTTTCATAAATAAAGTAAAAATGTAAGAGAACTTTAGATGAGAAGATACTAGCCACGTTGTTCTTACTATTTTAAAACACTGATTTTGGCTGATTCATGAGCTTTTAATCATGTATCTATTGCTACATCTGTTTTGTTTTTGTTTTTTTCTGTTTCTGACATACTTTGTTTAATAGAATATGTAGGGGCACAATTGCATCTTTTGTAAAAGATAAAAATTATTTCAGTGTCTCTGGAGTTTTAATTTACTTGACTGTCCTTCAATTTTACTTACTGCCCACAAAGGGATCCCCTGGAAACTTTAAAAACTCAAGGTTTCTTGGGTACCACTTTGGAGTTATTCTATATTTCTTATCCCTTCCTTTCTATAGTGCATAGCACATTCTACACCACATTGCAGGGACAGTTCACTCCAAAGTTCCATCTGCTGGTCCGTCACTTGGCAGCTTCACTGCACACCTATGCCTTGGAGCATATGTGGGACAAGCTGTGAATCAGTTACTTGGGGCTGAATGTTCAGAATCCTGCTGCAGAAAACATTTAAAATAATCATAGGGAAAACAAAGGCTTAAGAAAGTCGTATTGCCTCCTCATATCTCACTCTGAGTTGAGTCTAAGAAAAGGAAAACCAGACTTCACTGATTTTCCCTTACCAGCTGTTTGGTTTTCTCTAAGCTAATATTATGCATCTGGGGAATATGGTGGGGTCGTGAGAGATTTCCCAAGTGAGGGCTGTGGAGGCTGCCTGGAAGGCTCTGTGAACATGTTCGGTGGAAATTAAATACAATGAATGAGCTGACGTCCACCTCTGCCTTTCCCATCATCTAATTAATTAAAATGCCAAGCTGCACAGGCCAAGATGACTTTCTCAAAGTGAATATTCAACCAAAATAAGGCAGTGTTTCATGTCCAGCTTTGTTTGTTTAGTTGTTACTCTTTTCTCCCAATTCAGAGACTGTGGTGGCCCCAGGACGACGATATAATAAAATGATAGTGGGGACTGCTCACGTCTGACACTTTTCCACAACCAACTTATTTAATTTTTCCCAGTCCTGACTCTTACAGGTAATTCTTGAATTTTCTGAACAGATTTCACAGCAGAACTGCCAAAAATCCCTTTCCTCAACTATTCTAGAACCTTCTCCATAACCCTAAAACCCTAAAACTCTGCAACCCTAAAACTCCAGTTTCTCTAACTTGACTATAATAATGTCAAGGGTAACAGTAGCTACTGATTGAATTCCTAATGTGCGCCTACCCTTCTCATCCTCACAAGGGCCCTGCGGGATAGCAGTGCCGGGTCACAGCAGGGATTCAATAGAAAGTGCAGTCAGGTGGAACGGAGGGAGCTAAAAAGGAGGAAGGGGAGGCTTAGAGAGATGAAACAATTTCCCCAAGGTCACACACCTAGTACAATCTTTTAAGAACTGAACACTCTCTGATTTAAAAGACGGGGTTCACTACAATCCTCTTAAAATCATGCTTTTCTGTTTATATTTCCAGACGGACAGTAATGCAAAAGCAACAGGTATCTTACTGAAGTTATTTTAGCATCTAGAACCATTCTATACAAAAACTGGCCCTAAGCCCACAACCTTACATGATGGCTTAGTTGGAAGAAATGATGAATTTTTCTGACTTCTGATTATATGTTATTTTATTTGAAAATTAGCATGCTAGGGGAAGTCCAAAATGATCCTTACCTATGGTTTTCCTGATGTGCAGGAGGCGAACACCGCCACACTCTCTCTCTTACTCTAGCTGCCAAGAAAGATGGTGTTCAGTACATTGATAGTAACAGTGCAGCATCTATTTCATTTAATAACATAATTCCCTAGAATCTATCTACATTCGTATGCCTAGCCCAGATAAATTTGGACACCAAATTTAATGATAGGGATTGTTTTCAATTCAAATGGCTATCTGCCTCAGTAAAATGGGATTAAGAAAAAAAACTTTTAGGAATTTGGAAATATTCTATAGTATCTAGAACGGAACGTAGTGTGTTGTTATAAAATTGCTAACTTTTAATAACCTACTAGAATTTTCTTAGTTTGTGGAGTATTTATCAAGATACTGTTAGCTACTTACATAAGTCAAATAATACCTGAAACTTTACTTTTATCAATATGCTTCTCATTATGCCAGCTTTTAAGTTAATTCATAGTTAGTTGCCTTGCCATTTTTAATAGCCAGAGAAACAATTTCATCCCAATTTCACTTACATTAGCAAATGATAGAATATAAACTCCATATTTATTTCAGACGACTTAACTTTTGGACCCTGTTCTCCATATTTTTTTTAAAAGATTTTATTTATTTGACAGACAGAGATCACAAGTAGGCAAGGAGGCAGGCAGAGGGAGAGGGAGAAGCAGGCTCCCTGCCGAGCAGAGTGCCCGAGGCGGGGCTTGATTTCCAGACCCTGAGATCACAACCTGAACTCGAGGCAGAGGCTTAACCCACTAAACCACCCAGGCACTGTTCTTTGTATTTTGATCCAATTCCCAAGGAGGCAGAGCATTCAATCTTCATCAAACACAGGAAGCTTTAAGTCATACCTAAGTTTGCTGAGGACAGTCTGGTAAGGGCGGCTCTCCTTCTGATGAGCTCAAATCTCAGACATTATCTCACAACATCTTCCTTCGTCTGTTTTCAGAAACCTTCCACAATCACAAATGTCTGAGAAAGGGGCATGGTGTCTCATCTATTCTGTATTGCCACCATCTCTTCTGGATGTTTCCATTCCCAATCATATTTTAGCATCCCATCATTTTCAAAATATCCTTTCATTATTTTGCAGTCAAATTTTCTCTTGCTTTACCATGAGTAAGAGTTTAATCTATTGGGATTTTCCTCCCTCTGCCTTCTACAAGAGAAATTTGGTAGCATTTTCATGTTATATGAGGGAAGAATCCTTCCTGATTTTTATTTCTTCTCCACAGCATTAGGGTGCCATTTGTGCAGTCACATTGCTGTGTTCTTTACGTTTTGTGCCTAAACCACATTACTGTTTTCATCCCGTGGTGTTTAATGTTTTCTCTGTAAATGCCTCCCAGCAATTCTGTGGCTTTTCGGTATATGCATTTTAACATTTGTCATGTATCATTCCATCTCAAAAGGTTAAATCAAATTATTTCTTGCAGGCAGTTTGAACTGCAGTAAATATCTCTTTGGACATAATTCTCAATGAATTATTGATGCTCCCAGCCCTCCCCACATATTCTGTTGTGTGGGCATTTCTCCTTATCCTCTGTGCACCATGCATGGACATGACATTGTTTCAAAGATTACGTGAATTTTTTCTTTTCTCTCTCAGAGACTCACATGCTTCCCTTGCTCACCAGCAGGCTGCTTGATTTTCACTTCACTTCTCCCCCAAATCCTCTTCCTTTTATTCCCCCAGTTAGCTTTCATGCTTAACTGCTTCATGCCTGCTACTTTCAGGCTTCATGCTTGGGTCTTTCCTCATGAACAACTACAGGGCTGAGGTTGAAGCCGGAAGCAGCAGCACATAGGAGTGGAATTCAGACAGTCTGGGATGTGAAGCTTGCTTCTGTTATACATGAGCTGTGTGACCTTAAAACTCTCAGAGCAACAACATCTTTTTTCATTTCGGTAAGGCAACAAAATTAGGATAATTATAAAGACCTTGTGGGTTTACTGAATTTAATATTACTTTCGCTGAATTCTTTCCTCCACCCGCCTCCAGTTTGATTAAATCTCCCACCCCTTCCTTGGTGCTGCTCTGTGCCTCTTTGGTTTTCTGTAACCACCCTGGCACCACTGCACTGTAATTGCTTCTCTGGAGACCGTGAAATGATCCTGAGTGTGAATTCTGGAGCCGTAATCTTGGGCACGAAACCTGGTTCTACAGAGTTGAATACCCTTTGTAATTTCCTCGGGTGCTCTGTCTGTTTTCTCACCTATAAAATGGGGAATGTAATAGCACCTGTATCGTATGACTGTTTTAGGAACAAATAATTTAATGCATGTAAGGGACTTAACATAATGTCTGGCACATTGTACCTGCTTAGTAAACATTATGACTCTCATTCAACTGTAACCTCTTTGATGGCAACATTTTGGTCCCACTAATTTATTTCTCCCTAGCAGCAAGCATATTACCTATAATACAGCAAACGCTCAGTTAATGTTTAATGAATTGGACTAAATTATGTAAAAGCACCTAGAATGCTCCTGAATTCAGGTAAGGCCCTTCATGCATGTTTGTTTTCCTTATGACAAGTTTTACTAACTTCCCTGCAGGATGACTGAACATTGTTATCCTGATTTGAAGAAAGCTTATCCCAAAAAGCTGTATGTTTTCAGTAGCCCATTAACTGGAATTCAGGTGTGATGAAACCCAGGTGTTCCCAATGTCTGGCCAACATATTGCTTGAGGAGCAGATTAGAGTTTTGAGTCCACACCCTCCAAGTCTCAAATCCTGGCTAATGATTAATACTTCTTATCTTTGAAGGTGTTTTCCTATGACTTTTTCTGGCTTTATTAGCCAGGACACAGGTGGGATATGTCTGTCACTTGAAGTTCCAATCTACTTCTAAATTAAAGACCAATGAAATACCATTGAATAAAAAATATAAGCCCTTAATATACAAAGGGCAAACTACTTGCTTTTCCTTCATCCAACCTTTCAGAAGCTTCGGAAAACTCAAGGAATTCCATTACTCAAAGTCCACATGAAGCACTCTCCATGATGTCTCTTAAAGCCAGCTTAAATCATTTATTATAATTAGTCAACTTACACACTCTCAGTCCAACTATTAATTTTTTAGATAACAAATTTCTGCCTTGCTTCCTTGCATTAAAAAGAAAACTAAAAAACATTCCTTAAACTCAAAAACCTCGTTTCAAACAAAAAACTCATTTCAAAATCTTCCTTATTTCACAACCTCTGTTTTGTGGGGGGGAAAAGGAGAAGGAAGAGAAAAAGACTGTTAGAAAAAGGGAAAGGAGGGGCGCCTGGGTGGCTCAGTGGGTTAAAGCCTCTGCCTTCAGCTCAGGTCATGATCCCAGGGTCATAGGATCAAGTCCCACATCAGGCTCTCTGCTCAGCAGGGAGCCTGCTTCCTCCTCTCTCTCTGCCTGCCTCTCTGCCTACTTGTGATCTCTGTCTGTCAAATAAATAAATAGAATCTTAAAAAAAAATTAAAAAAGGAAAAGGGAAAGGAGAGTAAACCATTCAGAGAATGGTTAAAGGTGCTGTGTTTGAACTGCCTTCTTGAAGTGGCTGACTAAAATTAAAATTGCTTCTTGATTGGTATCATAATTTTGGGGATATATAAATTTTAATCTTATCGATACTCTACTAGAAGAACAAATAGGTAAGAAAAATAAACTTCTGTTAGGAAAAAAATCTCTCCGGGAAAACTCATCTCTTGGTATTTGCACTTATTATTTTGCTTCGGTTTGATGAAGCAGCAAGCCACAAGACAAATGGATACTGACCTTTGGGATAAGAGGGCTACTGAAACTTCTGGAAGATCCCAGGCTTCTGAATTAGTTGGAAGTGCATTATTCCAGCACATCTTACACTATTATAAAATTAAAAAATTTCTGAAGAAAGGTTATATCAGTACAGCAATTAGAAATTATTGGAACCTGCATGAAAACACTGGCAGAGAATCCAAAAACCCAGTGGGTGCTCAAGCATTTTTATCTGTCTCAGTGAGTGTCCAGCCAATGTGAGGAGCACAGCGTTTGCAGAGAAGCTCCTCAACGCTATGGTATTATATTATAGGAACCACTTGCTGGTACCTTAGGTTCCTGGACCATAAAGGTCGTGGCTTTACAGGTACTCTGTGTGGCTTCATAGAGAAATGTGCCTAGTTTTTTCAGTATCTTAGCTGGGAGACTGTTTTAAATGAAGAATAGTTTGGCATATAAAAACCAATCTGAAATTCTCTTTAGATCTCAAAGAATCTGCACAGTTTAATTAAGAAGAAACAGGCTTTACCACCACCCTGGCTTACAACACTGCTTGTCACATTTGCTTGAATTCAGATCTAGTTGTTTGTATGCTTTGTGGCACTGCTTTTTATTTAGGTGGTTATGCAATGTAAAAACATTGCAGTGGAGAGTGGCAAAAGCTATTTGGTGTCTTCTGGATTTCAAAGAGCCTGTTGTTTTGGACTGAAAATGCTTTCCCTATGTTTTTGAGTAAGAAAAGCAGATTAAAAGGCAGATGGCTTTCAAATACTATAAATAAAAATGGGTCAGTATTTTGTCTATTCCTTCTTTAGAATACTTATATTTATTTTAACGTAACCTCACCTCTAATGAAAAAAAAAATAGTTGAGCTCTCCATCCCTAAGGAAGAGGAAAAAATTATTTTAGTAAAGAAGTCATTTAATTCAGAACCTTTGTGAAAAAAATGATACCCTGTTATAGCTTTTAATATAAAAGGATTTTGTAAATTTCATAAGTGAACTCCAAGGTACATACTAGTTAAAATTGCAATATAAAATAACATTATGTACCTATAAGGTATAAAATTAAATTATAAAAATAAATGGACATGTTTTTTTCCAAAGTAGAACACTTCAACAGCCAGAAGAGAAAGCAATTAAAATTCTAGTTCTATAGATAGGTTAATATTTTTCAGACTTTTTTGTTTCTATGGGGCTGTGTGATGGTGTATTTTTTAAGGCAAAGTGGAAGGACTATTCATCAGGAAGAAATCAAATAGCATTTTTTGTGAGTATATAAGAAGCCTGTGCTCTGTTGACCTCATCATCTAATTAGCCATCAGTGATGGATGGCCAACCAAACTTTTGTCCACCCATGATTAATGGTACATCAGTGAGATGAATAGAAAATGGACCCCCCCGGCTAAGATTTAGATTCCAGACACTTGATGTATTAGAGTGAATAAAAACATGTATATTGGACTCTCTAACAACATACAACAAAGTAGCAGTAGATGTTGGAGAAGAAATGATGATGACAAAAGATAGTTCCTGCCTCCAACTCATACACAGTCTAACAATTGATGTCAAATGACCTGTACAAGAAGTGCTATGGGAGCTATCAGTGGAGGAAGAGACTACAGAGAAGGAAAAACCATAATGATACTAGGAAATATCAGGAAAGGGGGCACCTGGGTGGCTCAGTAGTTTAACCATCTGCCTTTGGCTCGGGTGATGATCCCAAGGTCCTGGGATGGAGCCTCACATCGGGCTCCCTGCTCAGTGGGGAGTCTGCTTCTTCCTCTTCCTCTGCTGCTCCCCCTGTTTGTGCTTATGCTCTTTCTCTCTCTATTGAATAAACAAAATCTTTTTTTAAAAGAATATCAGGAAAGGATTTATGAAAGAGAAACAAGGGTGGATAGATTTTTGGCAGACTGAAATGGAGAAAGGAGGGCAAGAGCACTGCAGGTGGATGGAAGGCTTGAATGTTAAGTCACCACAGAGTATGAGAACAGACCTCATTTAAATGGTTTGGTTGAAGATTTCTTTCTTCCAAAATGAAAATCATGGGTGGTATGTTTATGGTTTCAGAAGTACTATATCTCATAAGAAGATAAGGTAATACTGAGTCTTTTGATGAAAAATACGGAAGCCCAAGAGAATTAACAAATAAACAAGACAGGTTGAGGGAAAATCCAAAATCAAACTAATGACATCAAAATCACCTTATAGATCAGTAATATTCTGTTAGAAGAGAAAACAAAAAGTGCATTTGTATAAACAACAATGCTGCTAAATATGAGACTAATAATAACTGCCCAAAGCCTAAGTGGAGAAGATTATAAAACATTAATGAAGGATGGGGCGCCTGGGTGGCTCAGTGGGTTAAAGCCTCTGCTTTTGGCTCAGGTCATGATCCCAGGGTCCTGGGATCAAGCCCCACATCGGGCTCTCTGCTCAGTGGGGAGCCTGCTTCCTCCTCTCTCTCTGCCTGCCTGTCTGCCTACTTGTGATCTCTGTCTGTCAAATAAATAAATAAATAAAATCTTAAACAAAAATTAATGAAGGATGTTAAGAAAACTCAAAATAATTGGGGCACCTGGGTGGCACAGTTGGTTAAATATCCGACTCTTGGTTTGTGCTCAGTTTGTGATCTCAGGGTCGTGAGATCAAGCCCCACACTGGGCTTTGTGCTCAGCACAGGTCTGCTTGAGATTCTCTCTCCTTCTGCCTCTGCTCCTCCTGATTATGCTCATACTCTCTTTTCCTCCTTCTCTCCCTCTCTCTAAAATAAATAAATCTTTAAAAAAAGAAAAATCAAATTATTGAGATATATATCTTACTTCTGAATTAAAAGGTTCAATATTATAAAGATCCAAAAATGTATAAATTTAATACAGGTAAGTTAAAATATCAATTAATAGCTGTAAGTTCAGGAGGAGGTTCTATAAATTTTTACAAATGCTAAGCTTTTACTGGGAGAACAGCCATGAAGTTTTTGAAAAGAAAGACTAATATGGAAAGGACCTGCCTAAGTAGATATGAAAATTTTATAAAGTTAAATAGGATTGTATAATATTGGCATAAGTCTCAGTGAAGATCAATGGAAATATATTCTAAGCCCCAAAAAACAAGCTAATGTATTCAGTGGAACACAAAATGGCATTACAGATCACTAGAAAAAGTATGGATAACAAATCCACTGTTAGAACAGAGTAAATCTGTACCTCTTGAGGAGGAATTTGACAGCATTCTCATAATTTTTTTTTTTTTAGACTTTATTTATTTATTTGACAGACAGAGATCACAAGTAGGTAGAGAGGCAGGCAGAGAGAGAGGGTGAAGCAGGCTTCCTGCAGAGCAAGAGAGCCCGATGCGGGGCTTGATCCTAGGACCCTGGGATCATGGCCTGAGCTGAAGGCAGAGGCTTTAACCCACTGAGCCACCCAGGTGCCCCAGCATTCTCATAATTTAACTGTCCATACCTTTGGATGCAGCAATTCTACATATATGATGATTTCATTATAGTATTACTTACAATAAAAAAGAAGGACTGGGGGCCACCTGGGTGGCTCAGTGGGTTGGGCTTGGGTCGTGATCTCAGGGTTCTGGGATCGAGCCCCACTTAGGGCTCTCTGCTCAGCGGGGAGCCTGCTTCCTCCTCTCTCTCTGCCTGCCTCTGCCTACTTGAGATCTCTAACTGTCAAATAAATAAATAAAATCTTAAAAAAAAAAAAAGAAGGATTGGGAATAATATAAACATACACCAACAATTGATTAAAGAAACTACCATTTACCAATACTTCGGAATACTATATATCTATTAGAAAGAAAATATTGGCAAGACAAATATAAATTGAAAAAGGCAAATTACAGATTTTTTTTTTTTTTAAAGATTTTATTTATTTATTTGTCATAGAGAGAGAAGCGAAAGCAAGCACAGGCAGACAGAGGCAGGCAGAGGCAGAGGGAGAAGCAGGCTCCCCGCCAAGCAAGGAGCCCGATGTGGGACTCGATCCCAGGATGCTGGGATCATGACCTGAGCCGAAGGCAGCCGCTTAACCAACTGAGCCACCCAGGCGTCCCGGCAAATTACAGATTATTGTTTACAGTATGGTTTTAATTGTTTGAGACTGGTGGTAGGAAAAGCAAGAATCAAAGGCTGTTCAAAAGTATCCAACAGTATCCAACTTCAGATGACTAGGAAAATGATGGTATCATTAAATGAAGGAGGCGAAGAGAAGTAAGGAATTGGTTTGGTGGAGACGGTAAACTATTTATTGAAATGTCAACATCTTCAGATTGATGAATTTACTCAGCAGGAAGTTGGAAGAGAAGGTCAGCAGAGTTTGTGAGAGACGAATATTTGGGGTCATCTATGTAAAAATGAGAGTTAGATCATGGTGGACAGGTTTCCTGTGGTGACAGAGAAAGTAGAAAAAAATATCGTCCAAAGACAAAAACCCTGGCAACACCTGTGTTTAAGCAATAAGAAAGGAGCAGGAAAGAGCACAGAGTAAGGGAACCAGAGACAATGGAGAAAAACTTGGTTTGTGTGATGCCATCGGCCTGACATAAGAGAGTTTATGGAGGGTGAACCATGTCACGGGCAATAGAAAGAAGTCCACCAGAAGCAAACCTGAACAAATGTAATCGACACTGGGGTTATTGATAACCCCTGAGAGAACAATCTAGGGAAATGAATGATAACAGAAGACAGATTGCACGGGAGTGGGTGATAGCAGCTCAATTATATATTTGACTTCTATCTCCACTTGCTTTGCAATCTTTCCAATTATTTCATCAGTGAGGTATCAGAAATAAATAGGAACTAAAAGAATGAAACAACAATGACAGCAAAATGATTCCTTGTGACTAAACTTACACAAAAAGGCACCTATAGGCCTTCCTATAAAATTTTCCAATTTGTTCACTGACACTTCAATATACCACTTAGCAGGGTAAATTGCTTCCCGTTCTTCAGGGACCCAGCTGGATGGAGCTGAGAGGTGGAGGGTAAGGCAGGGGATGACAATATTTCAAATTGCACTGCAGGGTCTGTATTTACTTTCTCTCTCTAGTAAAGAACGTAAATGAAATGAGACACATTTCTCTAATCTATCTGAAACCTTTGGTTTCCTTCTTTCACCTAAAGCAAACTTACATTTTAAAGAACCATTTATTCGCTTTAGATTCTCCTCAAAATAATCTATTTCAAAATAATAGTTTGACAGTGAAATCAATGTGATCACAAAAAGGCAGGGAGATTGTGACCTGGAAGAAGACTAAGGAGATTCTAAGAAGAGGAGAAATTTTCTTAGTTGAATAAAAGAAAAGTGACTAAAACAAATGATTTCACTCACCAGGGAAATCAATCTGTCAGTCCTCTCAGAGTTGGCAACTTAATGTTTTAATGTGTGTGGGAGACTCCCCCAGTTGGCTGAATAAACTAATGAAACAGCCCTTATCATAACAGAGTGATCTGGCAACAAGAGAATCCAGACATGGCAATGCTAACTCTGTGTTCCAACAATAACTGTGGCACTGTTACCTTTTTTTTTTTTTTTTTTTAAGATTTTATTTATCAGAGAGAGAGAGAGAGAGGGAGAGCGAGCAAGCACAGGCAGACAGAATGGCAGGCAGAGGCAGAGGGAGAAGCAGGCTCCCCGCTGAGCAAGGAGCCCGATGTGGGACTCGATCCCAGGACGCCAGGATCATGACCTGAGCTGAAGGCAGCTGCTTAACCAACTGAGCCACCCAGGCGTCCCCTGTCACCTTTTTATTAAACATGTGTGTCGGGACGCCTGGGTGGCTCAGGTGGTTAAGCGGCTGCCTTCCGCTTAGGTCAGGTCATGATCCCGGCATCCTGGGATCGAGTCCCATATCGGGCTCCTTGCTCGGCAGGGAGCCTGCTTCTCCCTCTGCCTCTGCCTGCCTCTCTGTCTGCCTGTGCTCACTCGCTCTCTCCCCCTCTATCTCTGACAAATAAATAAATAAAATCTTAAAAAAAAATGTGTGTCTACCCAATCAAACTTCATTAATTAACTATTGCATATTGACTATAGAATGCTCAATGTACATTTGTCAATAATAAAAAAATTATAATGTCATCTCTGGATATCTTCCTCTCAATACTTTTTTTTTCCCCACTCAATACTTTAATTTACATTTTTACATTTACTGGCAAATAATTTTTCCCCATGTAATCATAAGCAAGTGATTAAAACCGGGGAAGAGATTTGAATAAGGAGTATTTCTTTCCCCTCCATGTATTTTCAGCCTTTGACCACTATCATCTTTTCTCTTTATTCTCAAAACAGAAAGATAGAGATAAGACAGTAAAATCTCTCTAGTGATCATCTAGGTACATCTTTCCATCTTACAGATGAAGAAACTGAGTCTCTGAGAGGTGACTTGTCTGGCATCCAAGAGCTTGTTAGTAGAAGAGGCAGAGATAAACCTCCTGCCACTTTGCTCTCAGTCCTTGTTTCTTATGTGCACTATATATTGAACAGTGACTTAGCTTGTTAGTGGTTAATGGCACATAACTTTGCTTTAAAATTGCTCATAGATTATTTAATTCAGGAAGGTTTGGTATGTTTGAGCAAAGCTGGTTAGAGCAATGAAAAGAAAACTTAGAATCAGACTGTGAAGACAGACTCTCCTTGTCATCTCCATTTTCCTTCACCACAGGTGGAAATAATCTCTCTTTTCCATTGCTTGGCCCTGTTAATTTGGTCTGTGGCAGCCTCAGAACTTTTCCAGTTCTCCACTGCCCACTAAGTAATCATCTACACAGTCGCATGCCACACTGGTGACTTGTAAATGTGTACAGCCATGGAATTCAATGTGACTGCCAAGACTATTAACCAAAAGACAAAAAGTTCTCAGTGACTAAAGCTGCTTATTGTTTTTGGCCTTCAAGACCACTGTATCAATTTGTACTTCCTTGTGTATAGTTCTGTAAATTATCTACATGTATTCTTGAGTAGAAAATAAGATCTCCAAGAAGGAATGTGGTGACCCAACTTTCTTTCATCCACCTTCCTTACAAGTCAGCATAGTGCAGTATGGTAAGGGACCCAGAAGCCCCTTAATAAGTTCCACTTGTATTCTTAGACTATGGTGACTTGGTGATTTCTAGAAAAACGCCCTTCTACTTTCCTTTATAAAAGAAACAATGAATGAGAACTAGAGGTTTTACTAGCATATCTACCTATAATCATTCATCTGGGAATCATGCATTTCATTTATAAAGTGAGGGTGTCTTGCCCATTTCTGAGGTCCTTTCTTCTTCTAACCTATAATGAGTCAATGTCAGGACCCTGACTCATGATGATAAGATCAGGGAAGGTAATGAGCACATTTTCTAAACACGACATTGCATGCTGCTATGGGGGGGATGATACTGAACTTCAAAATCTATATTTATGTCGCTATTTATGTGTTGTTTTTAAAAAAGTGTGCAGCGGGTTAGTCACATAAGATTTTTCTTGTCAGCATACCTCATGGTGGATGGATTTCTGCTTTTCTAGACTTAACCAAAGAAGCTGCATGGAAGCAAGCATCACCCCCATCCCTATAGACTGACCATATTTGATTGTCCAATAAGACTACCTTTCCTGTTAATCCTAAAGGTGCTTACAGATACCATGGAGTACTCTATTGGAGAAACCCCTGTGATATCATTATGTTTTGATAGGTACTGTTATGACTCATACTTTTAGTCTTGACTAGCATTGTGGGCATTTTCATGCTATGTTTGATTTTTCAAATTCCAAGAAGATGCCCTATCTCAATTTCCCTTGTCTGTATAAATCGGAACATCAGGAAGAAGATGTATATGTATATGTATACATACACACACACACAGAATGGAATTTTATTCAGTCATAAAAAAGAATGAAATTTTGCCATTTGTGAGGACATGGATGGAGCTAAACAGAATAATTCCAAGTGAAATAAATCAGTCAGAAATACCATATGATTTCACTCATATGTGGAATTTAAGAAACAAAACGGGAGAAAGAGAGAGACAAATGAAGAAAGAGACTCCTAACTATAGAGGACAAACTGATGGTTACCAGAGGGGAGGTGGGTGGGGGGAAGGGGGAAACAGGTGATGGGGATTAAGGAGTGCACTTGTGACAAGCACCGAGTGTCATGTGGAAGTTTTGAATCACTGTACTGTACACCTGAAATTAATATAACACTGTGTGTTAAATCAAAACTTTAGTAATTTACTTGCTAAGGAAGCAAAATAATAATAGCTTATAGTATTGGAAGTAAACATCTCTAACTGGACTTGAGGTTTCTCTCTGCAGAGTGCGTGCCTTTAACTTTCTGTGACCAATCATGAATCCATAGGAGAATGATGATTTTATAAGACAAGCCATGAGGTTTTATACATCAAAACGAAATTATCAACCACATCACATAGTTCTCTCAAGGACTTTTGATCATATACATTCTTAGCTAGTTGAGGTGTAAGAGTTTCTCAAAATACCTGCACTACCATTCAGTCTACCACTAGAGAGTTCTGGAATGCAGCCATGGTACCAGCAGTGAACAGCGCTTGCTGCATCAGAACTCTGCCGAGCTGAGCATGTGTAGAGGATGGATGTCAGTATCCATTATCCACACAATTGCTTGGGATCCTGGTGACATCCTCAGGCCCACATGCTTAGCTCATCAGAATTCAGTTTGCAGCAAGGTGACCATGACAGAGGGACCACTGCAAGGTGAGAATAAGCAATGTTTTAAGGAAATTAAAGTATATCTATAGATAAAAAGGCAGCACTGTAAAATTTTGGGAAAATAGCACCAGATGGGCCAACCTGGCATACAACTATCAGAAACAGCAAGAAATATTTTAAGCAAAAAGGCATTGGGGCAGTCAGCAAAGCAAAAAGAAAAAGACAGTGAGTGTTGTTTTTTAATTTAATTTAATTTAATTTGTGTGTGTGTGTGTACGTGCATGTGTGTGTGTGTGTGTGTGTGTGTTCCAAAACTCATTGTTTATGCACCACACCCAATGCTCCATGCACTACATGCCCTCCCTAATACCCACCACCAGGCTCACCCAACCCCTCACCCCGTTCCCCTCCCAAACCCTCAGTTTGTTTCTCAGAGTCCAGAGGCTCATGCTTTATCTCCCCCTCCAATTTCCCCCCAACTCACTTCTCTCCATCTCCCAATGTCCTCCCTGTTATTACTTATGCTCCACAAGTAAGTGAAACATATGATACTTGACTCTCTGCTTGACTTATTTCACTCAGCATAATCTCCTCCAGTCCTGTCCATGTTGATACAAAAGTTGGGTATTCATCTTTTCTGATGGAGGCATAATACTCCATAGTGTATATGGACCATATCTCCTTTATCCATTCATCTCTTGAAGGGTATCTTGGTTCTTTCCACAGTTTGGCAACTGTGGCCATTGCTACTATGAACGCTGGGGTACAGATGGCCCTTCTTTTCACTCCATCTGTATCTTTGGGGTAAATACCCAGTAGTGCAATTGCAGGGTCATAAGGTAGATCTATTTTTAATATCTTAAGGAATCTCCACACTGTTTTCCAAAGTGGCTGCACCAACTTGCATTCAAACCAACAGTGTAAGAGGGTTCCCCTTTATCCACATCCTCTCCAACACTTGTTTACTGTCTTGTTGATTTTGGCCATTCTCACTGGTGTAAAGTGATATCTCAATGTGGTTTTGATTTGAATCTCCCTGATGGCTAATGATGATGAACATTTGTTCATACAAATAGCCATTTGTATGTCTTCTTTGGAGAAGTGTCTGATCATGTCTTCTGCCCATTTTTTTGATGTGATCATCTGTTTTGTATGTGATGAGTTTGAGGAGTTCTTTATAGATCTTGAATATCTGCCCTTTGTCTGTAGTGTCATTTGCAAATATCTTCTCCCATTCCGTGGGTTGCCTCTTTGCTTTGTTGACTGTTTCCTTTGCTGTGCAGAAACCTTTGATCTTATTGAAGTCCCAAAAGTTCATTTTCAGTTTTGTTTCCTTGGCCTTTGGGAACATGTCTTGAAAGAAGTTGCTGTGGCCAATGTCGAAGAGCTTATTGCCTATGCTCTCCTCTAGGATTTTGATAGATTCTTGCCTCACATTGTGGTCTTTTATCCATTTCGAGTTTATCTTTGTGTATGGTGTAAGAGAATGGTTGGATTTCATTCTTTTATACATAGCTGTCTAATTTTCCCAGCACCATTTATTGAAGAGACTTTTTTCCAATGTATATTTTTACTGCTTTGTCGAAGATTATTTGCCCATAGAGTTGAGGGTCCATATCTGGGCTCTCTACTATGTTCCATTCGTCTATGTGTCTGTTTTTGTGCCGGTACCATGCTGTCTTGGTGATCACAGCTTTGTAGTAAAGCTTGAAATCAGGCGACGTGATGCCCCCAGTTTTATTTTTCTTTTTCAACACTTCCTTAGCAATTCAGGGTCTCTTCTGGTTCTATACAAATTTTAGGATCGTTTGTTCCAGCTCTTTGAAAAAATACCAGTGTAATTTTAATTGGGATGGCATTGAAAGTACAGATTGCTCTAGGCGGTATCGACATTTTAACAATGTTTATTCTTCCGATCCATGAGCATGGAATGCTCTTCCATCTTTTTGTGTCTTCTTCAATTTCTTTCATGACTGTTCTGTAGTTCCTTGAGTACAGATCCTTTACCTCTTTGGTTAGGTTTATTCCCAGGTATCTTACCATTCTTGGTGCTATAATAAAGAATCGATTCTCTAATTTCCCTTTCTATATTTTCATTGTTAGTGTATAAAAAAGCAACTGATTTCTGTACATTGATTTTGTTTCCTGCCACATTACTGAATTACTATATGAGTTCTAGTAGTTTGGGGGTGAATCTTTTGGGTTTTCTATATAGAGTATCATGTCATCTGTGAAGACAGTTTGACTTCTTTTTTGCCAATTTGAATACCTTTTATTTCTTTTTGTTATCTGATTGCTGTTGCTAGGACTTTTTTTTTTTTTTACTATGTTGAACAACAGTGGTGATAGTGGACATCCTTGTCGTGTTCCTGATCTGAAAGGGAAGGCTGTCAGCTTTTCCCCATAGTTGCTGTGGACTTTTCATAGATAAATTTTATGAAATTGAAGAATGCTCCCTCTATCCCTATACTTTGAATTTTTTTTAAAAGATTTTATTTATTTATTTGAAAGATAGAGATCACAAGGAGGCAGAGAGGCAGGCAGAGAGAAAGAGGGGGAAGCAGGCTCCTGCCGAGCAGAAAGCCCGATGTGGGGCTCGATCCCAGGACCCTGGAATCATGACCTGAGCCAAAGGCAGAGGCTTTAACCCACTGAGCCACCCAGGCGCCCCTACTTTGAATTGTTTTAATCAGGAATGGACGCTGTATCTTTTTTTTTTTTTTTTTTTTTTTTGGATGCTGTATCTTGTCAAATGCTTTTTCTGCATCAATTTAGAGGATCATGTGGTTCTTCTCTCTTCTCTTATTGATTTGTTCTGATTGATTTGCAAATGTTGAACTATCCTTGTAACCCAAGGATGAATCCCACCTGATCATGGTGGATAATCTCTTTAATGTCCTGTCAGATCCTATTAGCTAGGATCTTGTTGAGAATCTTGGCCCATATTCATCAGGGATATTGGCCTGAAATTCTCCTTTCTGATGGGGTCTTTGCCTGGTTTGGGGATCAAGGTAATGCTGGCTTCATAAAAAGAATCTGGAGGTTTCCCTGCTGTTTCTATTTTCTTGAAACAGCTTCAGGAGAATAGGTATTATTTCTTCTTTGAATGTTTGGTAGAATTCTCCAGATAATCCGTCAGGTCCTGGGCTCTTCTTTTTTGGGAGGCTTTTGATCAGTGCCTCAATCTCGTTACTAGATATTGGTCTATTCAGGTTGTCAATTTCCTCCTGATTCAGTTTTGGAAGTTTATAGGTTTCCAGGAATGCTTCAATTTCACCCAGGTTGCTTAACTTATTGGCATATAACTGTTGATAATAATTTCTGGTGATTGTTTCTATTTCCTTGGTGTTAGTTGTAATCTCTCCTTTTTCATTCATAATTTCATTAATGTGGGTCCTCTCTTTTTTCTTTTGGATTAGTTTGGCCAGTGGTATATCAATCTTATTGATTCTTTCAAAAAACCAGCTTCTAGTTTTGTTAATGTGTTCTATTGTATCTCTAGTTTCTATTTCATTGATCTCTGCTCTACTCTTGATTATTTCCCTTCTTGTGTGTGGAGTTTGCTTAATTTCTTGCTGATTTTCCAGTTCTTTAAGGTATAAATAGAGATGGTATATTTGGATTTTTCAGTTTTTTTGAGTGAGGCTTGGATGGCTATGTATTTCCCTCTTAAGACCGCCTTTGCCATGTCTCATAGGGTTTGTACTGATGTGTCTTCATTCTCATTGGTTTCCATGAATTGTTCAAGTTCTTCTTCGATTTCCTGGTTGATCCAAACATTTCTAAGTAGGGTGATCTTTAGTGTCCAAGTGTTTGAATTCCTTACATACTTTTTCTTGTGGTTGAGTTCAGTTTAAAGCATTGTGGTCTGAGAATATGCAGGAAATAATTTCAGTCTTTTGGTACTGGTTGAGCCCTGATTTGTGACCAAGTATGTGGGCTATTCTGGAGAAAGTTCCATGTGTGCTCAAGAAGAATGAGTATTCTATTGTTTTAGGATAGAATGTTCTGTATATATCTATGAGTTCCGTCTGGTCCAATGTGTCATTCAATGCTCTTGTTTCTTTAGTGATTTTCTGCTTGGATGATCTGTCTATTATTGAGAGTGGCATGTTAAGATCCCCTACTGTTAATGTATTCATATAAATATGACTCTTTATCTTGATTAACTGTTGGTATGTAGTTGGCTGCTCCCATATTGGGGGAATAATTATTTAAAAATTGTTAGATCTTCTTGGTGGTTAGACCATTTAAGAATGATGTCATGTCCTTTTTTATCTCCAACTACAGTCTTTAGTTTAAAATCTATTTTATCTGATATGAGATTCACTACCCCAGCTTTCTTTTGAGGCCAATTGGCATGGAAGATGCTTCTCCATCCGTCATTTTCAGTCTGGATGTATCTTTAGGTTCTGAATGGGTCTCTTATAGATAGCATATGGATGGGTCCTGTTACTTTATCCATTCTGCAACCCTGTGTCATTTTATGGGAATGTTTAGGCCATTCACATTGAGAGTAGTTATTAAAAAATATGTTTTTATTGACATCATGTTGCCTGTAAAATCTCTGTAAAAAGTCTCTGTAGATTATCTCTGTAAATTTCTGTTCTATGTCCCTCTTGGGTTCTTCCTTCTTTTTTAGAACCCCCCTTAATATTTCTTATAGTGCCAGCTTCATGGTCACATACTCTTTTAAACTTGTGGGTTTTGGAAGCTCTTCATCTTAGCATCCATTTTGAATGTCAACCTTGCTGGATAAAGTATTCTTGGGTGCACGTTCTTCTCATTTAATGTCCTGAATATGTCTTGCCAGACCATTCTGGCTTGCCAGGTTTCTGTGGACAGGTCTGATGTTATTCTGATGGACCTTCCTCTATATGTAAAGAATCTCTTCCCCTTGGCTACTCTCAAGATTCTGTCTAAAATTATGATTCATCAGTTTCACAATGAGGTGTCTCGAGGTCTTTCTAGATTCATTCATCTTGGGTGATATTCTTTCTGCCTCTAGGACACGAATACTGGTTCCATACCCAGACTGGGAAGATTTTCATTGAGAATTTAGTCTTCTTTCTTTCTCCTCTCCCTCAGGGATCCCAATAATTCTGATGTTGGAACATTTCATGGTGTCATTTATTTCCCTAATTCTGTTTTCATGGCTTCTAAGCTGTTCGTTCCAGGCCTCCTCCTGATACTTTTCCTCTATCAGTTTCTCATCTAGATTACTAATTCCATCTTCTGCCTCATTATGCTGTTAGAGTATTTAGATTAGATTGGATTTCATTCATAGTGTTTTTAACTTCTTCCTGGGTAGCTTTCATTTCTGACCTTAGAGATTCCATGTTGTCAGCTATGTTTTTCTCCAACCTAGTCATTGCCTGGATAATTGTTACCCTGAATTCCCTTTTTGACATACTGTTTATGTCCATATCCAACAGTTCTGATGGAGAGAGCACAGCCTCTGAATTTTTCCTCTGTTGGGTGTTCCTCCTCTAGTCATTTTGGTGAGAGGTGGTTGAGGGGATATGTAGCTGAATATATCAACTGTGATCCAGGCATGGTGCACCCTGGAACACTTCTGAGAAATTGGAAGTCACAGCCAAAAAGAAAAAAAAAAAAAAAAAAGAAAAAAGAAAAGAAAAGAAAAAAGAAACAGAAAGAGAGAGAGAGAGAGAAGATCTAGGTGGAATGGGAGGGTGGTTAAAAATCCTGGCTGTGAGTGAGGAAAGTTATATTGATTCTTCCTGGGTGTATCTTGGTATCTTTGTTAAAGGACTCAACTTCCCAGAGATAAAGGGAGATTAAAACTGGTTTATATATAGGGGTAGTATTGATTAGGGAAAGAAGATTACCTTGAAGCTTATATCTATATGTATATTAAAAAGAATAGAAAAAAAAGAAAAACACAGATATATGTATGAAAAAAGTTCAAGTTAAAAGGTTATTATGGAATATGTTGTATTGAACCTGTAGTTGCAATAGTAAGTACGTTAAAAAATTTAAAAGAGTAAGAATAGTGAGAATGAATTAAAAACAAAAATTGTATCTATGAAATATACAGGTTTTAAGGTAATACTAGGAGCTTAATATCTTGTTTTCCCTGATATTGGGGATTTACAGTTTTATGGGGATCCTGTGGTGGTTGTCCTCTTGTTCTTTTGGCTGGCTTTCTGGGGGAGGGGCCTGTGTGTTGTTTTTCAGACAGTCTTGCCTGGGTTAAGTCCTCCTGCTCCCTATCAAGGGGCTGGGCTCTGTGAAACCAGTTTTTCAGGCTTTTGTTCTTTGGAAGTTTTTGTTTTTTGGTGGCTTTTTGTGACCTTTTGGAGGCTTCATGGAAAGCAAACTGCACCCAGACCTCTGTCTCAGAGAAAAGCCTCAGTCTGCTCACCTCTGGGTGGTCCAGAACATACAGACTCCTCTCCTGGAGCCGTGCAACCTCCCACAGGCTGTGCACATCTCCAGCCACCATCTCAGGGGTCGCCCAAAACGACTGCTTTCTCTGCACCCCCGTGCCAAAACCGTGAGTGACAATGGTCCAAGGAGCCTGCTTCTGGTGGCTGCCTTTGCCAGGACTACTGTCTGGGGTCCAGACCTCAGGGTTTCACAGGTTGCTGCCAACCTTGAGATCCCAACTAGAGACAGTGGCGCTGAGTTTTTTAAGCCTAGGCTAGGAGTGTTCAGACTCTCTACCAGTCCTAGAGACCACCAGCTAACATCTGTACAGAGCTCTCTCAGGTGCGGGTGGGGAGTGTGGTTCAGACCTTGGTTGTGCAGTGCATGCAGAGCACAAAAGTCTGTGGTTCTAGAGAGCACTGGCTGGTGTCTACATCAGACTCCCTCACACACACTGGTGGGAGTGCACCCTGGCCCAGCACTGGTGCAAGCAGCAAAAAGCCAGGGGCTCCAGGACCACAGCCTGGAGGCTTCACCGCACTCTCTCTGACATGGGTGGTCGCCAGTGGCAGCCGTCCTGGGTCCATGGGATTAGGCCCGTGCTCATTACCGCCCTATTCCACCAGTTATCCCTTAAGATCTTTTGCTCTTTTTGAGTACTTTTAACCAGACTCCAAATTAATGCTCATCCCCAATCACAGGGCACTTTTGTATTGGGGTATTACTTTCCAATGGTTCGCTTCTGGTTGCTCCCTTTCCCTTCTGTATCAGTCCAAGTGTTCCCACTCCACATGACCCATCCACTGATGTCTTCTGCCCCTGCAGAGATCCAGAAGTGTATAATCTTACATCTCAGGCTGATTTCATGGGTGTTCAGAGTGTTCTGGTAGATAATCAACTCACTTTAGGGGTTTTTAACATCACTTAGGAAAAAGGGCATTATTGGTTTTAATCTCAGACTTGCTTTTAAATCCCAGCTATTTAACTTACTCTAATCTATTTTATGAAACTACATAGCAACTATGAGTCTCAATATTAAAGAATATACACAAAATGGGGATGGTAGTGTTTTTTTTTTACATCATTATTGTAAGGATTCAATACGTTAAATACATAGCCCTGTGCCCAGCACATACCAGACTGTAAATAAATGGTAAATACAAACAGACATTGATGCCTATGCAGCAAACTTGAAGGGCAGTTTTTATGTGTGCAAAATGGAAAAAGTAGTTTTGGCTTTGAGGTCTGTGTTTCCAGTTACACGTATAGCACCAAGATCTTCAAGCAGAAGATTAATAAATTAGGTAAAAGGCAAAAAAAAAAAAAAAAAAAAAATTCTCCTGTTAAGTGGAAAATTGAAACACTTTCAGATTTTCCACATAATCTTTAAATGTTCAGAAATTGGAAGGACAGTGTCCCAACTGTTTCCCTTCTACATTTCCAGAGTGAGTTTAGCCAACAATTCCTTCATGATGTGTAAACTGTCCTCAAGCCAGTGAGTCACAGTAGAGTCACAGACCACGGCTCAATGGAGAAAGGGCTGTGCATTGCCTAAATGGTGGCTTCTTTGGGGAAAAGCTATCTATTCAGTGTATGTTACACCCTGAATAATCATCTAAGTGTAGCTACTTATTATTTATTAGAAGAATAAAACTGGTTTAATAGTAAGTAAAAGCACTCAGGATCTACAGGAATACAGCTAAGAACCCCTGAAAGAGTGGCTATGAGACTGGGGTGTGGGGAGGATGATCATAATAGACCAAGGCAGTCATACTGCTTAACAAGAAAACTAAGATGCAGAGATACAGTTTAAAAGGTTAAGATCATCAAAGGCATTTGTGGCTTTGAGCAAAACAATACAAAACTAAAGGAAAGTCCAGACTTATCTTATTAGTAGATATGGTTTCTGGAGAAATGGAGCTTATAACTGATGGGATGGAATGGACTCACGAGCTGTATCATTATAGGAAAAATAAATTGCCATGGGACCTTTGGAAGGAGAAGATGGGCAATGCTTTTCTTGTATTCAACAGCAATGGGGCCCATGAAAGAGCAAGATGTCAGGAGAACTTGGTTCTTGCAAGACAGTACTCAAGGTACTATCTGACCTTGAGTAACTCCTGTGCATTCCCTGTAATTATCAACTTTCCATCTGCACTATGAGGACTCTGAGGTTTCTCTTTTCTACATAATGCTTCTCCCAAAGGGAAAAATATATATTGGGCGATCTCTTTAAAATTTCAGGTGGGCAGATTTCATCCTTCTCTTCATTTTATGTCAGCAGTAAGGCAGAGCAGGGCAGGGACTGGCTGAGCAGGAGTGATGAATCCTGCAATAGGTTTTGGTTTGTTCTCCAGATGAGCAGGGAGCTTCTAAGTTAGCCTGGTCTCATTATTATCTTCAGGTGCTACCTGTGAGATTGGGACCAACTTGATGCACTTTTAGTGGCTGGGGTATCACCAAGGGGATTGCCCAAACTGCCACAATAGCCAAACTGTGGAAGGAGCCAAGATGCCCTTCAATAGATGAGTGGATAAAGATGTGGTCCAAACATACAATGGAATATAACTCAGCCATCAGAAAGCATCATTTGCATCAACATGAATGCAACTGGAGGGGATTATGCTAAGTGAAGTAAGTCAAGTAGAGAAAGACAATTATTACACAGCTTCATTCATATGTGGAAAAGAAGCAATAGCATGGAGGACCATAAGGGAAGGGAGGGAAATCTGAAGGGGGAGAAATCAGAGAGGGAGAAGAGCCACGAGAGACCATAGAGTCTGGGAAACAAACTGAGGGTTTCAGAGGGATGGGAGTGCGGGAGGAGGTAGCATTGTGATGGGTATTAAGGAGGGCACGTGTTGTGATGAGCACTGGGTTTTATATGTAACTAATGAATCATTGAACACTACATCAAAAACTAATGATGTACTATACAGTGCCTAACTGAACATAATAAAAGAGAACACATTAAAAACAAAACAAAAAAAGAAACAAGAAACAAGATGATAGTCATAGTTTCCCTGGAATACAAGATAGTCACGAGGGGAAAAGGGGCCATTTAGCCCTGCCTTCTGTGCACAAGGGGGTTTCACACTAGCCTTTTCACTTTAAACATTCCAGTCACAAGGAACGTATTCCTTGCAAAGAAAACCATGTTGGGTTTTAAGTGTTTGATTGTTTGAACAGTCTTGCATATCTTGAGCTCCCAAATTATACTTTCCTATATTCCCCACATATCATGGAAAATCATATTTTAAATATTTAATATAATTTTAATTAAATGTTAGATTAAAAAAAAACCCATAAAGTTATTTTGAATGTTTACTTTGGGAACATTTTATTTTTCTTTTTGTTTTAACAGTTACTAAGTCCTTACTATACAGACACTAGCACACATTGTACATCTATGATCTCATTTAACCTCCACAAGATATGAGATAGACACTATTATTTCTGTTTTACAGATTAAGATACATGAATGTTTTGTCTCAGGAAACACCTATAGTTAATTCATAGAACTGGAACACAAACACAGACTCTTAAGTGTAAGGCTATTATTAAATAATTTTCTAGCTTATTTTGTTTTAAATATAGGTTAGTTTTCAGATGTTACCTAGATTTTTTGTGGCAGTCATTTTGCAACATACATATAAAAGTCAACTATTATGTTGTACACACACACAATATAATAATGAAGGGTTGGTTTACTTCCTCTTCCTCACCATAATCATATAATTCATCTGCAAAGAATTGGCAGCAAAGCTAATTCAGCAAATCCACATAAATAGAGATTCTTACATGTCACTTCTAAGGTGAGAAATTTTACAATTCAAAACTGTGAGTGATCTTATATAACCTTAACCAAGAAAAGGACTAGGGAAGAGACACTTTTCTCCTCAACAAGAAACGAAGTATCAAATTCCTGTTACATAATCATACTGCATTATCTTTCAAGAGGTTGATGGTAGAATAACACACAGGGTACCATTTTTCTTGTTTTGTGTGATGCAATAACAACTTGTGTGAAAATACATGACATGAAAGGAAAAGAAGCAATGGCTATGTGGTGGGATTACAGAAAGAAGGACAGCTGAAGTGCACGAGGAAATGAAAATCAAGTTTATGTCATTAGCACCGAGACATAGGAAGAGACAGAGTCCTGGACGTGATAATTATTTGTCTTCTCTAATTCTAGAATGGACCTTTTGAACAACCTATTTAAATGTGCCGTCTGTCAGTAAATACAATGCCTACACCAGAAAGATATATTCCTGTGTTAACTGTAGAGTCTCCCTCAGTAATGACGTTATTTCTGGCTGCTCATTTGGTCTAATGTGTTCCCCTGTGCTGCACTGTTACCCGCATAACTCATCTGTCAGCCTCCTTTCTAGAGCACCTGTCACTGTAGCATTTATGAGCTATAAACGGGGACTGCAAAGCCTATAACCACAGAGCTAATGTATTAACATAATGCCTCATTAAGAAAGACTTCTTTTTTCTTTTCATTAATTAATTCAGCTCATGCCTATGCATCACCGATCTTTACATTTCTGTTTGGCTCTACAACCCATACATCGCTTATCAAGGAAAACAAACAAAAACTTGGAAAATACTCTCTGTTGTGTTCAAAACTGCTTTCTTACCTAGCAGTGGGAGATTCCTTTTTGGTAAAATGCAAGATTTCCTCTCTTTGTGATTTTAACATGTGTGCCATTAAATAAATTTTTCTATTATATTTCAAGTAATTGTGTGTAGTTTTAAAAAATTCTACTCAGAAAACTGATTGCATATTTGGTGAACTGTGATGACAATCAGCTGAGAAAACTGCACAAAACTCAGGGGATTTAGGTTCATGCTCTTATCTTGGTGTTTCCTTTGTCAACGTGCCAGGCCTCCAAGCCCTTGCTCTGTCAATCAGGTCACCTTACCAGTTGGCTGCTTGACAAAACAAAGTTCTTGGACATTGGAGTTGACCGCCACCTTTTCCAAGCATACCGATGTTTATCAGAAGCTTTGTCTGAACTTTCTCACCATGCGCGAAGGTCAAGAGAACAGCAAGACACCACAAATGAGCCCTCCATTAGCGAGAATGTAAAATTCACCATTATTTCCTCAAAATGAGGCTTCATGAGGAGGGTGTTTTGAGTTGAACTGTATCCAAAAGATATGTTGCAGTCTTAATTCCTGGCACCTGTGAATGAGACCTTGTTTGGCAATGGGATACAACCAAGTCAAGATGAGTTCACAGTGTAGCAGGTTGTGTCCAAGGTTCAATGACTGACTGATGGTCCTTTTAGAGGGCCATGTGAAGACAAAGGCACAGAGAGATACACACAAGGAGAATGCCATGTGTTGCCAAGGAACACCAAGCATTACTAGCAAGCAATACAGAAACTTAGGCATGGAGGATTCTCCCTCAGGCCCTTGAGAAGGAATTAACCTTTCAGACACCTTGATTTCACACATCTAGCCTCCAACACTAGATGAGATAATACATTCCTCTTGCCTTAAGCTATACAGTTTGTGGGAATTTGTCCCCAGAGCCCTAGGAAACAAATACAGAAGGCAAGAGGTATAAGATAGTAGAGAAATATTAGACTCCACATATGTACCATTTTGTTCACAAAACACAAGCCAACCTCTCCACTTTTTAAAGGTCACAACTTACAAATTTATATGAAAATGAATTATCATATATCCAGTATCTATAATCAAGGAGAGAAAGAGGGAAGTGTAGGAAGAGAAAGGCAGTTGGCAGTACACGTCATCCACCCTATTTCAGACACTTGGCTTTTCTGTTAAACAGATCCAGAAAACAGAAAATGCATGGCAACAGGTCTGCTTCAAGATTTCAGCAGGCTATGACCTTTTGTTCTATACTGGTTCTACGAATCTCTTCTCATCAGTCTATTCTCACCATACAATCCTGCCATATTGGGATCTTGATATTTACTGAACAAGAACAGAGATGCCATAATTGTGGGCAGATTTATCATTGTTCACTCTTTCAAGATTAATGCTCTGCACAAGGCATTTTCTATAAATATGACAAGAGATGGGAAAAACAGATGGGAATATTTTAATCCCAACCCACCTGTTACGTATGCTACCTTTGTTCTCATCTAACTAACATAAACTTGATGGCTGAAAGAGCGCTATTGCATTATCCCTGGGGTTCTTGTGCACCGTAAACCTTCAGGTAACAAAATTTCTTGTTTATTTCATTTCTGTCATCTAAGCCTTCATGTAAGAATTAACTTGACCCATCTCAACATAGCCATCTCACCTGTTTAAATGGGTCTGGGGTGCCCTCTATTGGTGCAGATATGGGTGAAAGGCCTTGCCTAGCTAGTGATCCTTAATCATTAGGGGAATAATTTTTGTTCTTTTTCTTTGGTTGTCAGTTCATTAAAAAAAAAAAAAAAAAAAAAAAAAAAAGCAGTTAGGAAAATCAAAAGTATTGACTTGATTTAATTCTATGTAAAGCTTACCTGGCATGAATGAAACATGGTGATGTAGTAATGTGAGGGGGCACACAGGTTTGAAATCATCAAGTCCTGGATTTGAAAATCTGGTTTAACTGAAAAGGTTCATTAACAGTTCTCATTTCACTTTTGCTAACATGTCCAACGTGAAACTCCCGCTTCAATAAGTTGCTATAACCAAGACCTGGCATTCATTTATCCGACAAATATTGACTGAATACCTATTAGACGCCATTGTTTTTGATGCTGCAGACACAACAATAACCAAAACAATTTCTGTCTTCAGATTTTCAGTAGAATGGATGTATACTAAATTATAAGCATACACTAATAGTTGTTATTACATACAGCAATAGTTATTTCTACTGTTATTACTATTTTCATTGTAACTACTATAGAATTACTAAACATAAATATCCTTTTTGTTAAAGCTTTATTTTCTATTTACAGCAGTTTCTATGAATCTATTGTATTTATCGGACAATTCTTGTGCTCAGGAAACTTCACTATGAAGATAAACACAGGTAATCATAGTAATCAGAATATTATTAGTATACATACAAGGGCCTGCATCCTTAAATATAAAGGACTCTAGCACGTTTATTTATTTCTGTAGTACATAAAACCACAAGTATATAGCCTACCAACTAGACTGTTATGAAAAAGCATCCATCAGGTATGCACTTTGTTCTAGAGGAAAATATACAAAAACAGCATGTGGCCATTCATTTGGTACAGCTGAGCTCTGAAATGATCACGTTTCATATTTTTCTATTTATGAACATGCATTTATGATTCCTTCATTTTATAAATGTGAAAGATCTCTGAGTATAAAAACTAAAAATTCAAATTTAAAAAATCATTTGTGTTGGTAATTATTTAATTTTAGCTAGACTGTTGAAGAAAAATCCCAGCAAATATATATAGGTTTGTTTCTATTGTTTCCTATGCAATTTAATAATTTTTCTTAGTCTCTACATTGTCAGAGTGGAATAACAATTAGAGGTATTCTCTTGTACTTGAATTTATTATAGCAAGAATGATACTTTTAAAATGTCAAAACCAGCATTTTTGTTTCTTTTATTTCTCTTTTATTTTGTTTCTTTTATTTCTTCTATTTTTCCTTATAAATGTCTATAAATGTCTGTATAAATGAGTAAATCTAAGGACTTGTTTTTACAAAGGGATAGTCTAAGAGCTTTTGAATTAAGAATTGTAAAAATAAAAATGTTTTAGATTTTGTTTAAGGAACTGTAGAATAATAATATAGCTATAAAATACTTCAACTTGAGATATGAACTGGTGAAGCAACTGCCTTTATTTCTAACTTTTTCCTATAAACTGATGTTTGGGCTAAAATTTATTAAAAAAAAGTCCTTGGTAAATAGAAAAAAATAACATGATTATCTAATAAAAAGTAATCACATTTTTATAAAAACACATTTTTAATGTTTTGTTTAAAATTCTGAGTTCTTAATCATTTAGTAAGTTAGAATTAGTCTTTTAAAATAATCCTTTCAGGGTGCCTGGGTGGATCAGGTGGTTTAGGATCAGACCCATGTTTTCTGGTCAGATCATGACCTCATGAGTCATGGGATCAAGCCCCTCATCTTGGGCTCTGCATTCATCAGGGAGTCTGCTTGATATTCTTTCCTTCTCCCTCTGTCCCTCCCCACATGCAGCCACATGGGTGCACTTTCTTTCTCTAAGTAAATAGATAAATCTTTAAAAAATAAAATAAAATAATCTTTTCATTTATATGGAATCCAAAAGACAAAACAAGAAGACAAAAAGCCCAAACAGATTCTTAAAAACAGAAAACTGGTGGCTTCCAAAGCAGAGATGGGTGGGAAGGTGGAAACAATAGATGAAGAGGTTTAAGAGGTACGAACTTACAGTTATAAAATAAGTAAGTCACAGAGGTGAAAAGTACAGCACAGGGAATATCATCTACAATACTGGTAATAATATCATATGGTGACTACACTTTCGTGGTGAGTATTGAAGAATGTATAGCATTGTTGAATCAATATGTTGTATACCTGAAACTAATATAAAATTGTGTCAATTAAACTTCAATAATAAAAAAGGAATAAAAAATTTAAAATAAAATATTCCCTCTGTTTTTAAATCATTTTAGATTTAAAGAAAAATTGTGAAGACAGTAGAGCATTCCACACCCACTTCCCCCTATTATTAGACTCTCATCAGTATAATACATTTGCTTGACTAGTGAACAGTTTTGATAAATTACTATTAACTAAAGTCCACATTTTATTTAGACTTCCTAAGTTTTTACCTAAAGTTGTTTGTTTTACCTCAATTGTTGTTGTTGCTTCAAGATCCCAACCAGGATAGTATGTTGCATTTAGATGTCATGTCTCAGGCTCTAGAGGCTATAACTTCTTGTTTTTGATGACTTCTCAGTGTTAAGAATTACTGGGCAAGTGATGTGTAGAATTTTCCTCAAAAGGGGCTTGTCTGATGTTTTTCTCATGATTAGACAGAGATTATGTGTTTGAGTGAAGAAGGGGTGGGGAGTAAGTTTCGTCACATGACATCACTTCACATCAATGGTACCAACTGTCAGCACCACTCATCACAGTTGGTGTAATCCTTCATCACCTGGTTGGGGTAATACTATGAAGGTACTACCCCTATTTCATACACAGTTTTAGAAAGAAGTCTCTATGCACAGATTTAGCATATTTTAAGCTTTAAATTTGATTGCATTTTTCTGAATATGAAGTGGTAATTAAGTACATTTGGAAATATTTGGTTTCCGAAGAAAGAGCAAGAATATTTATGCACAGAACAACTGTCTCTTCCCTTACTGAAGCACACAGTTGGGAGTGATGTTCTAAATGGAGACAGTTCTCACTGGGCTATTCCTCACCTAGAGAATTTTATTGGTTTAGGTCCCAGTTTCTCTTTAAAACTGCAGAATCCCAGAGATTCACATACAGTTTTATATGCATCTCATACATCTTACTCTACTCTTCAAGGATTTACCGGTAGTGCACATTGTAACAATCATCTTCCTTAAATTTTCTAGTCATTGTCTCTCTTGTGTGGCATATATATTTTGAAATTATTACTAAAAGAAACTGGGAATAGCAAAACAATGGAAAATTTCCACCAGTGGCATCAACCAATCACATCTTTCACCACCTTCCTTCATCAGTCAGCTCCTCAAGAGGCAAGGAGCCCAGCAATCCCAACTTTCCTAGGAATATGATTGCTTAGGGTCTCACCCAGGCAGGCACCTGCATGCGCGTGCGCGCACACACACACACACACACACACACACACACCCTTTACCTTACTTCTTAAACAAAATTTAGTTTATAAGTGTTCCTGCCCATGGTTAAATTAATAAGATGCTCTGGAGACAATTTGACCCTAGAAAAGTCAAGGCTTCTCTCATTTGGCCTATTTTTGCTCTTTATTTTCCCCCAGAATTTCACTTTGATAGACCACGTATACTTCTTGGTGAAGAAACTCAGGCTCATTTTCAAATAATATTGAGTGTTTGTGTATGAGAAGCATCTGATAGCCATTTTCATACATGCAGTACTTGAAAACCTACATACTGATCTTGTGTATTTATTGCTTCTATTATCTAGGTAAGAAAATAGAGCATGCATTCTTTCCCCCATACCAAAGGATCATCCTGTCCTCTGGTGTTAGAAATGTTAATTCAGAGTGTAACACACATTCAAATACATAATGAAATCATAGCTGTTACTGAAAGCTTACCACATGCCAGGAACTATATCAAGAGGTTTACTTGAAATGCTTCATTCAGTGCCCTCGACAATGTTAGGCAGTAGGTTCCACAGTATTCTTATTTTATATTTGAGGAAGTCATGGTATAAAATATGTTAGATTGATTGCATCATGGTTCTAATTAATGGCCTTCCTGAATTCATGTCCTTTGCCTGTAACTTACAACCTCAACTTCGTAGTCCCCTCCTGTACTGACTCTGCCCTGGGGCCAGAGGCAAAGTTGATAAGAAGCAGAGACTTGAAAAAGAGCTTGCATGGCTCTGCTTTCTGACTCAGTTCTCGGTGTTCATCTAGAAAACACACCTATATTAGCCTGAGAATACAGCTGGTCTAACCTGCCGGAAGACACAAGAGACACCTGCACTTGAGATTGCACAGAGCAGGGCCAAGCCATCCTAGTAAGGAGTATCCTAAACAAGCCGGCTCTTCGATGACCTGTCAGCAGACCACAGACACGTAAGTAAAGCCAAGACTCAGTGACAGGACCAAGACTAGAATGAGTTAACAGGGCATTTGCAGTTATGTGCAAAATTTAAGGAGCACCCCCCCAAAAAAAATCAGAAAGGAAAACAGCATGGAGGTTCCTCAAAATGTTGAAAATAAAAGTAAATAATATTTTAATGTAGTAGTTCAAAAAATAAAAAATGCAAAGAAGTCCATGATGAACAAAATATCAACATTTTAAAAAAGAAAGGATCAATATTACTGATTTCTCCTCTTGCCTCAGGCACCAATACAGCATGGCACAGCACTGCTTAGCAGAATTATCTAGCAAAACCAAGAAATCATGAAAAATAACAAATGATGATGATGATGATTATATTCCATATACACCCTCCACTTTCAAGCCAAACCTTCTCTGAGGCCTATACTAAGAGGGCAAGTAAAGGTAAGGGCAGAATAAGGTTATTGTTTAGCCTTCATTTTCAGAGACATATTTTAGCAAAATAGAAAAAAATATTTTTTTTAATTCATTGACCTATATTATTATATCCGAAGCTGGCTGATTGTTTAATCATGGAGTGTTACATAAATAAAATAGCATTAAGACTTAAAGAGAAATAGGAAAGCATGTTCTTTCAGACCTGGTAGGTTACAGCAGGAAGGAAGATAGCTACAGAGTGCATGGGGGAGATGCTACCTTCCCTGCTCCTCTTGGAGCTACAACTCTTTGGAGGATTGGAGTAGCCCAAGAACATCAAGACCCCTGGAATAGCCCCAACCTTATTTCTAGCACCATGATTATTGTGCCTTGGGTACAAGTGCTGCATGGTTGGTGGTGAGGATTCTGGAGAGATGAGTCTGACATAGTCTCACCAAGGCCCTTTTAGACAGAAGTAAGGGGCAAGGAGAAAAATACGAAGAGCAGTCATTTAACAGAGTAGAGTTTCCTAAAATGATTGCTTTGATTATTGAACCGTACTGAATTTACAAGATCACAACAAATGATTTCTGTCCTTACCCTTTAGGACAAAGGCAGTGTGAAGAAGATAAATTCTAAATCAAATGTTTTACTTGTACATCTGAGTTTCAGCTGTGACACTGTGCAACCTGTTACATGATTTCATAACCTCTGGAGAAAAGAAGTTACCATTCATAAGGCAATTCTGCTGTGGGTGGTATACAGGCCAAGGAAACAGTATATGGGTGGCGGACCAATAGCATGCATTAGGTGTTCATCTATAGGTATTCCCCCAAATGACTACACTTTAACATGTTCGTCGTCTTCCTCTTGTGTAGGGTTCTGGTCATACTCTTTGCCTTGCAAAACACTAGTAACATGAAAACTTAAAAAAATAAGTACACTGTACTTAAAATGGTGAGTAATACACATTCATTGTTCACTTAATGTACCAAATTGCAGTGTCAAATTAATGAAATTACAACAGTAATGATGATTTCTTGTGTCTAGCATATAGTAAGCATATATTCATATTTACAAATGAATGAAAAATCCTGAGAAGGAAAGAACTCTTGCTGGGGAGAACAACTAACTATAAATTTACATCAATCCCAGGGGATTTTCAGTGACTTACAGAAACAGAGAAATAAATTCTTCAAAAATATTTTATATCATTGGTTCTTTCGATGGAATGGAAGAGAATGATGAGACAATAGGAGAAAACTTGAAATACTTGTGGCAATATGTTATTCAGTAGGGGTAAAAGAAAATGATTCGTGAGATCCAAGTTCAGCAGAATTATTCAGATGAATAGACATTAAGCATGACTATGCGTATTTCCTTGTGTATGCATGGATTTAATTTTATAATTTACATTTTCATGGTTTATGGGTAGAATTAATCATGAGGAATAAATCTGCAAACACCAAATCTAAAATGTACATGGAAAGAGAATACAAAATAGTTCTACCTGGAGCTTTCATGATTCAGACTTCGAGCATCTGTGCCTTCTTGAACCTCACAGACATCCTTGGTGAGTTCAATTCAATATACCTTTCAATTAAATTTTCTATTTCCAGACTCTCATGGGCACCCAAGGGTTCACCAATTCATTAATCTCCTATATGATGGAGGGTGTCACTCCTGAGTTTGTTGAGGAATAGAGTATATAATACATATGTACAGCCTCTTCAACCACAAATCTGGCTCAGCTTCCCCTGGAACCAACTTTTTGTTTTGTAGGTTTCCCATTATTTATATTTGGCCTTTATTGGCCTGATAACCTCTCTTCAATCTTCTTTACATGCTCCTTTTAAACATGAGAATATCAGAGGCGATTCACAGACCTGTACCTCTGGGGATAAAAATATATTATATGTTTATAAAAATTAAAAAAAAAAAGAATCTGTAAACTCTTCATTGCTTCCAATAAGCAGATTTGCTGGTCTAGATAGCATTCTAGCGATGTAGGACTGAAGATATGAAGAGAGGCCTTTCAGTGTAGTTCAGTCAAATGTCTTTGACAATATTTAGTAACCTTGGCAATAAAGTTCTGTACTCTATAAAATCATGAAAAAAAAAACATGAGAATATCAGAGAACTTACTGTAAAACTTTATGTCTTTAAAACCTTCTACTTTTCCTCTCCGTGTTTTCTTATTGTGATTGGAAAGTTAAACTGCCCTCAGTTTGTCTTTATTATTGAATTGTGTTTATTATTTGCTTGCAATTATTGTTACCATGCATATCCAAAATGGAGTTTGTTTATTATTGTTCTTCAACTTTCTGAGAGAGAAATTTTTTTTCTGAAGAGGAAGGGAAGAATGTATCTGGTGTTACTTTTAAAGGAACAGGTTCCCATATTTGGACAAATGAAATCTCCTTTCACTAATGTATATTGTGTTTTTGCCAGTTTTATATACTCAGTAGGAAATCATATTCCACACTCTTCTGGTGTGGCAACATGGCATCTTTATGATGATAGAGATATCTGCATATCTCTGTCTTCTCATACGCTGGCCCAGATATGTTTCAAAAGGCTGCCACTCACAACTTTTTTTATTTCCATTCATTCATTCATTCAACAAATATACACTGAGAATCTCCTTTGTGCTAAGCACTATTATAAATACTTGGGATATAACAGTAACTGAAACAGCAAAATTTCTATACTTACGGGCTTTGGAGGATAATGCAGGAAACAATCAATTATAAGTAGGAAAACTGGCTAGTATGTTCATAAGTGGTATGCATAGAGAAGAAAAAAAGCCCCAGCAGAGTAAGAGGTATCAGAAGTACAAATATAGTTGAGAAGGCAATTCAATTTTAAATGTTTCTTTTAGTTATATCATTTTTATACCCTTCTTACTACCTACTTTTCTTCCATTGCCGTATTCTACTTATGCATCTTATCCAGTAAAATCCTTTCCATTGTTTTTCACCAGAATGTGGCAGAAATCACATATATATTTTATATTATTATAACCTCTGCTCTAGGGCATGCTAGCAACACAGCCACTGGACTCTATCTTGCTTTCCCCTGAAAATCACTGGGAGCCTCTTCTACCACTGATGCTCACCATGAGAAATAAACATCACACCTGATGTTCACCATGTTGCACCAGTGGGAGGTAACTAAATACAAAAGTATCAAATGAGGGTGGGAAGCTATGGGAGCAGGAAAGGTAAAGGAGAAAAAAGCAGGGAAGTAATCACTAATGTGACTAGATTGCTGTGCTCTTGCCCAGAATATTCTTGTCTTGAAATATCCCCAAATGTTCTGGTCTCTAAAACCTCACGCACTCAGTTTTACAGTTTTATCCTTCTACTTTGTCCTTCGCCCACAAATATCAGATTATAGTAGTTTTAAGTTGACACTGGGAGTAAGCATTTGAATTTTTTTTTTTCAGTCTTCATAAGATATGTCATCCCTCCCCGCCACAGATGCGCATTATGTTATCATGCACCAAGCCCAGAACACTAGTCTGTTCTTTGAAGGCTTTAGTGTATTAATCTGTTCTCTTCTCTTACATGCTTTATTTCTTTTCCAAAGTCACAAACTCCAACTAGGGAAGGAAATGGAAAGAACACACGGGCTTTCCAATGCTTCTGCTTCCTAGTTAGAATAAAGAATTACATGGAGATAGTAAAATAATGTTTATCTCTGAATGAGAAACTATCAAATGAGGAAAAAAATTGTAGAAGTATGAGGTACTGTACAAGTATAACATATTTGTTTCCCTATTTCTAGTCAATATTTCTAACAAAATCCAGTACAATTCTTGTGCATAGAAGGTATATAGTTTCCTCAAAAAATGAAAAATAGTACTAAAAAATATTGATACAAAGTTCTTCTGAGTTGAGTAGGAACATTTAGCCCACATAACTCACTGTGGTATTATGTTTCTAGGTTTTATTGTTGTTGATTCATGAATTTTGTTGATTCATGGCTCACTAAATCATGTTTGACTTGAAAAAATTAAGCTTTTGGTATAAATGCTATACTATTTAAGCAAAGATGTAAGTTTTATCTGTAATATTGAAACAATAATACCTCATCAAGTTGTTTTGAATAGTGAATTAAATGGCATATACATAGTACATGGCATAGGGCTTTAGACATAGCAGGGATGCAAAAATATTTGCCCTTTCTGCCCCCAAGACCCGGGAAGTTTGTAGCAATAATCTGCATAATGACAGAGGAAAAAAATAAAAAATTATCAGTGGCAGACATGGCTTTTCCATTGTCAACTCAAGTTAAATCCATTTGGCCATAGTAAAAAATCATATAAAACTATGAATAAAGCAAGCTTAGTCATGATCCACCATAGCATCATGCTTACATAAATTTTCTAGAATTTTTTTATTTAATTACTTGAGAAAGGCCCTTAGGCTATATATCCACAGCACAACCTCTCACCCCAAAACGTGGAGGAGAGCTATAATAAACCTGCCTTCTGAGAACTTTCCATTGAAAAGTTTGCCACACTCTTTGGAAAAGGATTCACAAGCTTCTTTCCATCTACAAGTTTGCCAAAACCTTTTAGAAAACTACAACATCTGAAACTTTTTTTTTTTTTAAGAAAATATCAGGGACCTGAGTACTGCTATCCATTTGAAATGCTTTCATTTTTGGTCCACATGGGCTTCCTTCTAGTCACTCTCATTCACATACATTTCTTTTCCTCTCTAAAATCCTTGAATAACTTGAATAAAATGATTTGAGGAAGAATTAGGGGCCACAGGGAACATAATAGGGGATCTAATTTAGTCTAGACTCAGAGAAAGGGATGCTTTAGCTGAGCATGGAGGGAAGCTGAGGTATGGTAGAAGCTGGCCAAGTGTCAAGGGTTGTCAAAATCTTAGGAAACAGGTACAATAGTCCCAAGGCCCTTCCCTCAGAAAGGAGCCATCTTAGTAGTGGAGGAGCCAAGGGAAACCGAGCATGCTGAAGCTGAGGGACGGAGGGGAGAATAGGGAGAATGTATCATTATCTGCTCCTGTTTTATTTTTTTACAACCCTTTTAAATAGTGAATTTCCTGGCAAATACCATGTTTTATGCTTCTCATAGAGTTTTTGCCAATATGCCATATCCTTAATTCATTGATTTGGACACACTGACTTTAGAGAAAACCAGTGTATTAAGAAATCTCAAAGAAGTTAAAGTCTACTGTACACATGCACATGGATACACACACACACACACACACACACACAAACACAAACACACAGAATTTATTGGTTATCTACAAATACCAGGCACTATTTAAAACAAATTCACTCAGATTAATTTATGTAATCCTCTTAGCTATTATCCTCATTTTACAGAGGACATAAAAGCCTAAGGAAATTAAGTAACTTTCTCAAAAATAACAACTACTAAAGAGCAAACAAAACAAGAAAACTAGGTAGGAGAGAGCTTGAGCATTTAATCACTATGCTGTGAAACAGTTTGTTTTCCCTACGACAATTAGCTTTTTTATATTTTTAAATTTTTTATTTTTTATAAACATATATTTTTATCCCCAGGGGTACAGGTCTGTGAATCACCAGGTTTACACACTTCACAGCACTCACCAAAGCACATACCCTCCCCAATGTCCATAACCCCAGCCCCTTCTCCCAACCCCTCTCCCCCCAGCAACCCTCAGTTTGTTTTGTGAGATTAAGAGTCACTTATGGTTTGTCTCCCTCCCAATCCCATCTTGTTTCATTGATTCTTCTCCTACCCACTTAAGCCCCCATGTTGCATCACCACTTCCTCATATCAGGGAGATCATATGATAGTTGTCTTTCTCCGCTTGACTTATTTCGCTAAGCATGATACGCTCTAGTTCCATCCATGTTGTCGCAAATGGCAAGATTTCATTTCTTTTGATGGCTGCATAGTATTCCATTGTGTATGTATACCACATCTTCTTTATCCTTCAAACCCAAAAGACTCCACTCCAAAACTGCTAGAACTTGTACAGGAATTCAGTAAAGTGTCAGGATATAAAATCAATGCACAGAAATCAGTTGCATTTCTCTACACCAACAACAAGACAGAAGAAAGAGAAATTAAGGAGTCAATCCCATTTACAATTGCTCCCCAAACCATAAGATACCTAGGAATAAACCTAACCAAAGAGGCACAGAATCTATACGCAGAAAACTATAAAGTACTCATGAAAGAAATTGAGGAAGACACAAAGAAATGGAAAAATGTTCCATGCTCATGGATTGGAAGAATAAATATTGTGAAAATGTCTATGCTACCTAAAGCAACCTACACATTTAATGCAATTCCTATCAAAGTACCATCCATCTTTTTCAAAGAAATGGAACAAATAATTCTAAAATTTATATGGAACCAGAAAAGTCCTCGAATAGCCAAAGGAATATTGAAAAAGAAAGCCAAAGTTGGTCGCATCACAATTCCGGACTTCAAGCTCTATTACAATTAGCTTTTTTTAAAAGTGTGCTCCGTTGAAAGGGAAACCCTCCTACACTGTTGGTGGGAATGCAAGCTGGTGCAACCACTCTGGAAAACAGCATGGAGGTTCCTCAAAATGTTGAAGATAGAACTGCCCTATGACCCAGCAATTGCACTATTGGGTATTTACCCTAAAGATACAAATGTAGTGATCCAAAGGGGCACATGCACCCGAATGTTTATAGCAGCAATGTCCACAATAGCCAAACTATGGAAAGAACCTAGATGTCCATCAACAGATGAATGGATCAAGAAGATGTGGTATATATACACAATGGAATACTATGCAGCCATCAAAAGAAATGAAATCTTGCCATTTGCGACAACATGGATGGAACTAGAGCGTATCATGCTTAGCGAAGTGAGTCAAGCAGAGAAAGACAACTATCATATGATCTCCCTGATATGAGGAAGTGGTGATGCAACATGGGGGCTTAAGTGGGTAGGAGAGGAATAAATGAAACAAGATGGGATTGGGAGGGAGACAAACCATAAGTGACTCTTAATCTCACAAAACAAACTGAGGGTTGCTGGGGGGAGGGGGTTAGGGAGAAGGGGGTGGGATTATGGACATTGGGGAGGGTATGTGCTTTGGTGAGTGCTGTGAAGTGTGTAAACCTGGTGATTCACAGACCTGTACCCCTGGGGATAAAAATATATGTTTATAAAAAATAAAAAATTTAATAAAAAAAAAAAGTGTGCTCCGTTAAGGTTGCTTTTCCCATTCCCACTGTTTCCATTATACCACTATCTGTAATCTGGACCCTTTTGCTGAAAGCTAGATCTGGGGGTAAGACACACCCTGCAGCACAGCCAGTACCCATCCTCCCTCTGAGTTCCTATCTCCCTCTCAGATCTCTCCTTCCCCTTTATTCCCTGTACCCGTTAAAAGTCCCACCACTTTCTGAGAAACTCAGGCCCCAAACTTTTTGCCTCCTCAATCCCCACACCAACACAGCCAGCATGACCTGTCGTCCAGTCACCTCCATGCCTCCCTGGTTGTAGCACTCTCCACCTTCCTTTCTGTCACTATCTCCACTGGGTTCCCCACCACCCGTCCTCTGATGGGTTCCTTTGCATCTGATGTTCCCTTATAACACATTCTCCATCCTGTGACCAGAATGTTCTTTCTAAATGTTGAATACTATCATATCACTCTCCTGTCCAAACCCTTCTAGTAGTCTCCATTGTTCCTGGGACTAAGTATTAATTTGTTAATATGACTGACTTCAAGCTCATCCTTCTAGTCTGATTGCTTATAAATTCTTCTGCCATATGCCCCATATTTATTTTAACATTATGAAAGGTAGCTGCAGTTTTTCAAATAAATCATATTCTTTCTCACTTCCAGCCTCTGCTCACTCTACTTCCTATGTCAGAAAGTCCATTCTTCACTTCTTTTGTGGCTACTCCTATTTGCTTCATTGGAACTCAATTCAGAGGCTGAGTGTTCAGATAATCTATTGATTAATTTCTGAGTTTTAAGTTGATATACTTAATAACACTTAACTATATAATCACACTAGATTATCATGTAATTCAGGGGAGAGTCCATTTCATTAATATTTATATCCTTAAGGTCTACCATAGTACCTAGTACCCTGATTGATACTCAATAAAGATTTGTTGAAAGAATTTATTTCATTTTTAATAGACATAGTGTCTCAAATGCTTAAAAATGATACTTTTCTATTTTTCTACCTTTTCCTTTTACCTCTCAGCATTTTATTTCCCATGTCTATGCACAGAATTAGCTACGAAGACTGGCTGTAAAATGACAAATTATGGAATTATAAAAATGAGAACTATGAGCTGTTTAAGACTCATTTTTTTAAGAAATAGCCCATTTTTTTGTTTATATCACTTAACTTTAAGACAGAAAACAATTTCAGAATTCCTTTTAGCTTGCACATTTGTGTTCTGTAAGAGAGCAATGTTGAGATGTGCATGTGGCTATTTCACTCACTTATGCTATTTTCTCACGTCTAACTCACCCCTCAGCGCCTAACAGTCTACAAAGAAATCTGGGCCTCTTGAGCTCTCTAAGAAAGAACAGGCTCAGGAGGCCCATCACAGGCTCTGTCTTCCTGCTTGGCTTCTTAGAGGTGTTCCCACTCTGGGGATGAAGAGGCCTGACTGAGGGCACAGAACTTTCAGGGTGCATTAAGAGCAGGCTCCGCGGCTGTGGAGTAAGAGAAATTTTATGGAACAACTTTGGGTGATGCAGCTGCAGAATCAATTAAGGCTGAATAAGTCCCTGGTTGCCAATCTTAGTACAGTGGAAAAATGAAGATGCTGAGGCCGGTAGTCACCCAGATGTTTCAGCCCTGCTGACTGGCACATCAGTGTTCACTCTTCCTGATCCCTTTCGTGGTTCTCAGGCTTAATAAATAAGTATGGCTCTCACTCTCCCATGAAGTCCAGTTACTGGAGAGGCTCAACATAGTAAAGTAAAAACCATAGGCTACGGTTCCATTTCATGGCTTAGGAATCCCAGCCGCCCTACATGAGTGGCTCTCAGAAGGGTCAGCAAAAATAGCACAACAATATAAGGAGGAGTAACAATTCCAAAGAAATGTGGGGGAGATAACAGTATGAATTCAAATGTTAAACTGAAAACTTTGAAGGAAAGTCACTTGCCCACTTTTCTTCAAAAGCAAACTTCCAACTATCACTTTTATCAGAAATATATATGTATATATTATAGTATATATATATATATATATATATATATAGAGAGAGAGAGAGAGAGAGAGAGAGAGTTATCACACTTTACACATTTTGAATACTGGCTTTATATATAGTCCCACCTTACACTTCTGATAAATGGAGGGCACCCCCCTCTAGGACAAGACTTCTACATTTATTTTTCAGAACTGGAAGTTCTTATTCTTCTGCAGGTTTCTACAACTGTCAAAGTAATTCAGATAAGAAGGAAAAATCTTTTATTCCAGATGAGAATTGTTGGGAACCTCAGTAAACCTGAGGATCACCTCAGTCAAAACTGAATGAAAAACTCTTATCTTTCTTTGCTTTCTCAGCTAACAGGGCCTAGAAGGAATGCTAACATAGTGGCAATGAGTTGTGCTCAAATCTTGATTTCTAATACCATTCTCCAACAAAAGGAGCCAGACCTCATTGACAAATGGCTGATACTGGGCCAGGGGTGGGAAATATAGAAGACATTATACAAACTATAGTGCCAAAACGTAAGAAAGTATGGAAAAAAAAAACCAAAACATAATGATGGGTATATCAAAGTGCCAAAGAAACCAAATGAAATAGCTCCTAATGGCCAAAGCTAGAAAAATTTGGGCAACAAAATAATATACTATTGGATTATAACTCAAAATATAAAATACACATCCACAAATCCATTCTGATATAAATAAATGATTGCATAAAAATAAGTAAATAGAGGTAGAATAGGCAATTATCTTGTGCAGAATTATGTATATTTTATGTAACTATTTTGACCTGAAGGAGGTGGAACATAGAAACCTGGCCATTCCCCTGAGGTGAGCTGCCACCACACTATCACTGACTGGGGTGGGAGGCTTTGGCCAGGATTAGGGTTTGAAAAAAGACGTGAGACATACATCCCCACTCCTTAAGTGGAGGTTGTGCATAGTGATGTCCTTTCAAGGAGGGCATTATGAAGTGGGGGTGGGGAAACACCTTTACAGTGGCAGAGCCGAAGGAACACTACCCTAGCCACACATACAGGGGTGACAGCAGTGGTGAGTCTGTTCACTGTCTGTTCTATTGACTTAGTGTGATGGGATGAGACTCATATTCCATCTCTGTGGTCTTCCTCTCCAAATCCCATAACTTCAGTCTAATAATGACAGAAACATTAGACAAGTCTCTCTTCAGAGGAATTCAATAAAATACCTGACCACTACTCTTTCACAGAGAAGTCATCAAATACAAAGGAATTTTGAGAAACTGTAATAGCCAAGAGGAGCCTAAGGAGATATGACAACTAAAAGCAATGTAGTATCCTGCATGGGATTGTGGAAGAGAAAACATTAGGTAGGAACTAAGGAAATCTGAAAGTCTGAATAAAGTATATTAATGGTAATATATCAGTAATGGTTTATTAATTGGGACAAATATATTACAATAATGTAGAATGTAATAGAGAACACAATTAGGTGGGGAGTCTAGGGGAACTCTGTACTATCTTTACAACCCATCTTTAAATCTGAAAATATTCTTAAGTAGAAAGTTTATTTTTAAAAAACTAAATAAAATAACTTTATATATCACTTTTTCTACCTAGAAAAGTGAAAAGTCCTTGCCATTGCAATTTCTAACATACAGAACATTAATCACTCTAATTACATTCATTTATCTAGAGAGTTACTTGAAAACTTCATAATGATGAGCAGGGGAGGGAACACATCTCTTAGGGACAATAATCAAAGAAACAAATTGAAGCAAACTGACAACAGATGAAGAAGCTCTATGTAGCTTGGTTTATGGACTCACTCAATGGTCAAGAAGGAAAATACCAATTGAAGTTACTCTTGTTCAAGTTATTTGTGTCATTTAGAAGATTTATGAGAAGATCAGAGAAGCTAGCTTGTCAGAGGAGATCAGTTTTGTGATTTTAGTGTTATTCTTGAAAATTACTTTCTTATTGATGAATTCTATTTTATCTATTCTTATGTCTCAGAATATCTGAATACATCAAAATGTATTACATTAAAATGCATTTTTCTTAAAATTACGTGGTTTGAAGTTTGATCCTTCTAAGTTAGTGCCCATAGAGCCTTACCAAAACATGTGTGGCAAAGATAGTTCTTACCAAATGTTCCATGCATTCCACTACATTTCTCAAAATTCCTTGTAGTTGGGTTGGGGCCATGTGACTGTTTTGGCCAATGATTTGTGAAAGGAAGTGAGATCTATGACTTCTAGCAGAAGCAGTTAAGAGCCCAGGTCTCTACACCTCCATCTCTTTGTTCTGAGATTGTGACTTCAGAAGTCACGTTTCCAGGTGCTGCTGTTGTAGCATCCATCAGCTTAAGTTTCTGAGTTATTGGGTAGGATGGACAGCTCTCTCCAAACCCTGCCAACCTATGCTGATATGTGATATATGTTGCATACTGTATTATGCCATTAAAATTTGTCTATTTCCATATATAGTGGGAATTACCCTACTACAACTAGTAAGGAAAAATGAATGTAGTTCAAGAATTTAATATCACATTTTAGGCTATCTTACAATAGGTAGTCAGAAGTAGCTTTTAGAATTACTATAAAGTTTACTTGCCACAGAACCCTAAGGAAAGTGTTCTATCCCACAAAAGAATTTTGTAAAATTTAGAAGGCAGCAGGTATAGAAGTTACAGGTAGGGACAGAAGCCCTTGTAGAACCCATTTGGGAAGGAAAGTTACTCTTGTCAAGCCAAGAAAAATGACATAAATTCGAAATATTGAAAGAATGAGGACTTCAGCAAAAGATTAGGATTTCAGTGCATAATATTTCAGGAAAGGATACATCTCATGTAGAGAGAACCAGTCGTTACTATCTACTTGTTTGGTCTGTGATTTAAGGAACATGCGATGAAGGAACTCAGGCCATGTTATTCCTGGAAGTAAGGAGAGATGAGCTTTGACTGAATAAAGTTTAAAATATTTTGAGGGCACTTGGATGGCTCAGTTGGTTAAGCTTCTGCCTTTTGACTCAGGACATGATCCCAGGGTCCTGGGATCGATGCCTACATTGGGCTCTTGACTCAGCAGGGAGCCTGCTTCTCCTCCCTCTGCCTGCTGCTCCTGCTCCCTCTGCTTATGCCCTCTCTCTCGCTCTCTCTCACTCTGTTAAATAAATAAATAAAATCTTTAAAAAAAAATAAGATAATAAAGTAATTTGAAGACTGGCTATAAGATGCTGTGTATAATTTCAAAAAACATGGGGGTGTGAACAGAGAACATGTTCATACTCTGTACGCAAAGGTCGTATAGACCAGCTTTGGAATATAATGTCATTAGTCATTAATCAATGCAGGAAATGGCTGTTATGGATGAACATTCCCCAAGGGCTATATACCATTCACTTAATTGTGCCTGATGTTATGTGTTGTCAAGGTTTCTTTTTTTTTTTTTTTCTTGGTGATTGAAATTTTTGGTATGACTGTAGTGACAGGGTTTGTTCCATGTTTCATATATTTCCTAGAGGCCTCCTTAAACTAATTACTTGAGGGAAATATGACAGGTTCTATCAATTATGATGTTATATAATATTTTCAATGGCATTTGATAATAAATTGAATAAATGTTGAATTCAAGGCAGAACCCTTTTTCCTCCCACCCTTTTATCTTAATAAATTTCAAAAAGTAAAATAGATACCTTCTCAAAAAGTAGATTATGAACACTGGATTAAGGTATAGATGGTATATTCTCTCTACTCAGCTAATGAGTAGTCCCAGTGCCCCACTAATGAACCAAATGTATTTTTCAGAAAATTAACAGTCCACAGCAAGATTTATATTTTAATTTACATTCACAAGGTAATTTTCTGACACAGATGTTTTCCTGATTGACTCCTTAAGAACTTTTCTTATAAGTTTTTCATTGCTTTGATTTTAGAATTGTAGCGTGGGTGTTCAATTTTACTATGTTAATTTAGGTAATCTGCTTTCTTCAACTTTAGATATTTCATGCCATTAAAAAAAACACTAAGATCCCTGTCCTCATAATAGTTATATTCTCGGATAGGGCCAAGGCAGACAATTAATACTGCCTATAGTATTTCAGAAAGTGGTAAGTGCTACAGAAAAAAAAAAAAAAAGTTGAGCAACATAAAGGTGAATTAGAATGCCAAGTGAAGGAGGGATTGGGGCTGGCAGTTTAAGCAGAGGGTCAGAGTAGACCTCATTAAGATGACATTTTGGCAATTTCCAGAAGAAAGAAAGGAAATTACCCCTGGTCCTGATTGTGAAAAAAGGTGGGTAAACACTGCCCATAAAATAAGAATACAATGAAGAAGTGTGGTATTGGCAAATATGTATGTATTTTGGAAGAGGTGACCTAGCAAAGTTGTTTAAAAATGGCATTCTAGTATCAGTACAGCACAACAGAGACTGGTATGGTATCAGAGATGGAATCACTGACTCATGGATGAATTATTGTAAGAGTATGAAGGTGAGCTAGTGGTTTTGTTTTGGTTTTGGTGTTTATAAGCTATGGCCATAAAATGACTGGCGATACCAACCTTTGATTGTCTTGTTTTGGCAGAAACAACATCTGAAAGCCTCTTCATAAACATAAAATAAGGGAGTAGTTCTGATTTCTAGAATTTACTTGGGATGCACATGGTGGAACCTCTCACTGCTTAAAATTTTCATTTCCTTCAAAGATAAAAGCCATTAAATCGTTTTCCTTTTACTCCTCCTTGTTGTAGCCTATAAGCATTTCACATATACAAGTCAGCCTACTCAGCTAGTAACTATTGCATAGGGAGATACTGAAAGACCCATTTTAAATAAGGGAGTCCTCCTAGGGCCAGGAGCTCATTTGATGAATACAAAACTGTATTCAAAAGGCTTAGCATACACCCTTTAAGCTGCTAACGAAGGCTTGTATAATTCAGTCTGGAAGCTTCACCATAGTGAATGCTAATTCATGCTTGGCCTTCTTTCTGCCAATAAGGGATCCCATGCTTGGGATCCATTCCTTTGCTTTTGGCTCTTGGTTTCACATTTATACTGGGTAGCTTGCTGGTGGCATCAAGGCCCTTAGGCAGAGTTCACAATATTTATGTGGCTGCAGTGAGACAAACTGTGAGATACCAGGTTTTTGGCAGCCAACTAGAATGGATGAAAAGACTCAAATCACTCTAAACAAGCCAGCAATAATTACAAGAGAATCCTGACTGCTGAGTGGCAGTGTCTCGCAGAGTTTATAAAAGTGTCCACAGTCATACTATCCATTTGGTAGCCTTTCAACACTGTCATGAGGTTCTGAGTAGAATTGTTTTCTGGCCTGGACACTTTCCACTAAACTTGGAAGGCAGAATTGTCACTCTTTCAATAAATATTTGACCTTCTCTTGCTACATGCTTGGTATTACTTCTTTTACTCTTATTTTTGCAATAAGCTATTTCTGTCTCTATATTACATAGTGCTGCCTAGCTCAATATTCTTTTTGACAGTCATCACTATAATATTATATATGCTAAGTTATTTTTTAATACATGTGGATCAAAATATGATGATAAACTTGTGAAGAGACTGCAACATAGCAGTGAGAATGGCAGGGAAAACACTGAGAAACACTTACCTTTCTTATTAAGGGACAGATATAATAGCCTTTTGTGTGAGGCCAAAGGTGCCAATGCTACAGCCCTAGAAAACCTTGCACCTCTTCAGTATGCTTTCCTTCCAATGACTCGTTTTCCCTGCAAAAGAAAGTACTTCTCATGGGTACTCTCATGCTTAATCTTTTTGCTTTTTTTTTTCTCTGATCATTGAATATGCTACTGTTACTCCAACATAAATAAAATTCTTAAATCTTGTGTCCATTATTTTCTCCAGATAATCTCCCTTTCTATAGCCCTAGTCCCAATATGGGCCATTGTTTTTGATAAATTTCACAATCACCCCTTGCCAATGATTCATTCATTCATGACATTTGTGTGTCTAGGACTTGTGCTTGCATTTCAGGGGAAAAAGAGTTTTTGATATAACTAATTTATACTATAAATTGTGGAGGCAAGAATATTGTTCAGGCGCATTCTACAGATGATATTATGGTATCTCCACAGCATAGGCCATTTCAAAATCACAGAAAAAATAGTACATAATACCAGACATAAACCCCTGTACTAGATCCATTTTATTGATAGTTCTTATCATACAGCTTCATATTTAGATTTATCCTGTAATTTTTGTCCATCCACAAAATCTGTTGTTTTGCCTCTTATCTATGTTTGAGGGATAATTTAACTCTATTTGAAAATGTTTTAACTCCTCTAGTACATGTACATATTTCCCAGAAGAATGGGTGGTCTCACCTTATTTCTTCTTTCAGAAATGCAAAAATTCCATTGACACAGAAGAAAGATACCTGATTAATGTAGGAAACAGCCACTTAGTGGATGATATGCATTACACCGTCAGCTATAATTTCATCCTCAGTTTTATTTTCGGAAGCTGCTTAAGCTGAGCTCTATGGTGACCGTTGTTTCTCACAAAATGGTGCCCTCCCTCTACTTTTTGACATACCACCATTTATTAAAATACTTAATTTTTAAATATTTAAGAAAATGGAATTACTAGAACAACTAATTTGAAACCACACAAAAAAAATCCCCTTAGAAAAGTCCAAATTCTGACTTCAAATCAGTGGAACTGACAGAAATTTTATGAACACATAAATTAAATTACGTAAACAAGGGCGCCATTAGACTGAAGTAGCTCCCATATCATGGTGGCCTACTTTCAGCACACCAAAATCTAAGTCTGTAAATGCTTCAAGAGTAAAAAATCAAATCCTATGGACAACCAACAACAAGTAGCTGACGAAGTTTTAGGCTTTAGCCAATCAATAAATTCCTTGCTTGGCTTCTACCTTTTCTCTATAAAAGTCTCTCCCCCCTGCTCCTGTCAGTGGAGTGTTCCTAACTACTTCCAGTTTGGCACTGCCAGATGCCAATAAATTTTGCTCAAATAAACTATTAAAATATTTAATATGCCTCAGTTTATCTTTTATCAAATACATATATAGATGTAGATATTCAAGATATAGATATTCCTTGACCTATGATGGGTGACATCTCAATAAACCCATCATAAGTTTAAAAGATCATCGGTCAGAAATGCATTCAGTCTATCCAACCTACCAAACAGCTTAGCTTGGTCTAGCCTACTTTATACATGCTCAGAACAATTGCATCACCCTGTAATTGGGCAAAATCTTCTAACACAAACCCTACTTCATAATAAGAATTGAGTATCTCACATAACTTTTGGAGTATTATACTATAAGTGAAAAACTGGACAGCTGCATGTGTGCAGAATGGTTTTAAGGGTTTTGGTTGTTATGCTCATCGTGGCATGGCTGACTGGGAGCTGTGGTTTGCTGCCACTATCCAGTAAAGGGGTTCAGACGGGTCTCCCCAGAATGTACCAAATTGGCATGTGGATTATTTTGAGCCAAAAACAACTGAGATACTGTGGGCTCAAGGGAAACTTTTGCCCCTCCCTTGATTACACAGAAAAATTTAAATTGGGAGTCTGTCCCAGAATAAGGGTATAAGGGTTATTAACAGAGATAAATTTTATCTGAATGATCTGAATGTGTACGACATGGCAAACATTTAATTACCAAACATCTGCTCTTCTTATTATCCTGCAAAGGGCACTTCTTTCCTATGAAATCCCAGACTCTTAGCCCCTTTTCTTTAGTTCTGAATGACATGTATACCTTATTTTGCCTGTCTGTGGAATTCCCAAGTCTGTGTGGATTCACATATGTATACTATTAAATCTGATTTTCTCCTGTTAATCTGTCTCAGGTCAATTGCATTCCTAGTATGGCTAGAAGAACCCTTGAAGGGGACAGATATTCTTGCTCCCTGACACCGGCATCATGGGAGAGTACTGTACTGCATATTGCTAGCCTAGGAAAAGATCTAAATTAAAAATTTGAAGTATTCTTTCAACTGAATGTATATCACTTTCTCATTGTTGCAAAGTAAAAAAATCACTAAGTTGAATCACCGTAAGTCAAACCATCATAAGTAAGGGATTATCTATACAGACATATACACACTTATATAAACATACATAATATGGCCATTGTTTAGATTCTGTTTAACATACCTACTTGCCAAAGGGTTAAACAAATCAGAGAGAATATGGAAAAAAGCTGAATTCTATGTTTGCTGAGGTTATAGTGTGGTTAGCTGAAATCTTTTGCTAGTATTTCTTCTTTTTTAAAGATTTCATTTATTTATTTGAGAGAGAAAGTGCACACATGCACATGTGAATGGGGGAGGGACAGAAGGAAAAGGAGAGAGAGAATCTCAAGCAGACATCCCACTGAGTGTGGAGCCCAATTTGGGGCTTGATCTCGCAACCCTGAGATCATGACATGAGTGACAAGAGAAGGATGCTTAACCTACTGAGCCACCCAGGCATCCCCGTTTGCAGTATTTCTTAATGTTTGTTTATTTATTTATTTATTTTTATTTTATTCAGTTATCTGCTATATGGTACTGATGTACTTACTATACAGTGGCTAGTATGTCTTAAGGGAAGTTCTACTAGCATTTTGGACAGACCCATTCTTCATCCCCCTGTTGATAGTCAGTAAGACTTCAGGCATCAAAGTACGTTTGCCTGCATTTCCAAACACCTTCTAGGAATTAAGTGGAAACACTACAAAGATCTGAAATAAACTTCATTTTCTTCTAATGAAACATTTGAAGTGATTCTCAAGATTTTTTCCTCAAACAATTTAGGAACCTACTCTTCTATTGTTATGGATTTTTATTGTTTCATCTAAGGCCCATCTGTCTGCTTTTATCGTTCTGCCTTCTGGGGCTCTGTGTATCTCTTGCTTCATCTCTGGCACTCCAGCTCTCTGTCCTCTGAGAAGAACTCAATACCTGGGTACAACCCCAGTAGCAAACAGCAATATGACAGGATGAATCTAGCGCTCAGAGTATTTCCTCATCTTGATTTGTACCATTGAGTGATTGAGAAAAAAAAAAATCATAGAAGGAAAGTTAAAATAAAATTAATACTTGTGTTAGAGTTCTCTAAAGAAACAAAATCAATATTTTATATATATACATATATATGCAGATAGTTATTATAAAGAACTGACTCACATAGTTATGTCTGGAAAGCTTCAAGATCTGCAGGGCAAGTCAGCAAGTTGGTATCCCAGGAGAGGTGATGGTGTAGCTCCAGTGCAAAGGCCAGCAGACTTAAGGCCGAGGAAGAACTGATGTTTCAGTGTGAGTTCAAAAGAAGGAAAAAGCTGAAGTCCCAGTATAAAGGAGATTTAGTCTTTCTGTTCTATTCAGGACTTCAACAGATTGGATGAGGCCCACACTCATTAAGAAGAGCAATATGCTTTACTCAGTCTGTTGATTCAAATGTTACTCTCATCCAAAAACACCGTTGCAGAACACCCCCATGATATTTGATCAAAGAGCTAGGCAACCCATTGTCTAGTCAGGTCAACATAAAAGTAACCATCACATACTCTTGAGAGTCAGTAAAACTATAGTGATAAAATAGTTCAGAAAAGAAGCAAAGCTATCAGCTAACTTAATTTGACTTCTTAAAACTAGAATTTGGTCTTTCCTTTTTCTTTATTTTTAAAGGTGCTTTAGTTCATCTGCGTGAAACACAGGTGAAACTGAATTTGCACCCAGACTTCCATTTGCATTGAATCATATGTGAGGTACTACAATAATTTTATGCAGAAAAGTCTTCTTTCAGATTTATAGTAGGGTAAGCTGTTAGAGAAAACATTAAAAAAGGTTATGTGTGCCTTTCTGAAGTATGGAAATCTAGTCTAGTTTTAAAGCATGCAAGCTAGAGGTACCTTGTCTGAATTCAAACCTCAGCTCTACCTCTTGCCAGCTATGTGAATTTGGGCAGTCACTTAATCACTCTACACTACATACATTTATCTGTGAAATGGAGATAATAAAACAGAGCTATTATCATTAAAGCAGTAAAACATCTATCAGTACATAGCAAATTCTGTATAACATTTTGCTAATTCTATTATTTTTTATTCTTACACTAATCTGTTTTTTCCAAAGTATTTAACTGCTGGTTGGAGATTGGATATGGGGAAAAGTTTGTGGTAGAATTTTGAAGGACAGATAATAAAGAACACTTGTTCTTCCTTCCTTCTTATAAATGTGAGCTCAAGGGGAGTGACTGGTCTGTCTTGTATTACTGTAAATACAGTAATATCCAGCATAGAGTATATTCTTAATATTTGTAGAAACTGTTTTTTTAATGCAACAAATACAATTAATGTATATATAGGTATGTGTGTGTGAGGGAGAGCATCTACTGAGAATCACTGTGTGGGCATAGCAGATACAATGGTAAACAAACATAAGTTTGTGAGGAATTTACAGTTCTGTGGCACAGATATTAAACACATATCCACATACATTAATATGTAATTATAAACTCTGATGTACTATTGTCAAATTGATAGTGTGATAAAGGAAATAGAGTCTAGGCTTGAATGTGTTAACATATGAATTATATTAACACATGATTATATTATGAAGATACCACAATATCTAATATTAAATGGAGATCTAAAATAAAAAAAATGGAGATCTATATTTATAACTCTTGATATTAAGCATAATGTGACAAAATCCCATTTTTATAACTACATTTAAATTGAATTTAATTTTTTAAATAAAAATATTCATAGCATATATCATTTTCTGAAATTACCTTGTTTGCTTATTCATTTACTGTCTTTCCACCACTAACTAGAATATAAGCACAAGGGAAAGGCTAACAGCATTAGCTTACTATTGCTAAATACCAATCTCTACTACTCAGATTATGACCACTTAGGTTTTTCTGGGAATTGAAAACCTCTATTGACTTAATAAGTAGAAAACAGACTAAAAAAACACAACAGAACAAAACCATATTCATTTTCTGATTGAGGGATGTTACAGTATAACCTGTTTAAAAGGAAATTTGATTAATATTATTTGCTACATTTACTTCAGGAGTAATATCCCAAACAGGAAAGAAAAAAATTCATAATATGGACTATTCATGCATCATTTATGCAATTTTTAAAATTATAAAATATTAGGTATTAAAATAACTCTCGAACTAACTGAAATAATAAAATACATTCATAGGGAAGTTTAAAAATTATGATAAGCTTTATAAATTCCAAAGGCTTTTGTATATATAATTTGGAAAATTACAACATTCTAATAGTTAATAAAGTGGATTTCAGAGAAAAATATAAGTAGAGTTTTCTCTGTTCTCCTTCCCTCCTCTAACAATCCTATTGTATCAGATACAGAATGAGTGCTCAATAAATATGGGGGAGTGATTTTAGTGATAACAATATAACATTGAGGTAACATTCGATTTAGAAGCATTTTATGGGTATAAGGTTGGAATACAAGGGCAGAGAGCATAAGCAGATTGGAGGCAAGGACCTGGCTCACTCAGTATTTATTATTAAAATTTAGATCATTCTGGCTCCCTTAATGCTGATACAAAAATCCATTCCCTTTCTCTTCCACTTTTATAGTCTATGCAAAAATTGGGAAGAATCATTCTAATCATTACAGAATTCACATAGTGAGACCCTAAAGTTAGTAGGTTCTTATTATTTTTCAGCTAGCGTTCTCTTTTGGAAGCCATCTGATGAAGATTCTGGCTCCAAATTTTACTCACTCTCCAACTTATGAGTCTCCACTTCCCAAAATATAAAGAAAGTAACAGTCCCCCAGAGAATAGTGGAGAACATGGAAAAGGGAAGTGTGCATAGAGCCTCTAGCCCAACCACATATGTAACAGGTCTTCAGCAAATAATCAACTCCAAGACCTCCCCATTCCCACGATGCTATTGTAATCGTCTGCAGGCTTGTTCCGCAATGCAGTCCAATACCGCGGTAACGAGTTAGATTGCTCGGATAATTGGCATTCTCCCCACCCAATGCAAGATTGATAGATTCAATATAAATCTATGCAGTAACCCATTCTTGTAATAGAGAGTTCTCATTAAGGAAATGGATTAATTGGCTTACTGATATTTTAGTGAGAGCCAGATTTGAATAAGTGGACTCGGCAGTACAGAGAAAAAAACAAATTAAACACTAATAAAGGCAGAGAGGTTCTTGTTTCGAATGAAGTCTAAGCCACAGGCTCAAATTGAGGATTTGAGTCTAAGATTCGTCAATGCAAGTGGACGTTAATGTCTGACAGATGAAAACACTCTGATTTTTACCCCTGTCAGCTCCCTTTTTTTCCAAGATACTCATCCCAGCTGGAGGCTGTGTCTCTCCTCCCCTAAATGATTTTCACCAGAGATTTCTAACCCATTGGAGGGAATGTATGTCTGATATAGAATATGCTTCACACTTGTTTCCACACACAGCTGATAAGACACACCCAATAATATTTGAGAAAAATAAATTAGAGTAAAATATTCACCAGAATCATTCCCAAGTATCATGGTGCTCATGAGCCCTTAGAAGATTTCATCTTAATCTCTCTGTTCTCCCACTGAAACACTGTTCCAACATTTGGAAAGACTTTTTATTGTGATTAGTTTTTAAGGAGAAATATATAAATATACACGTATAAATGGACATACACACATATTGTTGGTATTCGCATCCTTTTTATCCTATTCAAGCATGTAATTTCCTCAACCCTTTTTTTATGATTCATTTATTTATTCAAAGAGAGAGAAAGAGAGAGAGAAAGGGTGGAGGGAGAGGGAGAGAGAAAATCCTTAAGCAGACTCCCTGCTGAGCATGGAGTCCAACATGGGGCTCGATTCCAGGACCCTGAGATCATGACCTGAGCAGAAATCCAGAGTTGGCCACTTAAGCAACTAAGCCACCCAGGTTCCCCAATTTCTTCAATCTTTATTATTTTTTTAAAGACTTTATTTACTTGAAAGAGAGAAAGAATGAAAGAGAACAAGCACATGAGCAGGGAGAGGGGCAGAAGAAGAGGGACATGCAGACTCCCTGCTGAGCAGGGAGCCCAATGTGGGGCAAAATCCCAGGACCCTGAGATCATGGCCTGAGCCTAAAGCAGACACTTAACCAACTGAGTCACCCAGGCGCTTTCTTCAATCTTTAAAAAAATGAAAAGCCAACACCTCTATTGACCCCATGTTCCCTACTGGCTACAATACCTTTTCTCTCCTCCCTTTATAGTAAAATACCCCAAAGAACTGTCTCTCTCTAATCATGTCATGGCTTGTTACCTCTCCCACACCTCTGACTGTACCTCCCGCTCTTAGGTACTTCCCACAAACTGCTTTTGATGGCCCCAGTGCTAAACCCAAAGGTGGATTCTCTGTCCTTATCTTAGTTAACTTGTCAGTAACATTGCGCACAGTTGACTATCTCCTCTGTGAAAATTTCCCTCTCTCTGGTTTTTTTCCCTGATGTCTCTTTCTACTTCAAGGCCTGCTGCTCATTATTTTCTGCTGGTACCCCATCACTTCAACTTCTAAACTTCGCAATGTCTAATAAGTATTTAAAATTTAACATACCTAAAACCAAACTACTGATCTTCCCTGGCAAACTGCTTCTTCACACAATCTTCCTCATCTCAATACATAGGAAGCAATTCATTCCTTGTACCAAAATCCTTGGAGACATCAGTGACTACTCACCTCTTTTCCATTTTGCTCCCAAATAATCAGTAAATTAGTTGGCTTTCCTGTAAAATACTGGAATATTTCTAATCTGACCACTTCTTACTGTTATCCTAGTCTAAACTGCTGTCATTTTGTCATTTATCTTCTGGATGATTGGGACGGTCTCCAATCAGTTCTCATCCCTCCTGCTCTTGCCCTCTACAGTCTGTTGTCAAAGCAGAAGTTAGAGAGTTAAATCAGAAGTTGTCATACCTCTCTTTGGAATTCCTTAATGGCTTTCATTCTCCCAATTCCTCACCTCTGCCTACACCACTCTTCAGATACTGGCCTGTGTGACCTTTCTGACCCTATTACTATTCTCCTTCTAGCTCGTTTATTCTGCTTCAGTAACACCTGCCAACTTGCTCTTTTATGGACATGCCAGGCCCATCCACCCCTGGGTCTTGGTGTTCACTGTGCTAGTTTTCTCTTACCAGAACTGTTTTCCGTACCACTCAACACAATGCCATGCTTCCTATTTCTTCTTGGTGTTAAACACTAATGTTCATTTGACACATTATATGTCCTATTTATTTGTTTATGGTCTTTTTTTTCCCATTAGAGTTTAAATTCTATGGCAACTGGAGTTTTGGTCTGTTTTGAATTCCCAGTGTCTAGAACAATACTGATACATAATAGGTACTCAAGAAATACTTGTTGAATAAGTCAATGACTTGACTTGCCAAACTAAAATGAAAGAGATTACTGATTTTCCAGTTCAAGTGAAAGTTGATTAATTTATTCAAAACAAACCCAATATTTAGGCTTCAACTGGTACCATCTATTTTTCTTCTATATTTTTGGAGGCAAAATAAGTCAGACATAATCTTTAATTTCTCACATCCATATATATCCAAGGAAGGTGTTGCTACATAAGGAGAATGAAGAAATCATCCTGCTTGGCGCAGAGCTATGATATTTGATGAATATTCTTTTTTAAAAAAATATATATGGTTCTCCATTTTTCTCATGTAATCTGACCTTGGAGAGGGCTTTATATAAAGGAGAAACCATGCCAAAATACCAGTAGAGAAGTATATACCCTGTCTTCACTGGATTACATTAAATACTTTTTCATATCCTCAACCACCAGGAATGACTGAAATTCAAAGTCAATTAATAGACAAAAATTTCTAAGACTCCTATTTTCCCAGTGAAATTTCAATTCACTTGCTTTTGTATTCTTTCATTCTGAAAGCATATCATTGTGTTTATTTCATGAGGTCTACTCACTAAAGCTATGGTGTCAATACTGATTGCTCTTATTAACATTTGTGATTAATTTTGCACTCACTGAAATTGCATTTCCTTTTGACCAGCAGGCATGTATGTGACAGCACGAGACGATCTGTTCTCACAAGCTAATTGGTTTTAATGAAGCCAGAGAAAAACAAAAGAACTCAAGTTTGGAAGGTTTCTGAGGAATTAGAAGACAAATAATTATAAAAACATAAGACTGCTAGGGACTTTAAAGACCAGCTAGCCACTATAAGCAGGGGTGCGACCCTTCTTAGAATACTGGAGACTGCCCATGTCTGAAGCAAATACATTAAAGATAACAATATTTGCAAACTGTACCTGGAGTCTTAAGTCAGGAGAAAGGCCCAAGTTAAAGACAATGACTTAGTTATCAGTCATAAGAAAAGATTGTATAGGAAGAACTTTAGCTGTTGGGGTAAGAGAAGAAACTCATGAGGTATCAGTGGAAATTTAGGGAGATGGCAGGGTCATGGAAACCTATGCCAAAGCCTGAGCCATAGGACACCTTAGAGGAAGCCAATGGATCTGATCTATGGTAGATTACTCATGGCCTTTGAGAGAGCAGCTTCAGAGCAAAATGAAGAGCTATAACTTCAGTTAATTCTGATTTTGAAAAACAAATCGAAGAGAAAGCAGAGCTGTTAGAATGTGTGTGTGTGTGCCTGTCTGTGCAAACACACAGGTTTACATGTATGTGTTTGAACATGTTTGTTCAGGGAAGAGTCAGTATAATGGGAAAGATTAATGATGCAAGAGGAAGAGACAGTGTGATTGATGGGGAGAACTAAAATTGATTTAAACAACAACAAATCAAAGGAAAGAAGGTGGATGCAATATAATTTGTTGTGGATTTACTATGTACTTAATACTTTCACATTTATTTTCTCAGGTCCTAAAAACACCCATAAGGAATTTTTTTTTTTTTCCATTTGCAGATATAGAAACCGATGCCAAGAGAAAGTGAAGAGATTGTTAAAGGATGCAAACTTGGTATATGATGAAATCAGGATTCAAATCCAGAGCTGGCTGAATCCCAAGGCCCTATGTGTAGAGAAAAATGGAAAATTTGACAAACAAGAGAGAGGAGTTGAGGGAATTTAACAGGATGTTTAGAACTGCAGAGTTAGAGTATTAAAACTGGGTTTGCAGACTTACAGAGGAACAAAATTCTGTAATAGCCACTATGGTGCATTTAATGGGATTTTAGGAAAAGGTTGCTAAGTAGTTCCAAAAGCATAACTGAAACATGAATTTGTAATGCCTGCAGTCGAGTGCAGTTATGTGACTTGTTCCAGGTTCTTCGGTTCTAAAATAACATCAATATTGAACATAGGCCAGAGTTTTAAAATTCATTGTAGGCTGGCCTATTAAAAATATATGCTGAAGTTAGAAGTTGGGATATTTGTCCATGAATTCTCTAAAACTAAACTTTAAAAAAAATCCTGAATATAAAGAGAATATGACCAACTATTTTATTTACATCATGGGACCTAGTTAAGCATATTATTGGGTAAGTGAGATCAAACACGCTCTTAAACTGGACACTTAGCTTCTGCCTCATCAAGACTAAATACATACTGAGCACCTTCTGTGCACCCAACAGTGGGACGGGAAGGGAACCCATTGCCCATTATGCGCTTCTAGACTTACAGGAAGAAAAACCCCATTGGCAAAGCGGAGTATGCTGCTATGCAGCCTGAATTAGTATATACTAACATATACTAAACTAAATGAGCAATTTACTAGAGAACAAACAGTATGTACAACACCAAGTGAGCAATGCTAAGTGATGTTCACTGGCCTAAACATGAAGTCTAATTTCTAATTTCTTATTTCTGAATAATAGCTTATCTATACCAGTCAATCATTGCTTTATGAAGGGATTCTCAAAGTGCTTCAACATCTACTTCTCTGTACTTTCATTGCAAACTCTGGACCATTTGAAAAAATTCCAGAGTCATTGTCTGACATATATTAGGGGAGCAGAATCTCTCTCTCTCTCTCTCGTACACACACAGACACACACACACACACAAGCCCACTGTCCACAGGGTCAAAGAGCAGTTTTGGGATAAGTCAATGAGAGCAAGATGTCACAGAAATCTCATCAGAGATGTGAACAACCGAAAGATTTCCAGTGAAGAGTCCTTCTGAAAAGCCAGCTAGAGAAAGTGCATGGAAAGCTGATTTTCTGTTTCCTAAAATTTTAATGAAAATGACTGATGATTAAGATCTTATTCACACACACATAAAACTACATAAGAGAACACTGTGGTGGAAGAAAAAGATAATCTGAATGTTGCTCCAAAGAGAAGTAAAATCTGTTCTCCAACTCCACTTTCAGCCAAGAGAGGAGGATATATCTCTAACTCCCTGTCCATTTACACACTGATGTCATTTGGTTAAGTGTGCTAAACTGGAGAAGGATGGGGTGACACAGTCTGGATAATATAAGGAAATATCACATATTATTTTGTTTAAAACACGTAATTTTTGCTGTACGCGCTGAATCACAAAGTATGACTTAATTTGTGGCCAAGTTCCTGTTTATTTTCAATTTTTCAGCTATTTTTTGCATTTAAAAGTTTGACTTTTTGGAAGGCTGAATTAGTTGTCAATATTACTTTTTGTTATTTGCAATAGTCTGAGATTTCCTCAAGAAATGTGTTAAGTAAATCGTGGTTCACATTCGGTTGTAGATTTAAATACCAACCCTTACCCTCTTTGTTCATCCACCGTTCAGAGTGATTCTCCCAGGAGACATTGTCAGAAACCGAGCAATTTATTTAAAACCGAAAAGAGTAATTTATTTGAAAGACCATAGAAATATATGGTATTATTATCTGTAATAGTACTGAATAGTACTGAAATCGGAAAAGAAATGTAGGTATTAATTTGATGATGTTCTTAAAACATGAAAGCTATGCATTCACAATAAAAAGGTTCTGTTCATATATTATGTATAAATTATTAGCTTCTCAAAGGAAAAATGTCATGAAGAAATGTAAGAGATGTGATTTGAAGCTTTTTCTCTTCTTTTTTCTTATTATTCATATAGTTTCACTAAGATATGGCATTTGTTTGTTTATGAATGCTTGCCAATGGTTCTCTCTCTCTTTTTCTATGTTTTTAAAAATCACAATTGCTTTTTTCCTTCTAACCATTTTATTCAGAATGACCAAACACACTGTGCTGTAATTCTCTGTGAAATTCTAGAATTAATAGTGTTTCACTGATGGGGGATTGGAAAGAATTGAACACATCAGTCAATCAGTTGGGGGCAAAATATGTTTGAATTTAAAAAATATATATTTTTTCTGTACAGAAATATGGTTCATTGGATTGTAACCCTCAAACCTGGAAGAATATCTACTCCTTTCAACAATTCAGAAACAATGATTAATGGAAAGGCTTTTTATAATGGAAAGTCTGAACACATATGTCACAATCTTAGATTTATCAGAATGTGATTATAAAATTAAAGCTATGTAAATACTATTAAAGAAAACAAAGTATTATAGCAGCATAATGAGATTGTGCATTTTTTTCTCTATCAGATTTAGATGTACTTTTTTTTTTAATTTTTAATTTTTTATAAACATATATTTTTATCCCCAGGGGTACAGGTCTGTGAATCACCAGGTTTACACACTTTTAAAAAGACTTAGCTACTATAATTTAGAATATAAAATTTCAATGTGTGTTTATCTGGCATACTTTCACTAAGATGATGTTTGGATTTATTTAAATAAAACTGATAATGAGAAGAATGATCAGAAAAATAAGTCAACAGGAAACACACTTTTCCATGTGTGTCACAACCTGAAATATATTTGTTCCTGTTTCCTTAACCACGCATTCATGAAAAGGCCTTTGGCAGTTTACAAAATTGTTATATTTAATTATTCATAACCATAATATGCCCTTATAAAACTGCTGTCCCAGAGATGCCTGGGTGGCTCAGTGGGTTAAGCCTCTGCTTTTGGCTCAAGTCATGATCTCAGGGTCCTGGGATTAAGGCCAGCATCTGGCTTTCTGCTCAGCAGGGAGCCTGCTTCCCTTTCTCTCCCTGCCTGCCTCTCTGCCTACTTGTGGTTTCTCTCTCTGTCAAATATATAAATAAAAATCTTTAAAAATAAATAAATAAAACTGCTGTCCCTCGTAATTGTTACAGTTACTTCCTCACTGACATCAGAACATTCACAAAGTAATTCATCTATCCCACCTATAATGGCAATGTCTACTATAGACATTCTGGCAAAATGTTAATTGCTCATAAAGAGACAAGATATAGAAAATCACTTAATAAATTTCATAGCATAAATGATCAAGTATAACTGCAAAATTAGAATGTAGCCATTATAAAAGAGTGAAGAGTGACTTAAAGGCAATAATTTCTATCTAGGCTATCCATGCTAATCTATGAACAGAAATTCTTCATTATGAATGAGTAGCTTTCATTTTTTTGAGAATGTTATCTAGTTAACACCTACACTTCTTTCATGTTTTCAGTACCAGCATAGATAATAATACCATAATATCATCAGCTTGTATCATTGCTACCACTACAAGAGCAGAGGTACAAATACAAATACAGATGTGAGAGAAAAAGAAAATTATTTCCCATATCCATCAAATCCTACCTTTAAACTTAATTCACATCTAGTTTCATGTTATTTATGGGGCACATGCAGTTTGCATGGGGCTGCACCTGTTAAAAGCTGAGTCTTCACTGGAGAATGGAAAGGGAAAGCATCACTCTGAAAATCAGGGTTTATCTTAGAAACTAACCTTGGATGCTATAGACTTTCATAGGAAATTTTAACTTAAGTCCACCAGTGGTTAAAAATTTGAGAAGAGGGTTGTAAAGAATTGACACAGGCAACCCAGGGACACTGCACAAGAGTACTGTAGGCAAATATGCTCAAGGCTGAACTGATTCATTGACTTACCTGAGACATATACCATATACCATATACTGGTCAATGACTGTAGAGAGTAGATGCTTACTAAAATGAATGCACTCATTAGATACACGAGAGTCATAATCTAAAATCTTTTTAGGATTAAAAATAATTCTTATTCCTGATTTGAAGGATATAGAATAAAAATAGGTACCTTTTCAATTTTGTTACAAAACTTCATTTCTGTATTTGTTTATTTATTTATTTATTCATTTCTGTATTTATTTTAAATTAAAACAACAGATATTCTATTGTGCTATTTCTTAAAAGTGAGAAAAAAGATAGATTGGTTATCATTTCACTCTCTGAAGTCTATAAATATCAATGGTCTATAAAGTCTGACATTACATTGACTTAATCTAATAATCAGAATGAATGCTAAAATGACCCGAAGCTTCCAATAGCATTTCAACGTTCTATATTAACTGTTCATTGGGAATAAAATTATTTATCTTCTGAGAATCCAAAGACAAATTTTGACATTCTTGTTCCAAACAGGCATCAGAAGCATAATTCTCTTTCTTGAGCAAAATGTACATACATTTCTCTTGTTACAAGAGAAAATAATTTCTCTTCTAAAGCTGATCATAAAAATACAAAGTGTATTCTATATACTAAGATAGTGTCTCCTCCTTCAAAATCTTCTCTTGGTTATATTCTTACTAATGCTAAGCTAATATCCTTCTGAAATTTGGGGCTTCGATCTTCATAATAAGGATCTGGGACTTAACGGAGAAAAGGAATCACATATGAGAAACAAATTTAAGTAACATGAATAAACTTTTTATGGAATAGACTTTTTGAATGATTATCAAAATGTTTTCCTTTAACCTAATAATTATCTAATTTCATAGCCTAATAGTGTCTTACTTAGACTCTTGAATGAAAAAATAATAAAGGTAATGTGTTTTCATTGCTTTTTCACCATCTCCTCTTCAATATGGAACAGACTATAGAGAAGCCAGAAAGACAAGTTTTAAAAAAGAGCTACTTAGGGGAGGAAGCATGGAGTCAGAGCTGGTTTATAGTGATAATAAAACAAGTTGACCTATCTTGCAAAATGCTTTTTAACAAAATGAATGATTCAGGACCAAAAGACACTACAAAGTGGCCTAGCAGTAGCATCATTTCCAAAAGAGTGGTGTGTTCATGCGCGCGCACACACACACACACACACACACACGCTTTATAAAAGAGTTTTAGAGATAAAATGGAAAAAAAAAAAAAAAAAACTCTTACTGAAAAGTCTTCAAAGATTTTCTGGAGTTCTTTGTGGCCATGCCTTTCAGCAATATGTGCTGGATCTGAACCCGCGAAATTTTTCATCTTAGATGCCCAGGTTGCTCCTGAACATTGAAGCAAATGAACAGCCAAGTTCTTTAAACCAAATTTTGCCGCACAGTGGAGAAGAGTTGGGAGTTCTTTGAAATGTGTATCTGAAAGCATAAGAGGCAAAGGATTAATGTGTTTTTATCTTGTCTGGAATGCCACAAGAAAAAGTCAAACCCAATCTACTCCTAAAAGTAATTTTCACAAAGTAGAACAGATTTTCAATGTGATTTTGCATGTAAGAAACCATCAGTGGTTCTAACAATGAAGCATCTCCTTCTTTGTATTTCTCAGCATACAATAAATAGAAACTAATATTCTCACTAGCACTAATGCTCCCCTCTGACTTGGGGGGTAACTTTAATTTGGAAAAGCACATCAACCTCTTAAATTCAAAATAAAACAACACAAATATCATATTGTAATAACTCTTTTTAAATCTATTTCAATATTAGCCAAACACTAACAATATTAAATAGGTCCATCTATAAAACCTTTCTGTGTTTTCTGTGTTTTCTACTGCCATGCTTACTTTGCTGCCTTCTGAAGGTGAGATGGACACATAATTGCTGGAAAGGTTATATGAGATTTCTATGTAAAATTTTTCTTTCAAAAAGGAACTGCAACAGAAAATACAGGTGAGCACTTTGATAAACATCTTCAGCATGGAAATTTCCATCAGGATTTTATAGCTTTCATATCAATGTTTCAGAGTTTCAAAATTGGTTATTAACTATCAATTAGAAGTATTAATTATGTATAACTGTAAAATAGTGAATGTAAACAGCTATCTCAGTGAAAACACATACTCACAGAAATGAGTGTTGGTTTGTTATTATGCTATACTTTCATACCTCGCTGGAAAAAATGTGTCACAGAAATTACATACCAGCTTGCTTGAATAGCTGTGGTATTATCAGGAGCAAGCAACTGGAAGGCTTATGGCAACAGAAACAAAGGTGTCAAAACAAAAGTCAATTTTCTTCCATATTATTTTGGAAAACTGAATCTGGCTTCATTTACCTCTTTGCTATTTTGTAGACTAAAGGAACAAAAAAGGAAATGAGACTTTGAGTTTTCAATTCACTTGGGTGTCTCAGGGCAGAATAAAGTATTTAGTTTGTTGGTTTATATGTTTTAAAAGAAAACAAAATAAAAACCTCCAGGATACATTAAGAACATTAAGAACTTTGCTGTAAGGAAATATTTCCCCCTTTTAAAATGTGTTAGTACTAAACAGCTATAGGTAAATTCCATGGTTATATTTCAATGATAATGCACTGGTCCCTTCTTATATAGTATTCTTGTATTTTATGAAGATGAGCCTTTGAAAGCTGAAACTGTCTAAAGTAGGTACCATCTTCAAAATAAAATGTAGTTACTTACAAAGGTATTAAGATATAATTATTTATTTATTTTTATTAAGAGGCACCATGAAATATAATTTTCTGTTATAATTAAACCAGGGCAAATTTAATCAAGAAAATATTGACATGATAATATCAGATTTCTACAAGTCCTTGGTTATCTGTCTCACTGACATATCATAAAATAAATAAAAAACATCACCTGGCAATCAATGCTTTTTGCATTATTCTTGCACACTGCTATTCTGGTGAAATTGTAAATCACTGTCAATGCAACTTAAAATGTTTTTATCATTAAAGAAATGTTTAATCATTTTGGGAACAGTCACCTTTTAACCTCACCAAACCCCTGTCAGTAAATCCCTTGTTTCAAATAATATAATATTAGAAACAACAACAACAAACTTCATTAAAAATCTCTCTTGTACATCAAAAAGTGTAACAAGGACTGGGACAAGAGGTCATGGATTTTCAGGCTGCCTTTCTTAACAGTTCTGCTACTGTGAACTGTGTTTTCTGACATGTATGGAAGAAGTTCTATTGATTTAAGATCATAGCGATAGTAAAGGGTGCTACAGATTTGAAGGTTGGCTTCTTTATTTCCCATTGCTCTGCTTCATTTCTAGTGGCAGCTTAAAATCCATTAATATACTAGAATACTTTGTGAGGTTACAGACATGAAAGAGCCTTAGAGGGTATCTTTTTATGTTCCTAACCAGTAATAGAAATGTTGCTGTTTTTTGTTTAAGATTTTTATTTATTTATTTGACAGAGAGACAGAGAGAGAGAGAGAGAGCAAACAAGCACCTTTAGACGATGTAGAATACGATAGTCGCAAAAGCACAGGCTTCGAGTTGGCATTCACTATGTGAACTTCAACATGCTACTAATTATCTGAGCCTAGCCTTCTCTTCCAAAATTGTAAGGCTACTGAGATAATTAAGGGACATAACACAGAAAACGTGCCCAGCAAAGTGTCTGAAACATAATAGGCATTAGGTAAATATTCTCTCTTCTTTGTCAATAGATTAAAGCATCCTTGTCCTAATTCATCTTTGTTCCAACCATAAGATCCCTAATTCTTTTCATTACTCCAAAGTACGATCTTGAGAGCTTTACCCCAGAATAGTTGGTCCTTTATAAAATGATGAATCAGTTTTAAATTGGCCTAAATAAATCATTTACAGCAACCCTTTCTATTATCTTGGATGAGGTTATTTTACCTGCTTATTTTCATTAAGTTGGAAATGCTCAGCCTGCTAATATACATAGTCAATAACGAAAAAATTTCTAATTTAAGTTCTTTAAATTAAAATATGACAGAGCTAACCTTTCAAAGAATTTGAAATGATTCATAGGAACTATGTTGGGTTATTTTAATGTTAATTAAATCATGATCTTTAGCATTATTTTTGTAGAACATCAAATTATACTCAGCATGCGAATATAATATTATATTTATGTATATGAATAAAGATATTCATGCCAATACAGGTATGATTATGCAAAGAACTAGTTCAGGCTTTTATGTATACTCTTTATAAAAATGATACTTTTTGTATTTTCACCATGATTTGATTATTATGAGAATTTGAGATATGAATGGATTCCTCTGTATCTTGCACAGGCATGTTTGTAATCACATGATCACTAACGTTTTTGTGTAAAGATTTTTGTGTTTCTGGGGCTTAAAAATTTTTTTTATGAAAGTATGATTTAAAATTGCACTAATAAGTTTAATGAATTCTAGCAATTTTATACATCCATGCAATTACCACCCAAAACAAGCAAAAGAAAGTTTCTATCATGGTAGCAAATTCTCTCATGTGTCATTTTAGTCATTCTCCACTTCAGAAGCAGCCATTTTCTAATTATCATCAACATAGGTAAGTTTGATTTCTTCTTGGATTTCATATAAGTGGAATCATATATACATGTGTATTGTATTGTCTTCCAGCCTCTATTTCTGATGAGAGGTCAGATACCATTCTTAAAATTGTTTTCCTCTATGGAATGTGCTTTCCCCACTACAAACTCTTCACCCTCTCCTCCTCAGCCCCCTATAACTACTTTTAAGACTTTATTTTTATTTTTGATTCAGCAGTTTAACTATGGTGTGTGTTAGTATGATATTTTTATATTTTTTCTGCTTGGGAGTTACAGGGCTTACTGAATCTGTGGATTGATGTGATTCATCAATTTTGGGTCACTCCCGGCCATTATTTCTTCATTCTCCGCATCCTCGCCAGCATCTGTCATTTCCTGACTTGTTGATTTTAGCCATTCTGACTGGTGTGAGGTGATATCTCATTGTGGTTTTGATTTGTATTTCCCTGATGCCGAGTGATATGGAGCACTTTTTCATGTGTCTGTTCGCCATCTGGATGTCTTCTTTGCAGAAATGTCTGTTCATGTCTTCTGCCCATTTCTTGATTGGATTATTTGTTCTTTGGGTGTTGAGTTTGCTAAGCTCTTTATAGATTCTGGACACTAGTCCTTTATCTGATATGTCGTTTGCAAATATCTTCTCCCATTCTGTCAGTTGACTTTTGGTTTTGTTAACTGTTTCCTTTGCTGTGCAAAAGCTTTTGATCTTGATGAAATCCCAGTAGTTCATTTTTTCCCTTGCTTCCCTTGCCTTTTGCGTTGTTCCTAGGAAGATGTTGCTGCGGCAGAGGTCGAAGAGGTTGCTGCCCGTGTTCTCCTCAAGGATTTTGATGGATTCCTTTCGTACATTGAGGTCCTTCATCCATTTTGAGTCTATTTTTGTGTGTGGTGTAAGGAAATGGTCCAATTTCATTTTTCTGCATGTGGCTGTCCAATTTTCCCAGCACCATTTATTGAAGAGGCTGTCTTTTTTCCATTGGACATTCTTTCCTGCTTTGTCGAAGATTAGTTGACCATAGATTTGAGGGTCTATTTCTGGGCTCTCTATTCTGTTCCATTGATCTATGTGTCTGTTTTTGTGCCAGTACCATGCTGTCTTGATGATGACAGCTTTGTAATAGAGCTTGAAGTCCGGAATTGTGATGCCACCAACGTTGGCTTTCTTTTTCAATATCCCTTTGGCTATTCGAGGTCTTTTCTGGTTCCATATAAATTTTAGAATTATTTGTTCCATTTCTTTGAAAAAGATGGATGTTACTTTGATAGGAATTGCATTAAATGTGTAGATTGCTTTAGGTAGCATAGACATTTTCACAATATTTATTCTTCCAATCCAGGAGCATGGAACATTTTTCCATTTCTTTGTGTCTTCCTCAATTTCTTTCATGAGTACTTTATAGTTTTCTGAGTATAGATTCTGTGTCTCTTTGGTTAGGTTTATTCCTAGGTATCTTATGGTTTTGGATGCAATTGTAAATGGGATTGACTCCTTAATATCTCTTTCTTCTGTCTTGCTGTTGGTGTAGAGAAATGCAACTGATTTCTGTGCATTGATTTTATATCCTGACACTTTACTGAATTCCTGTATAAGTTCTAGCAGTTTTGGAGTGCAGTCTTTTGGGTTTTCCACATATAGTATCATATCATCTGCGAAGAGTGATAATTTGACTTCTTCTTTGCCAATTTGGATGCCTTTAATTTCCTTTTGTTGTCTGATTGCTGAGGCTAGGACCTCTAGTACGATGTTGAATAGCAGTGGTGATAATGGACATCCCTGCCGTGTTCCTGAATCTTCAAAATTTTTTTGCTTCATTCTGTCACTTTTACTAAAGGAATATTACAGTATGTTAGATTATTTAATATTATTCTATGCAGCTTGGATCAGAATGGAGTCAAATTAATATGTACATGAACTGACCTTGTTCTTTTTTATGGCTTTACTTTGAGTCTAGAGTTTTCAGTTTGAGTAATTTATTTGGATGGTCTTCAAGTTTACTGATTCTCTTTTCCTTTGTTGTTTCTATGATTAACTCCATTTAATTTTTTAAAAATTTCTGATATTGTGTATTTCTAGGATTTCTTTTTTTTATTATAATTTCTATTGCTCTGATAAAATTGCCATCTTTTTACACGTTGCCTAACTTTTACAATAGATTCTATAACATATTTATCATAGCTTTTCTAGTATTTCATCTGATTATTTCAACATCTGGAACATTTCTGTGTCTGCTTCTAATCACTGTCTCTTTTCTTGACCAAGGGTCACTTTTTCTTCCTTCTTCATATTTCTCACAATTTTTTATTGTATTATATTAAAGAGCTCAAGTAAATAATGTTTATCCCCAGAATAAGGCATACCATTGCCTCAGTCAGACAACTACATTTGGGAATGGAGTGAAATTTTTCTGTCGATGAACTGAGCTTGGTCATTTTTGCATCATTACTTAGCTTCCATTAACAACTGGCCTCAAATATTTTGAGGGCAGGATCACAACTTTCTTCAGCACAGGTTGGCATCTGAGCCTTGCCGAGACTCAAGAAACCCCAGCTGCTGTACAGACTGGCTGTCAGCTTTTGGGTTACCAGATATTCTTTTTTTCCTCCAGTCCTGCCTCCAGAATTCACATCAGAATATCTCTTTTAGATTTTGTGAGGCCTCTGTAGTATACGTGGTTAAGACAGACTCCTTACCATCCCAATAGCTTGGAAGTATTTCTTCCAGCTTTGATGCCTCTCCGTATGCTCTCTGTAAGCTCATGGTAAAAGCTTTGGTGGGATTTGTCTCAGCAAACCTGACCCCTTTCACTCTTCAGCAGCCAGGACCAGGACTTCAGGGAGGGATCAGAATGTTTTACAAGGAGCTCTCTCAGGTTTCTTGCCCTCCAGCCCTTGGTATACTAGCTCTGTGCACTTGTAACAGCCTACAAAAGAGAGGTAGTGGGTGATGCAGACCCAGTCTGTAATTGGAGCTCTGTGGGATTTTTGTCCATCACACTAGCCTAGTATATCCACTTAAAGTTTGCTAAACATTCAACTAGTTTCTCTTTACTCTTCATCAATAGTGAGTTCTTGTTGCTCTGTAAAGGATAAAGGAAGTCATGAATTTCTTCTTTCTTATGAAGGACTCTTTCTGGAATTTGGTTATTTAGGTTTTTTTGTCATTAATTTTCTGCTGGATTAAAAAAGAGATACTGATTTTGAAAATCATCTTGCTTGTTGTTATAATGGGAGCAATAGCCTCTTGTGATGAACATGTAATGAGAAACAGAGTCCTATTAGTCTTAGCTCATACACCATTTAGTGATTTTCTTAAATTTACATTTATTTTTATTTTTTATTAACATGTCATGCATTATTTGTTTCAGGGGTACAGGTCTGTCATTCATCAGTCTTACAGAATTCACAGCACTCACAATAGCACATAGCCTTACCAATGTCCATCACCCAGCCACCCCATCCTTCCCACTGCCCCCACCCCAGCAACCCTCAGCTTGTTTCCTGAGATTAAGAGTCTCTTATGGTTTCTCAAATTCCACATATCAGTGAGATCATATATTAATTGTCTTTCTCCGACTGACTTATTTTGCTTAGCATAATACCTTCTAGTTCCATCCATGTTGTTGCAAATGGCAAGATTTCAGTTTTTGGATGGCTGCATAATATTCCAGTGTGTGTGTGTGTGTGTGTGTGTGTGTGTGTGTGTGTACCATATCTTCTTTATCTATTAGATGGACGTCCATCTGTTGATGGACATCTAGGCCCTTTCCATAGTTTGGCTATTGTGGACATTGCTGTTATAAACATTGGGGTGCACATTCTCCTTTGGATCACTGCATTTTTATCTTTAGGATAAATACCCAGTAGTGTGATTGCTGGGTTGCAGGGTAGCTCTATTTTCAACTTTTTGAGAAACCTCCACACTTTTCCAGAGTGCCTGCACCAGCTTAAATTCCCACCAACAGTTTAGGGGGGTTTCCCTTTCTCTACATCCTCACCAACATCTGTTGTTTCCTGGCTTAATTTTAGCCATTCTGACTGGTGTGAGGTGGTATTTCACTGTGGTTTTGATTTGTATTTCCCTGATGCCAAGTGATATGGAGCACTTTTTCATGTGTCTGTTGGTCATTTGGATGTCTTTGCAGAAATGTCTGTTCATGTCTTCTGCCCATTTCTTGATTGGATTATTTGTTCTTTGGGTGTTCAGTTTGGTAAGTTCTTCATAGATTCTGGATACTAGCCCTTTATCTGATATGTCATTTGTGACTATCTTCTCCCATTCTGTTAATTGTCTTTTGGTTTTGTTGATTGTTTCCTTTGCTGTGCATACAATGTTTATTTTATAAGTAGTTTATAATCTTACTTATTAGATTAAAATAATGGATTCCTTAAGAAGATAGAAAAAGTCTTATAAAATTTGCTTACTCTGTAGTGTACGCCTGCTTCATTTCATGGAAATTTTCATTGAAGTAATCAAGATTCATTGCAGATGCAATGAATTTTATTATCAAGGTGTAAATAAGAAACCACAATTCACACTAAAGTGTGGTCAGTTTGCTTTTGACTTTTTTTTCTGGATGAAATAAATTTTCAGCTTCAGTTGTTTCAACCCACGTTTGTTGAATGCTAATTTCAGAAGAACAGAATTTAATGTCTCTCCTTTTTCAAGGAAATTCCAATTTCACTAGTTTTGCAAATAAAAATAAATAGGTGACTTGGTATGTAGTAAAGAAATTGAGTCATATATTTGTTTATGCTGAGCCATTTCTAAAAGTTCAAGGTAATCCCTATAAGAGGTGGCCAATAATTAGATTAAAGTAATCAAACCAAAGCTTTCAAAAGATTAACCTTGCTCACCAGAATAATAGAATGGGAATATACCCAAGGTTGGAATATAAGCTTTAAAAATTTAAAAGATGATGATACAAACTGGAAGTGCATGGCTATGTAATCCATTTGTTCTCATAAATCACTATCTAGAATCATAAATATTTATTCACTCAAAGGAGAATGAGCAGGTGGCCACTTTAGGACAAAACAATGAAGCACACAGCAAAGAAAAGATAAATCAGGAGAACTGCTTTCTAATCCCAGCTCAGCCACTCAATCTGTAATGTTTAAGAAAGTTCATCTCCCTGACCTCTGACTCTTCATTTATAAAATTAGAGGGGCTGGGGACTTCTGATTTTCTTCTGGGTTAGAAGCCGTGCCACAGATGGTTTTAGGATAATTTTCCCTGAATGCTAATTAGATGTCAATTAAAAGAGTAAGGATGACATTTGTGAAGGTTGAAGAAAGGTAATAATTTTCATTCCTTTCATCATAGGATTTGGAGTCTGTTAAAATGTTAATATTTCTGGGGGTCTATAAAATGGAGCATTGCTGGGTGTATGAATCTGATTGTTCTGTGACAGGAGAAGACAAATGCAACACGTGAGGTGCCATTCTCCACATCCTGTTGAAATAGTAAACACAGAAGCCTATTTAGAATTTCAAGCAAAAAAAATACTGCTAGGGTTATTATATTTCTAAAGCCTTGACAGTGAAAATTAAATGCACAAGGGAAATAATGTTCCATCAAATCCCTTTGCTACAGTTTTCTTATCTCTTGTATTACATAAAATATGAGTGGGGGGGGCACCTGGGTGGCTCAGTGGGTTAAGCCTCTGCCTTGGGCCTAGGTCATGATCTCAGGGTCTTGGGATCAAGCCTCTCATCTGGCTCTCTGCTCAGCGGGGAGCCTGCCTCTCTCTCTCTCTCTCTCTCTCTCTCTCTGCCTTCTTGTGATCTCTCTGTCAAATAAATAAATAAAATCTTTAAAAAAATATGAGTGGGAAGTGCATAGATACACACTTTAGTATTAGCCTCAATTTTGGAATCACCTCATTAATTACATTAATTACACTACACCTCATTAATTACATTAATTACATTCTTGTTACTAAAATAGTCTATTAAATATTTAAGAGAAAATATTAAAAGTTGTACCCAATTTGTATGACCCTTGTAACTATCTCAGGAAACTTCATGTAATTTTTTTTTTTACAAGTGTTTTAGTAAAAATGGTTAAATTCCTAATCAACATTATATTCAAATGAATTCTGGTTTCATCTTAATAAATAATGTTCAAAATAATGACTTTTATTATTATAAACCTTGCAATTCTAAAGCTTAATACTTGTTTATTTTGAGAGGTAATATTGTGCAGTTAGTGCTTAAACATAAGGGCTTTGGAACCAGATTGGATAGATGGAATCCCAACTCCAGCATTCACTAATGGTGTAATTTAGACAAGTTACTTGAATTTTGTATCTCAGTTTTCTCCATGTTTAAATGAAACTGATAACATCTAACCAATAAGCTATTAAACCTAGGTCTAATGTATTCTTTCATACAAACAAGTACTATTGATCCTCACTACTCACAATTTCATATTTTCAAATTTTCCTACTCATAAAAATTTATTTGTTCCCTCCCAATCAAAACCTGTGGCCCTTTTGTGATCATTTGTAGACATGTGCAGAGCAGTAAAAAATCTGACTGCATGTTTCCAGCTGAGGTCAAACAAGACAACAACCTGCTTTCTTATTTCAATTCTCGTACTTATACCAAATGTCCTCTTTGTGGTCTATGTAGTGCCATGTTTTCACGTTTTCTATTTTTGTGAGTTTTTTTGTTGGTGGTGGTGTGGTTATCAGTTGTTTACAAAGTGACCCCCTGGCATAGCACAGAGGTGCTGTCTGGTGTTCCCAAGCACAAGAAAGCTGTGATCCGTTTTATGAAGAAAATAAATGTGTTAGATAAATTTTGTTCAGGCATGAATTATAATGACATTGTTGGTGAGTTCTATATCAGTGACTCAAAAATACCTATTAAATGCTGGGTTTTTAAACAGAAACATGCATAAAATGAGGTTATGTATTAATAGACTGACAAAAATGTGACCAGAGGTTTGCAGGAAGCTAATCCTGTATTTCTCCTTGAGCAATGTTCAGTATTCTCTATTCAGAGACTTTATAAATAAATAAATAAAGTTTATAAATAAAGTTCATAACTACCATGAACAATGAGAATCAATTGCATTGTAAAGAAATCTAAAGGCCCCTTTTCCTTTGTGGAGAAAGAGTTCGACATTTGCTTCTTGTTGCAACATGGCTGGGCATTTTCAAAAGTATGGTGCCTTCTTTTCTTTCTTCCACACTGTTAAGGAATCTCTGGGTCCAGCCCTATGTGTTGCTTCTCAGAGTGAGGCCAGGCTGGAGGAGGAAGCTGTGAACATTTCAGCCCATGATTTCTGAGACATTCTCCTTCTTGTCTCCATGTTTAGAGTTTACAAGGTTAAAATCCAAACTGGGCATGGTTAGACCCCATACTGGCAACCACCCTAGATGCAGAAAGAACAGTCCTAGTGCCTTGACTCTGTCTTGTTTATTTTCCTATTTGCCAGACTTACGCAAAATAATAGGGAAAATCTAGGATGAAAGTGAATCCTTACTCTGTTTTTCTCAGATAATATAAATTCCTTTCAGTGATTGTAGGTCTTTTTGATTTTGGTTAGATTCTGTATAGTTTATTGTAATTAAATGCTTAAGATTGGGAGTTTATAAAGCTATAAAAATAAAGTTCTGGAAGATTGCTGTTCTGGCATGCAAAATATATGAATGATCAACTGACAAGAAGCATGAGAAATGAATGGAGCATGTAACCTTGAATCCATAGACAGTTCATTGTTCACTGAATACCCTCATAGATAGAATCCTCCATAAAATTAGCAACAGTAGTAATAAGAGGAGAAGAAAGAGGAAAAGAGGAAGGAGGATGAGAAAGGAAGGAAAATATGACACCTAATGAATGAATTGAGTTGAAAAAGAGAAATTGCAGCCATGTAGTGTCAGAGTGAGTGATAACAGAGCAGCAGAACAGGGAAGCAGCAGACTGATGCAAGACGGTCTGATCCCAGAGAAAGAGTATTTGGGGACACACTGTAAAACAGCTTCTTATCCAAGACAGTGTCCAGGAATGGCAGCATGTAAAACAAGTAATCCATGAAGCCACAATAAATAGCCTGGAATTTGGACCGCACGCCTGGAGGTGATGTTAGGAAACAAAGGAAGACATATAGTCTTTGTTAGCGGTTCTTATAATAGTATCAGTTAAAGTTAAATCTTACAGCATTCGAGTAGGTTTATTATCCATTCTCCACTATCTAACTCAGACAGTGATGAAGTAATAAAAAGAGTGGGGCTGCTCCAAGTTCAACTAATCTGGCCAGTCTGTGACTACTCTCTGTTTAAATTAAGAAATCTCTAGAAATGTTATTTCTATAGAAGTGTGACTGTATTCTTTTCCTCTCTGTTCATTTAAAAAAGACTTTTGAAAACTACTAACTTTGTCTCTGCTGAATCTTGACAGTAAAACAAAAACAAACAAACAAAAAAGCAAAAACAAAGAAACAAACAACAACAATAGCAAAAACAAACTAAGAACCTAAGAAGCAGCCAGGAAAGAACTTAGAAAGGGTCAGGAAATCTAGAACAACATAAGTAAGGAAACATGACAGGTGAAGGTAAGATCAGAGAGCTGAACACTTTCCATGAGGCCATGACTTACAGGAAGAAAACCACCCACTAGCTTTTGTATGGGTCTCCCATGGAAATCCAAGGGATATGCACCACCAGGCAGTAAACCAACATATCAGGTAAGGATGTTTGATTTCAGTACTAAGAAATATTCAGCAATTCTCAGATTTTATAGTCTTAAGCAAATGATTTATTTAAAAATGTTAAATAATTTTGAAAATAAAAATGAACTAAAGGGGTGCCTGTGTGGCTCAGTGGGTTAAAGCCTCTGCCTTTGGCTCAGGTCATGATCCCAGGGTCCTGGGATCGAACCCTGCATCAAGCTCTCTGCTCAGCAGGGAGCTTGCTTCCCTCTCTCATTCTCTGCCCGCCTACTTGTGATCTCTGTCAAATAAATAAATAAAATCTTTTAAAAAAATGAGCTAAAGCAAGGAGGAAAATTTGGGTAGTATTGGGAGTAATAAAATTACTGGTGAGAGCTTAAGATGACTTTGGGAGCACCATCATACATAATATAGGGACAGGATAAAAATGGAATGTAAGAATATTTAGGGGAGCACCTAAATGTAGGATAGAAAATAAAATATGTTAGAAAACCCTGCTAGAAGACTTTCTCAGGAGCAAGGAGAAATAACTGATGGTCTGAATTAGAGTGGAGTCACACTGGAATGGACAAGGAAGGATAGAAATGTTGGACACTTCAAAAGAAAAGTTAATAGGACTTGATGATTGAGTCGGCTGGCTCTGAAGGAAAGAGGTGAATTTAAGATAACATCCAGGTGATGGCTATTAAGGACGGCACATACTGCATGGAGCACTGGGTGCTATACACAAACAATGAATCACGGAACACTACATCAAAAACTAATGATGGACTGTATGTTCACTAACATAACACAATAAAAAAAAATTCAGGTTTATGGCTACAAAGTTACAAGGTAAGAGAAAGAGAAACTCATTAAGGAAGGTGACAATGAGGGCCATGAAGAGGTACAGGTATGGGTGTTGATGGAATGGCTGCCATAATAAGTTACAGAGCAATAAGTCAAATTACACATATGGGTCTTTGCGTTGAGCATATTGGTTATAAACTTAGCTCCTGGGTCACCGCAGGAAACTTGTTTTGGGAAAAGAGCAAATATTCCGAGATAATTTTTTTTAGATGAGAATATATTCTGAAATAGGGATCCAGATATATTTTTGCCATGTAAGGTAACTTAATTACAGATCTGGGAATTAGGACATGAATTTCTTTAGGGATAATTTAGCTTATTATACTAAGCAGGAAATGTTAACTCGAAAGACACCCTCATGAAACAGGAAGGTAGTAATAGCTCTATAATTCAGTATGTTTTAACATTCTAAGCAATATCTATTTTTCCTGGATCAAGGATTTATATTACATACATAAATTCAAATTATTAACCACACTATCAACATATCCTCAGTCTATTAAGTAGGATAGGAGATTTTAGGAGATTTTCCAGCTACTAGGTTACAGTTGCTTTACAAATCAATTGAGCAGCCATTGTTCACACTGATTGCTAGGGATCACAAGAGGTGTGGGGCTAAATTACAGTTGTTTAGAGCTGCTCACCTCTAAACAATAGAATGATGGTTAAGTGTGATTGTTATTTTTAAGTGTCACCTACTTGGATATGGTGCCCAGCTGTTTAGTCAAATATAAGTCTAGATGTAACTATGAAAGTATACTGTAGATATGATTAACATTTAAATCAGTAGACTCTGAGTAGCCTCTGTCATGGGAGTGGCCTCATCCAATCAGCTGAAGGCTGTAGGAGAAAAGACCGAGGATCCCCAAAGAGGAAGAAATTTGGTTTCCAGACCGCCTTTGGACTCAAGGCAACAAAATCTACTCCTGAGATTTTCAGCCTGCTGGCATGACCTACATGTTTCAGAATTGCCTGCTCCACAATCACATGGGCCAGTTCCTTAAAGTAAACCTCCTTCTGTCTCTTTGTCTCTCTTAACACATCCTGTTGGTTCTGTTTCTCTGGTGCATCCTGACTAATTACATGAGGAAAATGACCATAGTGGTTTTCGTAAACCATAATCTATAGAAACAAGACATAAAAACAAGTTCTTCTGAGTCTTTGAATTACTATCCTTCTCAGAGTAGTACGATGAGTCTTTAGACCTGCAGTGACACTACAAAGATCTTCTGTAACTATTTGGTAATGGTAGAATCTCGAGAGCAAATGAGTCGCTTTCAGAAGTGAAAGATATTTGGAGAGAGGTTAATAGTAGATTAGTGCTTGAGGGGGGTTCTGGACCTGTCAAGAATCTCAGAAGACAGAAACTCCAGGTTTAGGATTACTACTGCAAGCAGCTGAAAAAGTAAGAGGAGTTCCTTAAATAATAACTTACTCAACCTTTAATTAAAAAAAAAAAGTTCATTTTCATTGTGTGTGTGTGTGTGTGTGTGTATGTATGACTGAGGCTAACCCATACTTGCATTTCTTAATAAAATGGATATTACAGAGCCTCTTTCCTGTTACTACCAGTTACTACCAGTTACTAATGGACAATGTTTATGTTTTTTTTCCTTAACCATATGATAAATTTACAGATTTAAACTTATTATTTTTGACCCTGAAAGCCATATATTTTTTTGTGTGTGAGTCCAGAGAAGATGAACATATGTGTTTTGGGTTTCTGAGCACAGAGAATTCAAGCAGTATATTCAGAAAGCTCATATGCCATTTTTTTTTTTTTTCATTCGGCTAATGGCTGATACCACAGATTGAGGTAGAAAAGAAAAGACAAAATAATGACATTAAAATTGCTGCCTTATATTCCTACAAAGAAGAGCTCTTTTATTTTTGGAGCTCAAATATTATAGTCTATAATGATTGCTGACTATGGTCTTATTGAAGTTCTTCTGTAGTTAACTTGGTTGTCATTAACAGATTAATTAATGTAGCAAATGTTTATTGAGTACTAGAAACATTTACAGGACTGGGAATAAATCCGTGAACAAAAGTAACAGAGCTCCATCCTAAAGGATAGTATTTGCCCACGGAGGCAAAAAGGGTGACTGGAAGGAAATCACAAACTATGAAACAAAAATATTTCTAGGATTGCAAAAAATAATATACAGAGCATCTGAGATAATTTCAAACTTGCTTATATAAATTATTCATTTAAGTAGTAATTTTAAACAATTTAACAAAAATAATTCATAACCTTTCCTCCAAATTTAAGATCATCTCCCTAGGAAGTTTCCTCTGACTACCCTTCTTTCTCTGGGCTCCCTCGGCACCCTGGAGCTACAGCTCATTACAGTGTAAATAGGGCTGCAGTCCTTTGTTAGTAATGTGGCCACCTCAGATGGGCTGTCTGGATCCAAATCCCAGCTCTGCCACTATTTGGGTAAGAGATACAATGTCTCATCTGTAAAGCAGAGATTAAAAATAGTACTTTCCTCGGGATTCTTGTGAGGAATTAAATTAGTTAAAGTAATTAAAATGCAGGCACCAGGGTGGCTCAGTCGGTTAAGTGTTTGCATTCTATTCAGGTCATGATCTCACGTCCTGGGATCGAGCCCCACATCAGAGTCCCTTCTCATTGAGATGTTGGCTTCTCTCTCTACCTTTCCTCCTGCTCGTGATCTTTCTCATTCTCAAATTAGTAAGTAAAATCTTAAAAAAAAAAAAAATACAGTGGCACTGTATCACTGAGTTGTATTTTATTTATCTCATATTCTTTTACCTTTCCTCAGTATCTGGAAGAGTACCTAGGATAGAGTCTATTAAGCTTCTAAGAATTCTTGAGGGTTTTTTGTGTTTTTTTTTAAATGAACATACACAAAACATACATGTTTTAGATAAGGACTCTAAGATTACTTCATTCTGCAGCTATCCTTTAAATACTGGGACAAAAAGAGATAAAAACAAATATGATATCTTGACTTTAATTATATTATTTAAATGATTTAAATATATTCTTAAAATTTATTTAATTTTATTCATGTCATGTCATTACTGCGTGTTTACTCAGTGCTTTTCACTGGTGACTCACAGACCAGTAACAACAGCATCATCTATGAATTTGTGAGAAATGTAAAATCCCTGAGTCCATCCCAGACCTACTGTATCAAAAATTCTGAGTAGGGTCCAACAATCTGAGTTTTAACAAACCTTCCAAGTAATTCTGATGTCCACCGAAGTTCAAGAGAAAAATGCTAAATACGAGGAAGTATGGAGCTTGGTTTAAATGATTAAGCAAGAGTGGATAGCCAGGAAAACTGAGGTAAACCTCACAGAGAGCTAGTAAAACTGCAAAGTATACAAAGTATGTCTGGGGTAGACTTTTTCTCCATTCTATTCACTGTTTCTTTAAGAGATTTCCACTTTCATCATGGTTTACATGTCTGATTTATTTTTTAATTTTTAAAAAAGATTTTATGTATGTATGTATGTATATATTTATTGTAGAGAGAGAGAAAGAGAGAGCACGGGCAGGGGCAGGGGCAGAGGGGGAAGGAGAGGGACAAGCAGACTCTGCACTGAGCATAGAGCCCAGCGGAGACTGACATGGGGCTCAATCCCAGGATGCTGAGACATGACCTAAGCAAAACCAGGAGTCGGACTTCCAGCTGACTGATCCATCAAGGCACCCCTGCTTTACATATTTTAAAATGTCTTTTTGGAGCGCCTGGGTGGCTCAGTGGGTTAAGCCGCTGCCTTCAGCTCAGGTCACAATCTCAGGGTCCTAGGATCAGGCCCCGCATCGGGCTCTCTGCTTAGCGGGGAGCCTGCTTCCTCCTCTCTCTCTCTGCCTGCCTCTCTGCCTACTTGTGATATCTGTCTGTCAAATAAATAAATAAAATCTTAAAAAAATTTAAAAAAATGTCTTTTTGTGTTGTCAATGGAAAAGACTACAATCGAAGAGAAAATTTACTGCTAAAATATATCTATCTTTACTTATTTCCTGGAGAAATATACAGTCTTACAGCAATCTGATAAATAAATATTGTTAGAAACAATATTTCAACCAAACATCTCACATTATATTCTTACAGAGGTAATGTTCATTCAGATTCTGTAGATAATAAGCACTGAGGATATAATTTCTTACAGTCTGTCAGATATCCTGGGTAGAGGTCATGCTTGTTTCTCAGATTTCTATTATTGTCAACAATTTGTTCCATAAGGATACAACTTCTTCCATTCCAGCTCACCTTTCTGGCTTCCAGAATGACCCAAGTCAGAAACTGGCTCTCAGGATAGGAACGCTATGAAAGTAGCTAGACACAAGCAGCCTACTGCTTTAGCTTCCAAGCTTCACCTATTCTTTATCATGTGCTGTTAACCCTACAATTGCCAGTTTGGATTCTCTGTGTAATTTGTTACTTTTTTCTTTTTTTAACTTCTCTGTCGTCCTGTCCCTTGTATATTACACTGCTCTGTTCATAATTTTGTCCTGTAGTCTTCTAGTCATATCTTATCCCAATGTGTGTATATATGAACTCATCCTTCAACTGCCGAGATGTTTAAAATGGGGAAGGGTATATGACAAATGAGATTCAGGTTCAGTACAACAGAAAATGAACTTGAGAGGCAGTTAGTTACAACTACATAATTCTCTTCTCTATGTCTTCTGAGTAGTGCTTTATTTCACTTGTTAACAACTTGCAGTCTCCGAATCAGTCTGCATTTCCAACTACTTTTAGATATTTTTTTGCAGAGTTTTGGGGGTCTTGGGGAGTTACTCAAAACTGTAATTCTTGGGGCACCTGGGTGGCTCAGTGGGTTAAAGCCTCTGCCTTCGGCTCAGGTCATGATTCCAGGGTCCTGGGATCGAGCCCCCCATCAGGCTCTCTGCTCAGTGGGGAGCCTGCTTCCCTCTCTCTCTCTGATGTTGATTTTATCTGTTTCTAATTTTCTTCTTAGGGAATTGGAATAGTAATTCCAGAGCTATGATATGTTATAAGATACATGGCTCAATCCCATGGGTATCAAGGAAAGGAAGAGTCAAAAATAATTAAAAATCAAAATTTTAAAGTAACATTTTTGATGATATCAAAACCATAAAATAATCAGAAATAAATCTAATAAAAGCTTTTAAGGATTTTATAAAAATATAATACTTTTGAAGTATATAATAAAAACACCCAAATAAATAAAGTTACATGCATATGATCAGAGAGAGTTAAGTATGCTAAAAAGTGGTAATTTTTACAAAATTAACTGAGAGCTTTACTTTAATTTTATTAGAACTTTAAGAAATATTTTATTTAATTATTTGAGAGAGAGAGAGGGAGAGCATGGATGGAGGGAAGGGGAGGGAGAAACGGACTCCCCACTGAGCAGAGAGCCCTATGTAGGGTTTGATCCCAGGATCCTCAGATCATGGCCTGAGCCAAAGGCAGCCACCTAACCAACTAAGCCACTCAGGCACCCCTTTATTAGAGTTTTTAATAGAATTTGACAAGCTGATCCTAAATATCAAAGGACAAATAAAGGAGGAAGAAGAACAAAGATAATTTTAAGAATGAGGTGGGGATGAGTTCTAATAGAAACAAATTCTATAACGAACTTAATTATATGCTTACATAAAACACCATACAAACTAAAAAACAAGCAATCAATTAAGTAGATATTTGCAATGTAGAGAACTAACAAATAGCTACTATAAAGAATATAGGGGCACCTGGGTGGGTTAGGTCATGGTCTCAAGGTCCTGAGATTGAGCCCTACATTGGGCTCTCTGCTTAGCAGGGAGCCTGCTTCCCCCTCTCTCTCTGCCTGCTTCTATGTCTACTTGTGATCTCTCTCTCTCTGTCAAATAAATAATAAATAAAATCTTAAAAAAAAAAAAGAATATAAACTGAAAAAGAAAAAAATCCCCAATTCAATTAAGAAAAAGCAACCAATAGAAATACATGAACTCTATTAAATGGAAATTCACTGAAGAAAAATAAAATTGTAAATAACAAAAGAAAAGATGCATGATTATATTAATAATAACAATATTAATTAAAGACTGATATATCATTTCATACCTGTCAGATGGCAAAAATAAACTCCCTTGCAATTCTTGATATAGAAAAGATGTGGAGAATAACACTGCTGGTGGAATTATAAATTGGTACCAGCAACTGTATCCTCTTTTAAAAACAAGCCAAGCTATTTATTTTTTCCTATTACATGCATGTAATCTTCATTACAGTCTTTGGAAGGGTTCTGAAGTTAGGGAGGTTTATGTATCTGCTATAGCAAGACTTTCCTAAGACTCTGCAGAAGAGGGCTTGAAGCTCAAAACAGGGAAGAGTTGCAGAGGGGCTAATGCAATGGTGTCTGGCAGCTGAGCTGCTTGGCCCCACCACCCTACCATCAGTCACCTACAAACCGATTTCACAATGGCCTGTACCAAATCAACAACCAAAACAGAATTCACTCATAAATCACTCACGCTTACTTTAAGAATGTAGTCGGATACTTCTTACTCTAATATCTTGTGTATCAGGAGGAAACTTCCTGTTAAAATACCCTGTATTGATTTCACAATCCCCAGTGATTCACATACTGGAATGTTATGTACATGAATTATTTCTATGACTGTTGTGTTCAAAAGTCCTATGTTCCACTACCATATCAAGTTCATTTGGAAATCTTTTATTATTTTACTAGGGAGAATTTTTTCCTATGAAAAATGTTATTTTTAAGTCAATAATAAAGCATTACAGGGTAAGAGAACACTAAAGTAGATATGGTTTCTTACATAATTTCTATCTTATCTCTATAATCCCATATCTCAATGCTGCTTGCCTATGGGGAAAAAAGTCAAATAAGGAAATTTATTGGTAGACAGGAGTGAAAATGGCCAGGGCATAATGATATCGAATAGCATTTTACTTACAATAAATAAAGTAAGAGGAAACTAGCCCAGAATTAACCGAAGTCAATTGAAAAGAGGATGGAACAATGAGATAGCAGTTTGATTAATATAGCATTTAGCATCATAGTTTTAAAGAACCATGGGTATTTGTATGTAATTCCATGGCTCACCCTGAGGGTAGGTTAGTACCCGAGTATACCCTACCAATTCCATATGACTATCTTCTCCACAAAGTGTCCTAACCTCTAATTTATTTCAGCTAAAATATAGAGTAATAAATAATAAATATTTAATAAATAAAACATTTCACCAAATAATTATAGAACTGTCTTCAGGGGTAGAATCTGGAGTTATACCTGGTTCATTGTTTGCTGAATTTACTTCTCAGTGCATCTCTAGAAATGTTTCTATAGAACGTCCTTAACAACCTACCATTTCTTTCCCAAATTCTCTTGCTCGATTAATTCCACTTTGTGTATAAAGGCTTCTCAAATCTTATCATCAATTTAACTTGAACACTATGAAAATAAAGGTGCAAGGTCTTCAAGACCAGCTTTTTGAAGCTGACACTAATTCAAGATTATGAGGTCAAGGAGGCAAGCAAAACATGAGTTCAGTCATATTCATGTCTATCTTGTGTATTTTTGTTCTGTGATTTGTATTTTGTTATTTTGTACTTAAACTAGAAATGAAAGCCTGATGTTATGATGGTTGTTTTCTCCTGTTATAGGCTTCATAGCTTCTGTCATCTAACAATACCCAGCAATGAGGTTTCTGAATGAATTACCCAGATTATATTGAACTTTTCATTTTTAACTTCTTTTTAAAATTGTAATTGTTTTATAAAAATCTTTCCAAACATGTAGTGATCATTATATTCTAGCAATGGTTCAAAACTTTCTTATACTACTAATTTTCTGACCTAAGAAAAATAGTATTTTCTCTATGCCAAAGGTCAGTACGAAGAATGATTTTGCTGTAGAAATCTGTAATATGTTGAAGAAACAAGGGGCTGATAAACTTGGCCACCCACTGGAATCACCTGGAAAACTTTAAAAAATACTGAGAGCTAGGACCCACTCCCAGATTCTTCATTGTTGGGGGCAAGGGGCGTGGTTTAGGCATCAAATGCTCTAAAGCTCCAGAGTTAATTATAATATGCACCAAGTCTGAGATCCACTGCTCTAAATACTTGATACTAAGTGAAAGATCTGAGACTGGCAAGCATCAGCTTTACCTGGAGGTTTGTTAGAAAAGTAGAAGCTTAACTGTATTCACAGTATCAGGAGCTCTGATTTAACACATCCAGAATTCTTTTTCTATGAAAATAAAGGACCAGAGCTCTTCCATCCTTTCCAACTCTAAAATTCATATTCTAGGGTGCCTGGGTGGCTCAGTGGGTTAAGCTTCTGCTTTCGGCTTAGGTTATGATCTCAGGGTCCTGAGGGCTGGATAGGGCTCTCTGCTCAGCAGGGAGCCTGCTTCCCTCTCTCTCTCGGCCAGCGGCCTGCATCTCTGCCTACTTGTGATCTCTGTCTGTCAAATAAATAAATAAAATCTTTTAAAAAATTAAAAAAATAAAACTCACATTCTGTAACCTAAACAAGATACTGAGAAGCACTTTTAAACTTAGCTAGAATTCTTAACCCATATAAACAAGAGACCATTCTGTTCTCTCTAAAGCCACAATTCTTATTCCACAAGCCTAAATAAATGCAATGCTGAAGAAATCTGAAAAATTGGGTAATAGTTCCATCCTCATACTTTTCAATGCACTTTCTCTTGTCTAGAATTTCTGTTTCCTTTCCCTTTCCTTAGAGGAACACATCATTCAGGACATAGGTAAAATCCTACCTCCTTTATGAAGCATATCCTGAAAAAGAATGCAGTTTTTTAAAAAAATTATATTGTTGATATAATAAATTCCATAGAGTTTAGTGCATTGTTTCTTTCTTTTTTTTTTTTTTTTTTTTTTTTTTTTTTTTAAAGATTTTATTTATTTATTTGACAGACAGAGATCACAAGTAGGCAGAGAAGCTGGCAGAGAGAAGGAAGCAGGCTCCCTGCTGAGCAGAGAGCCCCATGCGGGGCTCGATCCCAGGACCCTGGGATCATGACCTGAGCTGAAGGCAGAGGCTTTAACCCACTGAGCCACCCAGGCGCCCCAACATTGTTTCTTTCTATTATGACATATATTATCTTGTTTCCCAGTCAAATGATGAGTGTCTCAAGTGAGAAATCAAATTATGTTCCTTTCTACCCTAACTTAATTTCTAATCTTAGTGAGTTATATATACATCGTTAAAATGTATATGGGAAATACATTTCTATCACTTTCACCGGATTCCTTTTTCAAAACTAGCCCATTATTAACCTTTCCATGTAATGTAAACTCATAATGTAAACATCTTACAGGTTCTTACACACTTAGGTAAATCACAATTGGCTGTGACTTTAGACTCCTATTCTTTTCTTCCTGCTTCCCTGAGGCTTGCCAGCCTGAGGATAAAACCGCTTCAAATAGTATAGAAATCCTACAGAAAAAGCCTCTGCTAAATAGTCCTACAGTATACCTATAGTCAACCTCTCATATGCTTTAGCTTCATGCCTGTCTTACTCACCATTACATCTCTATCATACTGTTTGGCACACAGTGGGAATATAGCCAAATTATAAACAGTTGTCAACAAACTATGTAGGAACAGGAGATTTTGAAAATATACCGCTGAGCTCATGATAAAATTTAGAAGTATGATTTTTCTTGTAGTAGCACCTCTATAATTTTTCTTGATAGGTATATATATTTCTTTTTATGACACAAATAACACAGTCATTGTGGAAAACACAGATTAAGTAAAATGGAAAAAAGACGTAATACCTGCAATTGCATAACTATTGTTAATAGGTGCATGCCTGTCCAAACCACACACACACACAATATTTATTTATATATAAACTATATTTATTTATATATAAACTATATATACTATCATATATATAATATGTATATATACAGATACATATATACTACTAAACCTATATACTGTTTAAAGCAGAAGATCATACTCTCTCTACTGCTATGTACCCTGCTTTTATTCAGTTAAGTATATATCAAAGCATCACTCCAACCAGCAAATCAATTCATAATAAAATTTGTTTATGATGTTGCATTAATGGATGTCCCAAAATTTATTTAATCAATTACCTCGATTAAGTTATTTCTACTTTAAGTAATTATAAATAAAGCTGTGATGAACAATCTCCATTATCAATTATCTAAAAATGTCCTTAGAATAACAACAGGAATCAGGTTTGCTGATTTTAAAAGTTAGGCACATTTTTGGGGCTCATGATAAAACAATTTACCAAATGGACCTCTAGAAGTTTGTTACAAATGTGCTCTCTTGCCAGGGGATGGGAATTGTCTAAAACATTTAATCAGCAATGCAGCCAGCTATATTCTTGGCTATAATATTTATTAAATAGTTATAGTGTGTGAATAATTGATGCAGTTGGAAAATACTCACATTCTTTTTGGGGGTTGATTTCAGGTTGGAACGATCGAAACTCATAATATGGTATCTCGTGTTTGAATATGGATGTAAGAATATCATCAAGTTCATCAATGTCTTTCTGTTTTCAGACGAAAAAGAAATTTTTATTAGTTCAGTTATTTACATAGGAACTCATCTTAGTGCAACATAATAAAGATTATTAGCTGGGGTAAATGTTGGTTAATCTATCTAATAAAACTGACCCCTCTTTTGAAAAGTACAAAACATTAGGGGCTTGACTAAAACTTGGTTATTTTTTTTTAAGATTTTATTTATTCATTTGAGAGAGAGAAAGAGAGAGAGAGCACAAACTGAGGGAGGAGTGGAGAGAGAGGAAGAAGCAGACTCCCCACTGAGCAGGGGGAAGGGTAGACTCAGGATCATGATCTGAGCTGAAGGCAGACACCTAACCAACTGAGCCACCCAGGTGCCTCTAAAAACCAGTTATTAAAACAATGGAAAATAGATGCAATAAATAAAATAGATGCAATAAATAAAAACCTTTGTGCCTGGATGAATAATTTTATTTAAATACTTACTAATTTTAATAAAGCTTTACAGCAGATCAATGATAACACTGGAATTTGTTTCAAAAATAAATTCTGTTAAAATACGTGTAACATTTTAATAAATGAAGTAATAAAATGATGAGTCTGGTTCTTCAACCTAAGGATCAGAAATGGTATAATTTTAAATAGATTATTTCACTTCTGCATTAAAGTGAGGGAGAATAGTCATCTTGGTCTCCCCCTGCCCCCAGCTATAGAATAAGCTATATGTTGACTCTATTTCCCTAAACTGAGCATTTGGGAGATGAGCCATGTAGAATCATACTACCCGTGACAAGCCTATTACAGACCCACCATTCCTTTAAAATTGTTTTTTGTGAGCTCTGGCTATGACCAATTTGGCTTGAGACCTGGATAACTATATCTGAGAAGGTGGGCCAATCAGCAAAGCCACCAAGTAGAGAGAGGTTTGTGGAACAAAAGTTCCTAATTAAGGTTTTTGTATGATTTCCAAATAAAATTAGACTTATTTCCAATACCTAGTCACAGAAATTAAATGACTGGATTGAAAGAAAAAAAAAGATATTTTCTTACTCAGTTTCTTTCAATAAATCTGCATGCCTTCAGTAACAAAGTGGTCTGGGCTTCTCTGGATTTTTAAAAGTCCTCATCATGTATGATGAAAGTCTTCTCAACTTATAGCTATAGAATGCTAAGCAAAACCAACGTTAATCTTCTTAATGCTATGGTTATGGACTATGTGAGACCATTAGCCCTGGAGCATTTTTTTTTTAAAAGGGAAGAGAGATTCAACAATTTCTGCCTTCAAGAAATTCATGGTCATCTAATTACGTATATGGGTAATGAATTGAGTTCAATGTACGATGATAGAAAATCTTCATGGGTCAAGTACAGTGCAGGCAAAAGGGAGGTGGCTCAATTCCACACGGGATGAAAAGGTTAGAAATGGCTTTGTAGGTGAGATGAGCTAAACTGAGATTGCCACGCATATAAAGAGCATTCTGGACTAAAGGAACAAATTGCATATTGTCATGGAGGTATCATAAAGCATGGTCCAGTTAAGGGTTTTACGAATTTCCATACAACTGCAGAAGAATGAGAGAGAAGGAAGTGGGCATTTCAAAATGTGTTTTGTATATGAAATAAAAAGTTTATAATTCATTCTGTGAGCAACGAGGAGTTGTTTAAGGCCTATAAAAATTAACATGGAAATGTTTATTATGTGGATCAAATTAAAATTATTTACATTACTGGCAATATAGTTACACTTTCTGTATACTAAATCTCAAAAAGAATGTCTTAGCTATAAGAACTAATGAAAGGGACCATGAAAATATTAAAACTATAACATTAGTTTATAAATTTTCTTTAAAAATTGTGCCATTGGCCGCAAGAGTTCTGCATAGACTATTATCTAATAGTTAGTGATATTCCTAGGTGAGGAGATAAACTTGGTATTTATTCCGTAAAGTACGCAAGATTTAATATGGACAGACTGGTGTGTCATTGAGTCACTGCACTCACATATAAGTTAGGCATAAGATCAACTCTGAGATTCCTTCCAGTTCGGAGATTCTGAGACACAGATGAGAATTCAAAAGGGCAAGAGTTCCTAGTAGGAATCTGAGAAGCCCCATTTCTTCCCCTAAGGCACTGTGACACTTTAATGTGAGAAATGCTACTGCTTATACCACTGAATTTTTTAAAATACAGTGGCAGTGTTTTTAAAATCAGAAGAAGGAAAAAACCATCACCATGTAGACAATTATTTAATTAGGAAAAAATATAGGAAACTTTTCATATTCCAGCCTATCATAACTAGTTGAATCATATCTATTTCCCATTTCACAATTCTGTTACTAGTATTATGCCTACAAAAAAAATGGTATAGGACACAAACATGTGAAAAATCACAGAAATGGCTATTAAAAATGATCCCTAAAGGATTTCTTCCTAGAAGATATCCTAACTAGAAAAATCTGATATGAGCAGTTATGCTAATTTCTAAATTTCAAGGACCCAAATAGGCAACCTTTCTAAACACTGACATTGAAATTTGAAAATGGGGAGACAAACCATGGAAGACTGTGGACTCTAAGAAACAAACAGGGTTTTGGAGGGGAGAAGAGTGGGAGGTTGGGTGAGCCTGGTGGTGGGTATTGTGGAGGGCACATATTGCATGGAGCACTGGGTGTGGTGCATAAACAGTGAATTCTGGAACACTGAAAAGAAATAAAGTAAAATAAAATTAAAAAAAAGAATGCTCATTTCTGTTGTTGAGCGGTACTTCTTTACGTCATGGGTGCTCTGTAGTTTGCTAATCTGTTCACCAGTTAGAGAACATTTGTTTTTGTTTTTGATTTTTTCATTTTTGGCTGTTATGAACAAAGCTGATATGAATTTTGCTTGTAAAAGAAATTCCTCTCCTTAAAATAAATTGTGCAACCTAAAACATACTTAATGAGGTTGATACAATGGTTGTTCAAATAGAGATTAAAATAGAGTAGTTTGACATTTATTCAGCAACACCTTTAACCACTCTAAGGTTTTAGTTAATAAGGAACAACTTGATGTGAAAATTAGAATGTAATGATAAAATTATGTTTACACTAGTATTTGGTTATAAGAAAGATTACTTATATATGAATAATATAAATATATATACATATGTACTTTTGCTTAGATCTATACTTATTCAAGAATATTAGAAAAAAGAATTCAGAAAAAACTAAGCAATGAGATAGACAGAAAGATATTTTAAAAAAGGATAACAACTTTGTACATATGAAATAAATATATGACTTTTTCCAGAATTCTTTCAGTGTCATGCAAGGAAATGTGGGATTGATTAATGTACTTAAAAATAAATTCACATACATATTTATAAATCACGACTCTATATGAATCTGAAGCATGATATATATATATATATATATATATATATATATATATACACACACAGATACATATATTGTTATTCTTGATAAACAACTTTATTATAATAACTATTTTTTTAAAAGAGAAAAATATATAAAGTATCTGTTTTAAAAGATATTTAGAATCACAGAATGCCACCTCTGAGAAGATGGCATTTTCTTTTTCTTCTACTTAAATACAACTAAAGTGTCCACATTTTAATAGAAAATCAATATTTATACCAAGAACCAGGAAGATGTCTAACTGAATAAAATAAGACAATCAATAAATGTCAACACAAAGAGGACAAAGATTTTAGAATCATCTGGAAAAGATATTAAAACAGTCATGATAAAAAGCTTCAAAAAGATAATACAATAATTCTTGAAATAATTTTTTTAAAAAAGCCTCAGCAAGGAAATACAAAGTTTCAGCAAAGAAATAGAAGGTATAGAAAAGAATCAATGGTGATTTTTAGAACTAAAAAACACAATAATCAAAATGCTGTCAGTGGGCTCAACAGCATAATGCAAGGGGCAAAGGAAAGAATCAGTGAACTTGGAGATAGAACAATGAAAGATACTCAACCTCAACAACAGAGACAAAGAAGACTGACAGACAAAAAAAATACCAGTGTCAAGGATCTGTGAGATTATAACAAAAGATTTAAGTTTCATGTGATCAGAATCCCAGGAGAAGAGGAGAAAGAGGATAGGGATGAAAAAGTGCACAAAGAAATAATGGCTGATAACTTCCTGGATTTAGCAAGAGATAAACCTACAGATTTAAGAAACTGAACAAACCATAAACAAAGTAAAGCCAAAGAATGTCATTTCAAGAAACATTGTAGTTATACTGCTGAATATTAAAGACAAAGAAAAAAATTTGAATGAGAAACAAAACCTTACTCTATAGGGTAAAAACAATTAGAAACAGTAGTAATAGTAGAAAGAAGTGGCACACCATTTGCCAAAAATTAAAAGAAGAGAACTATTAACCAAGAAGCTTATGCCCAGCACAAGCGTCCTTTAGGAATGACATAGAAATCACGACATTCTCACATGAAGGAAAAGAGGAAATCTATTGCCAGTGGATGTACCCTATAATAATGGATAAAGGAAGTTCTTTAAACAGTAAGAATATGATAGAAGAAAAAATCTTGGAACATGAAGGAAGAAAGAACATAGTAAGTAAATAATATTGGTAAACATGATGGGTTCCCACTTCAACAAACTAAAAAAAAAAAAAAAAGGACAAACTCAAAGCAAGTAGAAGGAAAAAAATTATAAATATAATGCAGAAATCAATAAATAGAAGACATAAAATAGAAGAAAGTCATTGTAACAGATAATTCTCTTAAAACATTAGTAAAAAACTGACAAGCCTCTAGAAAGATTGATGAAAAAAAAGATTGTCATGACAAATGACAAACGTCATGAATGAAACATGGGATATCACTATAGAACCTGCAGACTTCAAAAGGATAATAAGGAAGTACAAGAAACAAGTCCACACACATAATTTTGACAAGTTACATGAAATGGACCAATTCCTTGAAAAACACAAGCCAAAACCAAACACATAATCTCTATTATTTCTTACAAATACATATACATCTATAATTTCTAATAATTAGAAGTTTAAGTAAGTACAAAAAAAAAAAAGAACAAAATTAACTGGAAAAATAAATATAAACAAACCAGGAAATATTCATTACACAAAGCTCAATTCCTTGAGAAGAGTCTATTTACATAGCAGTACCCCCTTAAAAGGTCTGATGTCCCCTTTTCTTGAGTAAGGGGCATCAATACTACTTGGGCATGACTGCACTGAGAGACTATCCTTAATAGGATTTTAGAACAGTATCATCTAATACAAGCAGTGAGGAGACACTTCATATGTCTGGACTGGTACGAAAGCCTCTATGTTTCAGCTGTGACAGAAATCCATACAGTGAAACAGACTCAAGAGTTGAGGTACTAATAACTAAACGCTGGATACCTAGAATATGCAAAGTTTACATAATTTGTCTCTAATTTTTATAACATGCCTTCATGGTAGATTTTCTTTTAAATGCCTTTTTTTTTTTTAAATAGATGCAATACTATGTTACAAAAAACTTAGTAACACCCAAAACTGCAGAGCTAGTAAGTGCAACATCAAGGATTTTAACTTATGCCGTTATATTCTAAATACACTGTATATAATACTACATTCTAGGCACAGAGAAAAGAATAAAATCTGATACAGGTTTTGAGTATAGAATAAATTATGGTCCCATATTTTCCTGATGGATACTTCAAATGCAACCAGAAAGGGGAAGGAAAGATGGCATTCACGGGAGGGGGATGATAAAGTAGGCTACTGTCAACCACATCTATTCTTTTTTTAACCACAAAAACAAAAGCTCCAAATATGTCTGTCCCCTTGTGTCTGTTTGTCTAAAACTCTTAACATGAAAACTCTAGCTGCCTTGGTGGTTAAAAATGTGAGAATCTGGCTTGTCCAGGTTTCACAGCAGAAGCAGGCAAAGAAGTAGTGTTTTCAGCATTAATGGTGGGTGATGAACCCTATCAGTCTGGCCACAGAATATTAAAGTAATGTTACAGATCTGGTAGAGAAAGACAGTAATAGTTTTAAAGTACCTTGATTAGCAAGAGAAACAACTTGAATGAAACAACCATAGGAGGGTTGTAAAATGTTATAGGAGACAAAGCCCATTAAATGGTTCCATTTTACTCTTTACCCTCAGATATCTAAAAGGAAAGTCAATGGTTGAGCTCAAAACACGTTATTTTTATTATAACAAATTGTTATGCTTGTTTAACTAGTGAAAGAAAGGTCATTTCATTTGTTCCATTGTTCACAGTGTGTGCTGTGAAAGTGAGCCAAGATAGCCATTTAAAGAGGAATTTGATAGCTTACATAACATATCTTAAACAAAATTTCCTACTGTAGCTTGTAAAGAAAATGATGGGTAAAGGAGCAAAGCAAATACTTGCCAGGGTTATGCAAAAACTTTTTTTTTTATTAATTTAAACGTTATGAGTATTTAACTCCAAGCAGTTAATGCAGTAACCTAAATAAGTGACAGAATAAGATAAAAGAGATATTTTTATTTGTCATATTAATTTTCTAAGTTTTAAGTGAGTCAGTTCTTAGAATTTCAACCTATGTCTGACCGCAAATGCAAAAGTAAATATGACAATATAAAACAATGCAGCTTAAGATGCACTTCAAATATGTTCTATTTATTATTTGTTGAGTATTCAGAGTTGTGGCATCTCTTTACATAGCACAAAAAAGGTATTATAATAAGAAAAAATCAGATCTGAGAAACCTGTGTTGAAATTCCTGCTCTAGGACTCATTAGCTATGGACCTTAATAATACTTAACTGACAAAACTATTTAAGAGTTTAAAATGTGTAAGATCTCCAGTACATATTAATTCCCTTTTCTCTAAATACTATAATGTGTGCTCTCATAACTACTCATGAAATGCAATCACTGTGATTTAGAACAGCACACCAGTCTCTAATGAGGAGACTGCTCCCCAAACTGGTTTTTGTAGCAACTGAAGAAAATAGTTGGCATGTCTTATAAATCAATTAGAAGGCAGGTTTGGCTATTGTGGCATCCAAAATGCCAGTGGCTTAAACAAGATGGAAGCCTATTTCTCTTTAACATGAAAGCCTGGAATTAGGCAATCTAATTTAGGGCTGATTAAGGGATCAGGGCTCTATTGGGTTCAGTGCTACACTTCCTCTTCATGGTCCTAGCTGGTTCATTCATCACTCCCATGTTGTTGGTGTAACCAGTTAGAGACAAAAGTCAATGAAAGAGAGACTCCACCCTTCTTCAAAGGACATGATCATAGATGTGCACATATCTACGGACATGCTCCCGGCCACTGGTTAGGTAGTTAGATGGTTCCACCCAGCTTCAAGGGAGTCAGGAAGTGCAATATTTACCTGGGCAAACATGTGCCCAGATAAAGATATAAGAAAGGAAAAAGAAATTCTGGGGGAACAAATAGGAGCTTCTGCCATCTCCATCAGTCATGCATAAACGTTATAATTTAGGTAAAGGCAATCTAATAAAGTTAAAAACAACCTTACTAGAAATTGACTGAAGCTTGATTATGCTGAATTGTTCAATATGAGCCCTCATTTACATAATGTCAAAAGTGTCAAAGCTTTAATTTGACCAAACCTGAACAGACTCAATAATAGACATATTTAATGACACTAATGATGAAACAAACAAAAGACCAAAGTTCTCCTAACACAGGCATTAGAAAGAACAGTCCTAGGAACCATGAATCTTCTCACTCTTACCTCCCTTTACCAATTAATTTGTAACAACTTACTGTTAAATAGGTAATAACACAAATTTTAAAACAAAAATTGCCCTATAATATTCAGAGAAATGTCTTTCAAAAAAGACTTCTCTAAATAATGCCATGATTTCCTAAATTTTTGAAATTATTTTTTGAGTTGTTTAAGGTACTACTTCCCAAGGTAGACTGTTAGAATTAGTCTCATTGTTTTATATTCATTTGGTTTTTCCTTTGTCTTTCCCTTCTTTGTCCTGCCTTTTCTATTTTGGTCAGAAACAGCACTCCTTCAGCCAACAGTCTAATAACCTGAGCTCTGAAAAAAGGCTTTGCTTGTACTATGGGGAAGCTGGTGGCTGTTGGAATAAGGGGCTCTGATAGCTGGGTCACTTCAGTTTGGGAGGGTAACTTAATGTAGAAAATATCTCTCATTCTTTTGCCCAATGAAATAGGCATTCAGTAACCACGTTTCTGGCAGTGTACTTGGCTCTGGAGATGAAACAGGGAACCAAATAGATAGGATCTCTGCCCAAAATGAGCTTGGAGTTTAATGAGAGGCAGATATTAATTTGACAGATATTATACACATAGATACCAAATTGGAATGTGATCAGAGCTACAAAGAGATATGTAGGGAGATGTACAAGTTCAAGGGAGGCTTCACTGAGGAAGAGAAGCTGGAATTAAAATTTGGAAGATGAATTAGAATTAACTAGCAGAAGTCAGTGAAGGGAAAGGAGATTGGGAAAATGTTTCAGTTAGAAAGAAGAGCATATATAAAGGCCCTGTAGTTGGAGATTAGGAACTAAAAGTCCAGGAACTGGAAGCTGACTAGTGTGTCTATCGTGCAGAGAAAGAGGAATGAGTGTGAGATTAAGCTGGAGACAAAGAGAGGAGGCAGCATCTACAGGGCCATATCGTTCATGTTAAAGATTTTCTTTTTTTAATCCACATAACCTTTGGAATTCATGAAAGGGTTTGAGCAGGAGCATTGCCTGCTGAGATCTTTCTTTTTAAAAGAACCCCTTTGACTATGGACATTGAGATGAGTAGGTCAGGTGCAAGAACACATGGCAGAGGACCAGAGAGGAGCCTGCTGGGGTTCCGGCAGAGGAAAAGCAGAGGACGAGGTGCTAGAACTGGAGTGATGTGGAGAGAAGTGAGCAATATTCACGGAGCAAAACTGATATGGATGGAATTTGTCAGGTGAGACAGTAGAAGGTATTAAGGAGACTCTTATATTTTTGATGTTTAAACTGAACAATGATGCTTATCTCGAGGCAGAAAGATTGGGAAAACCACATTTGGACTGTATTTTGTAAGTGGATGAGCTAACCTGCCAAGTGAATATTTATCAGGGAAGGAAGAGAGTCTAAGAATTAAATACTGAAATTGCAACTTTATTTTCTAGATCACGGAAAGAAGAGATTACAAAGGATATTGAGAAGAAAAGGAGAAGGCAGTAGGAGGAAAACCAGAAAGATAGGGCTTTTTGAAAGCTAAGGGGGGAAAAAGAGTCAGGAAAGTGAGTTTGGTCAATGGTATCAGTTGCTGCTGAAAGTCAAGTTAAATTGGACAAGAAAAACATCCCCTGGATTTGTTGTGTAGGACTTGAGCAAAATTGACATACTATATTTTTTTGTGTGCTGCTACTTAAGGCAATATGGTTGACGGCTAAATGGCTGAGAGGGGTGGGAGGGAGAGAGGCAGGATTCTTAGAAGTTGGATTTTCCTTGTCAAAGATTTCTTTTACTTCATTTCCTGCGTCTTGATGCTGTTTACTGTGGAAGCATAGTTTGTGAATGCTAAACACAATTTAGAGTTCCCAGATTACATATTTACTTTATTGCTCTATCTTATTGTTGATACTATAACTATTATTAGGAAATAATAGAATGCATAATGACTTTTAAAAAATGCCAACAAACACATTTTTGCCACAAGGATTCTTCAGTCTTCTAATTTCCAAAGGGTTATTGATGATTTGGGATTCATTCCAGAGGCAGATTCCGTAATTTTCCCTAATTGTCTTGTTATGAATAATAGCAATGGAGGAGTATTGCTAACTGTATTTGACTTGTGCTTTGTTTTCTGGATTGTTTAAAAACATTCTTTATGGTTGAAGAAGATCTGAAGCCTCTAAAGAGCTAGATATTAAAGCAGAAGGCTGCCCTCGAATGAGGTCATTTACAGGAAGCACTGACGTGGACACACAGACATCCTCTGCAAAGGGCAGTCAAAGCCACCCCAGTGATAAGAGAAGAGGAGATAAAAAGCCAAAGAGATACTTAGTTGGGGAGAAATAAAAAAAATGAAGGGAGTATTTATTTCCACTGAGTAAGCAGAAAATATAAATTAAAGTGGCATTAATAAGATACATGCTAAACAACAGTTAAACATAAGCTAAAATGAATGGGGCCAATATGGACTGAGATGGCTTATAGGATAGAGAATTAATGGGAACTAAAACTATGGTTGTGTTCATGGCTAAGTAACTCCATTCAGAAATATGTATTTTTTCCCCAACAATAGCTACTATAACTGCTGTTAAGTTAACTAATTTATTTTTTATTTCCTAAATAAGTGGATGAAGGGACCAAGTGGTATGCTCCTGTTTGACTCAATGATTGGTAAGTGAGCTGAGGATTGTTGTTGTTTAAGTCTGAACTACCCAAATAAGGCATCAGTAACCATTGCTGAATCGTTATCCCAGGTGGAGGCATGGCACAAAATGTCACTTATTTTATCAGTAAAATGCAAGATTTGATAGATACGCCTTATTTTTACTGATCCATTCTAATTAAAGGCATAAATATATGAAAAAAGGAATCCAGAAATAAATGCCCCTATGGTACACTTCATTTTTTCTTCCCCTCCTCACTTCAAATATTTCATCACAAATAGGAAACACGTAATAAAAGTGGTGAAAGATACATGAAATTCACATCATTTCCTTCTCTGCAGGGAAAATTGGGAAGAAGTGCTAATACAAGTGAAATAAAGGGTGCATGGAGAATCCCTGCAAGCCAATCCTCTTTGGTGAGAGTGGTCAGAATCTCCAGTTGAAGTATTTATTTTTTGTCATAAAACTGTGGAATATTTGAGTCAGAATTGGCCAACGCAGATCATATATTCTAGCTTCCTCCACTGTACATATGAGGAAATTCCTTCCACACTAAAGAGAATGAGCTCTCATGAAGAGACTGCTGATTCGGTTTAAGAAACTAACTCCTGCACTGGCCCCATCCAGAATGAAACGGTTCTCCTGTGCTATGCAGTCACTTTCCAGGAAAGGGAAAGAAAAGATAACATGCAGCCTTTTTGAAAGAGTGATCATAGATCGTAGATTGGAGGCATTTTTTGAGTAGCAAACATTACTGAATATTCATAAGAAAGGGAAGACTAGAATCTGGAACCCTGTAGCTGTAAAAAGTCCGTAATAAGCAACATGGTGAACATATGGTTCATTCCTGAGGTAGAACATGAAAAAAGTATAGCATAAATTCTCCACTTTTCTGGTATCCAGGACCTCTGAGTGTTCTTCATTTTCATAAATACCAGATTCACTTACTCAATCTGAGGAAAAATTAAAGTGTATTTTAAGAGGACAGTTTTCATTCTCCTTCTTATCATTTATATACCTGTACTACAGTTCTCCACTTACGTTTTCAGTTAGCACTGGAGGAAAGCAAGCACTTGTGTTTTCCCATTTTGTCTCAGGGTGTCTCATGTGTCAGGAGCCAATTGCAGGAAAGTAACTGGGTATGCGAGGGTGAAAAAAAACCCACAATGCCCATGCCTTAAAGAAGGGGGAGAGAAGGAGAGCTTAATATGTGCTAAGAGGGAGCAACCATGGAAGCCTAAACCACAGGACTCAAAGAGAGAAGAAGACACGGAGGGTATGCTATGGTAAGAGCCGATGTTGGGAGAGATGTGGGACTCTGCAGCCTGATATGCCATTCAGGGGATTTTGCGCCTTATCCAGGGAGTCAGCAGAAGTCTGTAGCCAGGGAGCATCTCAGATGACACTGGCATTATGGTGAAGTATAGATACTAGACGGTTCTGTACCCCTTATCAACAGAAGCTGATGAAAAGAAGAAGAATGGTGTCCACCAGTGTTTCCAAGGAGACAAGGACATTACAAAAATTACTGAAAGGCTTTGGGGTAAATCCTGAATCACCTGCTAACATCTGAATTTAACCTTGTGGAAAAACTAACTTTGAAGAGTACGATTCACAACTACAAAACTCCTCATGATATGAGAGTTCCCTATGTATCTTCCCTCATCCCAACTGTACTTGGCTTCACACTATATTAAATATATGCAAACAGCAAACCAAAGATTGAATCATATATGTAATTTAATAAAAACTGGAAATGATGTGTACCCTAACATGAAAATAAGATTTCAATGAGTATAAAGCAAACTGTGCAAAATGATGGATACAGGCAGCACAAAGGTATCATTGTACCAACAAGAAATACAACAAAAAATAATTATTTGGTACGACTTCAAAAACTCTTTTAACAGATAGGATGCTAATGATTTGATCAATAATTGCTATGTTCTTTTAGCATTTTGACCTAATTTGTTTTCTTATGTTGTATATAGTTGTTCCTATACAAAGTTAACTTTATAGTTGTCCCCAGATGCTTTTGTAAATAGAATGAAAATCTCAAAGGTTTTAATTATCTCAGTTAAATGGGAGTTACCAGTATATCTAACACTAGCACTTGAATTCTAATTATCTTCCCAAGTTGGACTCTGGATTCTTTTCATTTTTTCATTGAATCTCTCTTAAATTTGTTGTTTTAGGTAATGCTCTGGAAATTGTACGTTTATGAGGCTACATGCTGGGATTTAATATCTATCCAAAAAAGATGAAATGATTTAGGGAGTTAGATAATTAAGGCAAATTAGGTAAACTATTTAAAACCTAATGGACATCATTAAAAATAAACTAAGAAAATCAAAAATCTCATCATTTCTTTTCTCAAATGCACAGAACGGTCATTTTGCTATATATCCAACAGCTTTTAAATGATAATATAAAGTTTCTTATTACAAGTTCTAGGATTACTGAAAAATAAAACCCACAGATTTCTCATTAGTATTCCTTTCCTCAAATTCACAGGATGTTCACATTATTATATGCCCAATAGCTTTTAAATGATTACAGGAAGTGTCCTACTACTAATTTTTAAGATTACTTAAGTCACATCTGCCATTAAAATTTACAGGAAAACTCAGGATGGCTCTTACACTATGCCATTTCAACAAAGTAGATCAGATACTGAAGAAATTTAAATCTGGTGGTATATTTTCTTACAAATGCATGATAACTACAGTGAATAAAATTACAATGCATGCTGTTCTTTGGCTAGAGATGTTCAGTCAACTATTTGCAAAATATCCAAATTTCCCAATTAAGTGACAGAGTAGCAAGTACTTGAAAGAAACAATTACTGTAATGTTCTATGCTGGCACGGAAAAGCAAACCTTTTTGCACATTTAAAAAAATGTAATCTGCTTGGGAACAAAGCCAAACGTCAAAAGGGAAATCCAAATGCCTGCAAAGGAAAGCACAGTATGGGCTGGGCCACCTCTTTGGAGGCTAAACAACCCTAACACACCAAGGAAATGCCCCCACAGTTCCTTCTTTTTCACCAGGGGTAGAGTCTGCCTTCCACTATCTTTGCAAATTCATAGAAGGGATAACTCATGTGGTCCAAGTGCCGGTGGACTGGAGAACCCCGTGCCATTCCTGGTCTAAGATTTGATGGAGGCTGCCTCAATTGTAGCCTTTTCCCTTCTTCAGGCCTGCGGTAGTACAGCTCAGTCTGGTCTGAGGTCTCAGTCTCAGAATTTGTTTGATCTAATTTCATGACACGTCCACATCCCCTGACAACAGTAGCAAAACTCATAAGCCTATCTAAAGTTGTACAGATTAAACTAAATCTCTTAATGTCTCTTCTTACCGTGTTGTGGTCTGTTGTCACCAAGTTAGAGTAATTGTACCTCTCAGTATTCGCTCAGGTTCAAAGTGATTCTCCCCTGAGTAAAAGCCTGAATCAAGCTGTGACTGGCAAGCATCCTTCCTTTTGCTAGGCCACCAGGGACAGGTGAAGAGGAGAACCCTAAGATGTAATCATAACCTTTTCTCACCTCTCTTTTCTGACACTGAATGTGAAAAGTATTTTCTAGTTATCTGAAAATGATACAAAACAGTTTTTATTTACTCAAAGCTGTAAAACAAACCATGACTTGGCACAATAAAGCACTCTGAAAAATTGTCTGAGTCATACATTATATTTAATCTTGCATATGAAAGTTTTTTTTCTCCACAAAGGTAAAATCCACATAAAAATGTGTTTGGGGGTTCTGCTTTACTTTTATGCTAACCGAATACTGATAATGCAATATATCACTTTTATTAATCTTTCTGCAATGAATGGAATTTTTAAAGTGGAAGATAAGGTAGACTTGTCACAATAAAATAAAACAATTTATATTTCAAGCTAATACTTTTGTTTTTGCTTTGCAATTACAATATGGATATTTTGTCAAAAGTCCTCAGACTCACCAGTTTGACAAATGGTACTTTATTTCCTGAACCTTCTCTAAGACATTTTTACCTTTGCCATTGTTCTAACAGAAAAATGTGTCACACAAAATGAATAACAAAGCCTCCAATTTCAAACTAGTTTAAACAGATAAGGCTTCGTGACAACCTGTCAGCCGTACTATCACTGATGATTTCATTATAGAGTGTTTTGTGGTAAATTTGAAGATCTCATTGTTTAGCTACCTTTTTTTCATTTTTACTCCCTTTTACCCTCCCTGTCCATGCCAGAAACCCAAGGCAACTCAGTAAGTTTATAATCAAATTATCAAGTAGCTTCAAAAAGAAATGTCATTTATTTAACTCTGAAAATGTGATGGAATAAGCACATAAAAGATAAACGTTCCACATTAAACAACTTTCTTTTGAAAGTGGGTCAGGTAACGAAATAAATAAATAAATAAATAAATAAATAAAATGCAGAAGTCAAACCAATGTTTTAAGATTAAACAAAATGCAACTGTTGCAGTCTCTACTGATGAAGGCATTGGCAGCATCTCCATTTGCCTGTAAATGCCTCAAACAAGGCCTTTTGAGAAGACTAGAAACTCCTCACCAAGTCATCTTTGCTAAGTAATGCTTTGTCCCACTGGAGAAAGAACCTGGGGCTTGCAAATGCCTCTTTGCACACTTCCCTGAAAATCTGAGCAGTTCTGGGATTCCTAATAAACACTGTCAATTGAAAGCAATAATCTTCACTTTCGGGTAACAGGAATAAATGAAACAAAGAAAAACACACTGAGCTTGAAAATTTCCACATGAAAATAACAATTCCTAGATTAGTGCCCTGGGCTCCCTTTTCAGTAGTACTCTTGGTTTGTCTGACTCCTGAACCTCAATGACCTCACGTTTATTTTGTAATGTCCAGGTCTGGATAAAGAGGGTGTTTGTTTCTCAAGAGTTCAGCCTAATCCTTCTGTCTTTCTTTATCTGCTCCGTGGCAGCTTTAAAATGAGTCCATCACAAAAACGATTTTGTAAGGGGAACCTGTCTCCCAGTGATATTACCTGAAATGACTTTTAAGTTAAGCAAACTAATTCATCTGCATCTCTGCATCACAGAAGTCCATTTCCTCCCTCCCTAGTGATGCGTAATTCAGTCTTATTCAACCAACATTCAGACTTTGTACCAAAGCATGCATTCTGTTATCCAGCATTGGCTCTTTGGCTTGTTACCAACTTTGTGGGAAGATCCACCTACCTGGCACACACGATCTCTTGGATGTGCCACTCCCAGTGGGTTTTCCGTAGGCTTTGCTGTTGTAGAGTATTTCATCTCTGTTGTGGCCTTAATGACTCCATCACAGTAGATGCGGACATTGACAGAGCCAGCAGGAAAATCTTGGAAACGCAAACAAGAGTTAGGAGCTGAATATGCAATGCATGCATCCTGTTTTTATATCTATTAGAGAATATGAAGGAATATTTAAGAATTCATAACAATTTTACTGATTTCTAGAACTAAATGTGTTCTTTTTTATCCTTCGTATCCAAAGAATATAATGTACAATTTTAGACTTAATTAAATAAAACCTTACAAGATTGGAACATGCTAAAATTATGGTAAAAACAAAGCCCTAAATCCTTTTTTCCTACTACTAAACCTTCTTTTTTTGGTATAATCTATAATTATCTTTACATAATACTTTAGAATATAGAAGGATACAGTCATTCATTTAAAGTTGTGCATCTGTTAATAACCTTAAGAAAATTCTCATTTATTATAGGCAAGTTTCTCAAAGTTGTATTTGGAAAGAGAAAGAATAGGACTCGACTGAAATTATCAAACTCTTATGAAATTGATTACAGTGCAAAACGTGGGAAGGCGAGGTTTAATACCCTGCTATTTAAGTACTAGTTATACTATACATTCATCAAAACCTTGTTTTTTAAAAGATTTTATTTATTTATTTGAGAGAGAGAGCATGAGAGGAGAGAAAGTCAGAGGGAGAAGCAGACTTCCCATGCAGCTGGGAGCCCGATGCAGAACTCAATCCCAGGACTCCAGGATCATGACCTGAGCTGAAGGCAGTTGCTTTACCAACTGAGCCACCCAGGCTCTCCTCATCAAAATCCTTTATGTGAACAAGTTTTTCAAAGTGACTGATATGATGCCTTGTGAATTCTGCATTAACATAACAACAGAGTTAGCGCTTCCTAAGAATTTTGGGATTGATATGAAGGAATAACAATAAAAAATCATTTCAGCAAGAAAGTTATTTTGTTTTATTATAACAAAAGTAAACAAAATTAAGCCTTGAAATCCATTTGCTTTAAAAGATTCTGACTCTCTGTCATGGAGATATTTCCCAAATTCTCCTGGAAAACTGTTACCCAGACATCCGGGGGTTGGATTATAAGCCATTTGGTACAAGATCATAAAAACCTGTTCTAACCTCAGGCACCTGATGAAGCTTTGAATATTTAGAAGTTTCTAAGGTTTAAACATTAATTTCACCTTATCTCCTGAAGAGATTAAAGGACCTCTTATAATTTTGCTCAGAGAGATTTAAAGCTAACAAAAGCAATCTTAAGCTTAAGTAGATCAAGAAGCTGTAATTTTCTCTTTCCATACTGCTTGACTAGACACCTAACCTGTATTATAAAGAATATATATGTATAAAAGTTCTCTCCTCCCAAAATAAGTCCATCCAGAAGATAATGTAACATGATGTACATCTCATCAGCTGAAGCTGCCCACATATAGTAAAGAGAGTTCTGGAGTTACTCTAGTCAAAGGAAGTAAATTTTGGTAGATTTTAGAAAGATGATTTTTTTTAAAGCTTTTATTTATTTATTTGACAGAGATCACAAGTATGTAGAGAGGAAGGCAGAGAGAGAGGGGGGAAGCAGGCTCCCCGCTGAGCAGTGAGCCCGATGTGGGGCTCCATCCCAGGACCCTAAGATCACGACCTGGGCCGAAGGCAGGGGCCTTAACCCACTGAGCCACCCAGGCGCCCCTAGAAAGACGATTTTGAAAGAAGATATCAATTGTTTTTCAAAAAAGAGATTAGAGTTTGCGATGGGATGATCACCTTCTGAAAGAAAGTTGGGTGACGAATCATGAGAGATATAAGATGAGAATATTTGTTTGGTAGTTCTTTGATACAGGATGCTTAAAATATCCAAATTCTTTAAAATCTAACTTGAAAGCAAATGAACTGATTTTTGATAACTTGTACCATTAGATCTATTGATAATGATGTTGATTTTAGAATAATCTTCCCAAGAGATGTCCTTTGAAGTACTGTCTTTGCTGTATACATTTTTCTTTTCTGTTGAATGTCAGTTAGTAAATCAAGACCTTGGAAGATTCCTTATGGATTCATCTGGCTGGGAGGCCCTTCTTAAATATGTATTGTTGAATTGGTCTTTTCATAAACAGCACCCTGTTCCACTTGAGCACTATTTTATTTTGAGTGTGGCCATTAATGTACCTACATTTTATAGCTCTTTAATAAAAATAAAAGCCAATTAATTTAAGGACTCAGAAGAGAAGGAAAGTGAATTCTCCTACTTGCTGTGTAAAGTCAGGAAGTAACATTTAACACTGGAAATACACACAAGTATAAGTCAAGATCACCAAACCCAGCAATGGTATTAGAGTCCAGCAATGGAGAGGAGAAAAGGCTCATAGTGTAAGAAGATGGAACTTCTTGAACACATCAAACACAGATACATAAGAAAGCAAACTTATAGAGGAGAAACAGCAAAAAAGAAATTCTACTCAAATTTCAAATCTCAAGGCCCAGGCCATTTAAAATTCTTTGTCAACCTGCATTGACTGGGATTTAAAGAACAACAGACTGCCCTTCCAGATGAGGGACAACAGACTGAAACAGTTTATGGAAAACATGATCTAAAATGTTTTTGAATAGTCAGAACTAACTTCATTAATTCTTTAAAAATACATATTTCACAAATCCAATAACTTAAGAGCTACTTGCTTTCTATATTTCCACTCTCTGTGAAGCTGTGTTCCTTTATCAACCAACTTCAGGCTTTTATCACATAGTAAACCTTACATGAACCCACCTAACGTTTCCATGGGAACTGAAATCAATATGGCTTTCTTTTGATTAGAACATTATTTTATTTTTAAATAAATATTGGTAGCTTCAAAACTTTGGTCATGACTAAAAATTGGTTACAATTTAATATATATTAAAACTGCTCCTTTCAATTATGATAGTTAGAAAAACTTATCAGTTGTTATTTACCTATGTAGGTTAAGCATAATATTTGGCACACCCTAAATAAAATATTTGAACTTTTTAAATGAAATATGAAATTATAATTTATATTATCCAGGACAGTTTCTTAATTAACAAGAGATTCTATATCTTTGTGGGCATTTTTACATTTCTTTCAACTTTTAATTTGTTGTCCCCCTGCTGTGCGAAGTATTTTTCTTGCTGAGCTACACATACCAGAGGAATACCATCTTCCTTCTGAGTAAACATTAATTGATATTTCTAGTTTAAAGACCTCACGTGTATTTTTATAACTTTTGGCATAAGCAGAGACTACTGCAAGTTCCTGAGTAACTTCGAATTCCTTTAGCACAAGGCAGTTCCTGTCAGTAATAAACTTGTGGATACCATTAGAAAGGTGTGTTTTTTAGAAAACAAAGTAACTATAAGTGTATGAATTTATTAATCTGAGAGGAAAAGAAGACAGAATTAGAGGATATTTTGTCAAATAAAAAAATCAGGTTAAGCTATGGTAGTATGTGAGAAGGAAAAGAGACCATTTAGAAAAAGATTTCTTCACTGGTTGGTAAATTGTACTTGAATATAATTTTGATTTTTTTCTAAATTGTTAACAAAATTAGAAAGAAACACACATTTAAAAAGAACATTAATACAGCAAGGAGTTGTGTTGGGTGGTGAAAAATCTGAGAGCTCTGAGCACTGTAAGTAGGTCTCAGAGTATGTGACATGCCTCAGTGTTGAGTATCATTACACACACTTAAAAAGACTAAGAAACTCTTCAAAGAAAGGAAGGAATAATAAGGAATAATTGTTTTATTTTACATAATTTAATTAATTAATTAATTTTATTATTAGTTGGTTTTAAGAGGTACCATTATCTAAAAGAGAATGCTAGTTGCCTATCCCAAAGTTTATTCTCATTTTAGAAACAGAATCTTGATTTTTAAATAATTAATTAATTATTTTTTTGGCTAGGCACATGACTAACTAAAAAGATTAGATTTTCTGTTCTTCCTTATAGCTAGACATAACCTTGGGATTAAGCTCTGATTAATGGGATACCAGCAGATGTGTCTTGTAGAAACCTCAATTTGGTAAAGCCTTCTTTATCCCAGTGTTGTGTTGATAAACTGACTTTCCAAAAAGAAAATCAAAAAGATGTGATTTATAGTTTTTGCCAATATCTGTGGGGTATATACTTCCACCATGGCTGATTTCAAGTAACCAAAGACTATGGACTGAATTATGTTCCCTCTAACCCACAATTCCTATGTTGAAGCCCTAACCCCCCAAGGTGACTGTGCTTAGAGAAAAGACCTTTAATGAGATAATTAAAGTTAAACTGAAGTCAGAAGGTAGGGCCCTTATCTAATAGGACTGGTATCCTTTTAAGAAGAGAAAGAGACACCAGAAGTGCCATGCACTGAGAAAAGGCCATATGAAGACAGAGCAAGAAGGTAGCCAACTACAAGCCAAGGAGAGAAATCTTGCCAAAAACCAGCTTTTTGCCCCTTGATTTTAGGTTTTCAGTGTCCAGAAATGTGAGGAAAATAAATTTCTGTCCTTTAAGCCACACAGTCTGTGGAATTTTGTTATGGCAGCCAGAGGAGACTAATACACGAGGTAATGTCACTGAATATGAAGTAGAGAAGAGATGCATAGAATTGACTTTTGCAATTGGAGATGGTGATAGAAAACCACTGCTTTATCAGGCTGCTCAAAATTTGGGAGTGATAGTAAGGGTCTTAGAAGCCACCTTCCTCCATGATGATTATGGCTATACCCTAGGGACTATGGAATGGTGACTAGAAATAATTCTGCTCTGGGACAATAGTGTGAAGCTGCCATACCAGTCCTCAATACCAGCCAGATTTAGTACACAAAGCTCTGGAGCTATGGCTATCGCACAAGAGAGTATTTATAGAAAGAAAACCACATTTTGAGTAATATGGCTGATTAAATCATGACCCAGATGATCAGAAATCAAATCATATGAGCAATTTTTCTACATCAGAAAGAGACTGGAAAGATGGAGGCCATCTTTTGAACGTGATATAAACGTAATGGGGAAGGATCCCTAGTATGTTTCCACTTTCATTTTAGATCTTTTCATCTTAATTTGGTATTCAAAGAAGTATAGAAAAAATTTTTTAGAGACTTAAATCAGTATAGACTCTCTCTCTCTCTCTTTTTTAAAAGATTTTATTTATTTATTTGACACAGAGTGTGTGTGTGAGAGAGAGAGAGAGAGAGAGCATACAAGCAGGGGAAGCAGCAGAGGGAGAGGGAGAAGCAGGCTCTCCACTGAATAGGGAACCCAATGTGGGGCTTGATGCCAGGACCCCAGGATCATGATCTGAGTCAAAGGCAGACACCTAACTGACTTAGCCACTCAGGTGCCCCTGTATAGACTTTTATTAGATAATGTGGGATAGTAATCAAGATCTTTCCTGCCCCTAGAAATAACCAATGAGTTAAGGGATTATATATGAGATACATAGAATTAAGAGCTTTCTTGAACATGATTCACCAAAGGTGAAAGGGGATGAACAAATTTGGTGGCTTTCATATCAAGAGATATAAACAGAGGACTGAGAGAAGATATGATGCAATATAAGGAGTACAATACTTAGAAAAATGATCCCCATAAATTTTTATTTTATTTTTATTTTTTAAAAGATTTTATTTATTTATTTGATAGACAGAGCTCACAAATAGGCAGAGAGGCAGGCAGAGAGAGAGGAGGAGGCAGGCTCCCTGAGGAGCAGAGAGCCTCGATCCCAGGACTCTGGGATCATGACCCGAGCTGAAGGCAGAGGCTTAACCCACTGAGCCACGCAGACGCCCCCCCCCCATAAATTTTTAAATGGTTTATCATATCCTATCCAGAAGCTGAGGGTGAGGTATTCCAGAAAAGCCACTCCTTATGTTTAAAGGAATTACTAGAGGGAAAGATTAACCCCTTATTCCTCAGCTGGATATTTAAGGGTTGTCTTGTATCTTATCTCTCTTATTTCCAAATGTCTATAAGTATTTAAAATGTAATTAGAGAAGTAGTTTTATCAACAAGGAAGTTGAGGCACTATTGGGACTTATCTAAAGTTACCCATTAAATGGTTCAAAACAGAATAAAAACAGCTCTTTGGCCACTAGTTAATTGTTTCCTTGGCTACACTAAAGATTCTGGACAAATCACTAGCCTTTAAAGAGCATGCTGGATAGAGAAAAAAGAACTCTGTTATACTCTGCTGTTCAGTGCTGTTCAAGGAACTTTCCAAGAGGATGGATATGTTCTAATGAAGCACTTAAAATATGGTTAGTGCAACTGAGAGAATTCATTTTAAATTGCATTTAATTATAATAAAGTTTAAATAACTAGTGGTGGCTAGTGGCCACATTGGTCAGTGTACCTATAAAGCATAGTTTTCCACCTATGATTTGTGACCCACTAACATATCATGGTTATAGCTGAGTTGGTTTTGACTAGCACTGAAAAGAAATAGTTTCTATCTCTCTATTTATATTACCCATATGTTTTTGCATGTTTTTCACTTTTCCATTATAGTCCTTAACACATTAATAATAGTTATTTAAAATTCCCTGTATGGTAATTCCAACATCTGTGTCATATATAAGTCTGGCCTGATATTTGCTTTTTTCTTTAGACTGTGTTTTTTCTTGCTTTTGGGCGTGTCTTATAATTTCTTGTTGCAAACCAGACATGCTGTCTCAGGTAGAAGAACTGAAGTAGGTAGGCATGTAGTGAGAGAATTAATAATGATCTGGCTGAGAGAGGGGCCATATTTCATGTTTGCTGTAGCTGTAGATGCCAGAGGCTTCAAATTCCTCTATTATCCTTGTTTTTATCTTTCTTTTTGACCTTGGGCTTCCCTAACTACTGCTCCTCAGAAAGATTCTGCAGCTTGCAGTATTTCCAGCTGTAACCTTCTGCCATTATACTGAGACCCTTTTGTGGTGGTGGTCAGGTTGGGGTGGGGGGAAGCATTCTAATCATTTCGTGTCATTAAATCTTGGTCTTTAAGTGGGCTGGTATCTTTAGGCTATCACCTTCACAAGTGTTTCTCCTGTGGCATGAATTTCTTTCCTCACCCCAAGTGAGACAGAAAAGCTAGAGGGTGCTACAACAGGATAGACATCCTTCCCCAGTGGGGATAAGGCATTGGTAAAGTAGTTTCCCTGAAGAGTAGGCTGTTGCTATGGAGATTATACGGGGAGTATTTCACCATAATTATTTTTCCCCTATCCTTGGCAGAGCCTCTAGAAGATCTTCCTTAGAGCTTCACTATGTGAACCTGGTAAGATTCCTCGAGGTGAGTCCCTCAAAATTAGGGATGTCCTCAGGAATTTCTTTTTTTTTTTTTATAATTTTTTTTATTTTTTATAAACATATATTTTTATCCCCAGGAGTACAGGTCTGTGAATCACCAGGTTTACACACTTCACAGCACTTACCAAAACACATACCCTCCCCAATGTCCATAATCCCACCTCTTCTCCCAAACCCCCTCCCCCCAGCAACCCTCAGTTTGTTTTGTGAGATTAAGAGTCACTTATG